>NC_092803.1:96328483-96685983 GCF_040954645.1 Diabrotica undecimpunctata | reverse complement strand
AAATATAAAAATAGTACAAATATACCAAATATCAGGTTTAATTCCAAAATTTATACATAAATCTGGAGAACTTTTGTAGTGTGTTTACCAGACGGAACGCAAGAAGAAAATAAAGAATACTGAGATGGAGATAAAGCAAATAGAAGAAGAAATAAATAGAAATAGAACACCGAAGCTGATCGGGGTTCTCGTAGCTTGGCGGTGAAAGACAAGCAAATGCAACGGACAAAGAAAAAAAAAGGATATAAGCCCCACGCTTTGGGCGGCATATAAATATGTGTAACCTCGAAAACCTTTTTTGGATGGTGCTAGAAAGGCCACCAATGGAGACACTGCGGACGGCAGCCAGATTGTTGGTGGAGAGCGAGTCGTGGGTTCGAAACTAGCTTTTGGAACCAGGAATGGGTCCAACGGAACGAATAAGTAAAGATAGGATAAGAGATATTGGAAAAGATACAGAAATAAACAAAAAGATAGATGGGTAAAATTTATTTATTTATTTAATTAACGGATTTACCATTTTTACAGAAATATGACGTCAACCTTTACAAAGCTTATATATAGGTTTCGTTAATAAAAAACAAACCAAAATTAAAATCAAACAAAATTCAATTAAAGTAGTAGCTTAAGTTATTAAATAATGCTCAAAATCTCTCAAATGATTTCTTAAATGTTGCTGTAGATATTCCAAATAACTTGCTCATTGGCAGTTCGTAAAATTCTTGTAATGGGTTCATTTTGGCCATAATTCGTAGTGTGGAATGGAATGTTGAAAATATCAGTGTTACGAGTTCTTCTAGTATTAACATTAAAATTTATTAAACTTAGTAACTCTAGATCTTGAACATATCCATTCATAATTTTAAAAAGGAAACATAAATCCGCTTGACATCTTCTATCATGCAGTGATGAGATATTTAGTATTGACAGTATATCATCATATGTGTATTGATGTCTAATAAAACCAATTTTGTAAGCACATACCCTCAAGAATTTATTTTGAACTCTCTCGATACTGTAGATGTCACTGTTATATGAAGGAGACCAAATGAGAGAACCATACTCCAAAACTGATCGAACTAAACTACAGTATAACATTTTTAAAGTTTGAACTGAAAACTGATTACAGTTTCTAAGAATAAATCCCAACATTTTTAAAGCTTTAGCTGAAGTTTCGTTAATGTGAAGTTTAAAAGTTAGTTTGGAATCAAAATTTACACCTAAATCTTTAATATTATGACGTGCCTCTAAAGGTACATTATTTATACAATAATCATAATTTACAAACTCTCTTGTTCTTCCAAAAGTAATTTTAAAACATTTTTGTATATTTAAGTATAGCATGTTTACCTCACACCAACTAGCTAAGCTTTTAATGTCATTCTGTAACAAAGAGGCATCAACTAGGTTATTAACTCTTCGAAATATTTTAAGGTCATCAGCAAACATTAGAAATTTACTATTTTTAATCACTGAGGATATATCATTAACAAATATATTAAATAAGAGAGGTCCAATATGAGACCCTTGAGGAACTCCCGAGGTTACAGATACTCGTCGTGATATTTGACATACTGACATCTACCAGATATATAACTACCTATCCACTCAATTATTTTACCTCCAAATCCATAGCCATTTAATTTAGCAATAAGCAGATCATGGTTAACTCTATCGAAGGCTTTTGAGAAGTCTGTGTAGATAGCGTCAACCTGACCCTTCTGTTCCACTGAATTAGCTATAAAATTCGTATACAATATTAAGTTCGTGCATGTAGACTTTCCCTTAGAAAAGCCATGTTGTCCAACATCAATTAAATCTTTACAATTCCATGTCAAAAAGTTATTTACAAGACACTCAAAAAGTTTGGGTAATACAGATTGGTTACAAACCGCTCGATAATTTTCAACATCATTTTTATTACCAGATTTAAAAATTGGTGTTAGATAACTAGTCTTCCAAAGATCAGGAAAGATGCCGGTACTCAATGAGGAATTAAATAAGTAGCAGATAGGTTTTACAAGAGTAAAAATGCAATGCTTGAGAACATAAGCTGGCAAACAATCTGGTCCAAGCGATAATTTCCAAGGCATCTTTAAAACACTATCAATTATGTCAGAGACCTCAATACTATAATTATTCACATTTACACTTTGCTGATAGTTAAAAATTGGGGTCTGATTAATTTTAGAATTAGAATATGTAGTTGAGAAAAACTTACCAAATAGATTAACTACGTCTTGAGCATTATCACTTGTACTATCACCGTAGAACATATTAGATGGCATATTTTCTTTTTTAAATATATCAACTTCCTTAATTTACTATTAAACCAAATCGGAAACGAACCTGTTTTAAATTTTTTGGTCGGAACAAAGAAGTCAAAACCTGTAAACATAAAATCATAAAATACTGCTAAGCTGTAATTCACATCATCTGATAAAAGTAAGTCCCAATTTAAATTTGCAAAGTAATCATTTAATCCAATGTAATTTGCATTTTTAAAATCATAATAAAATTCCTCGAAGTTCAGTTGATCATGCTTTTCAAAACCAGGTAATTCTACAATTATAGGTAAATGGTGGATACTATTATCAAATAGTGAATCAAGTGGAATAACTACATCAACATTATTTAAATTAGTAAATACTAAATCTAGAAAGACATTACGACTATTAGGTAAATTGTTTATTTGAAACATATTAAAATAACGAAAAGAATTAGCCAAATACACAGCAGGATAGTCTTCAGGGCATTCAACATTTAATCCAAAGTTGTCATTACTCCAGGAAGCATTTGGTAAATTATAATCACCACACAGTATCAAATTTTCTCACTTCTCCATCACATATTCAGCTGAACTGCAGTGCAACATGTATACATTTAGGTCGGATGCAGGAGGGATATAAACTCCACCCAAAACTATGCACTTATTATTAACTTTCAGCGATACAAAAATTTGTTCTACTTCACAATCGGGGATTATCACTTTCTGCGCACTTATGTCATTTTTAACAGCAATCAGCACACCTCCACCCCTAGTTTTTCCTGTACAAGCAGGATTACGATCATTTCTAAACACGTTATAACCAATAAGTCCTAATTCTGCATCGCCATATTCACAAGTTAACCAAGTTTCCACCAAAATGATTATATGATAATTACATTGAGCTATGGCAATTTCCAGAGACTTTAGTTTTGTTCTTAATCCACCAACATTTTGATAATAAATTGATAACGGAGGTGCGCTTATATGTTTCGTTGTGTCTAGTTTTTTTGTGTGGAATTATCATTTTTGCAAATTTCAGGTATACCTTTAATATATCGTATAAATAAATCTTTCTCGCCTTGTTCTTGGCGTTTTTTGAGGTCCTTTTTGACTTCATTGAGTTTGTTGAGTTGCTGGGGGGTTAAATCAGAATTTATAAATATCTTTCTTGCTTTGGCAACGTGAATCTTATTTTTTAAAATATTCTTTACATCAAAAGTATTTGTTAATACAATTTTTAGGGAACGAGCACCATTTTTGTTTTTCTTACCAAATCTAACAGCTTTGACAACTTTAATATCCTCTTGAGTAATATCTTTAAAAATTGAGGTCACAGTAGCCAAATCATCAGAAGCAGCATTTTTTCTATCCACAGATTCACCTAGATTATGAATGATTAAGTTGTTAATTCTCTTTTGTCTTTCAAATATCTCACTTACAATATCCTCTTCTTGGTTTTTAGAATTCTGCAATTTCATATCATTAACCTCATTCTGCAGTTTTTCAATTAATTTGAACAGTTTTGGAACAAGTTTCATTCCAGATTTACACTCTTGGCACAAAAACTGTAGAACACGATTCTTCTTTAACTCCATAACCCTAATTTCTGATGAACACAGACCAGAACAATGAGTATCTTTGTGAACTGGTCGGTCACAGCTATCACAATAAAGCATTTCTTCTTCAGTACCATCTTTCTTGCATTCTATACACTTCATTTTCTAAATTAAAATTTGAAAGCCGGTCCTGTACACTAATGAGCTTTATCAATTATTGCCTACAGATAATGGACAGTTTTTTCGTGATTTGTAAATTACCACAAAAAAGGGCAAAAACACTGAGTTATTTTCTGTTAATTGCAGATTAACCAACTATTACACAATTGTATTAATAACGATGTGAATGCATGAGATACCATAAAAATTAGCTTTAAATTGATACTAGATTTATAATTAGTTTCACTGTTTAACTTAAGATATTATGATTTATTTACAGGAAGGTTAATTAAGGTGTGTAAGGTGAAATTACCAAAGATAAGATAAGATAGGAAACAGGGCGCCACTTAATTTTTTGTGGTTTAAGGAGAAAATTAAGAAACCTTAGAAAAGAAAAGAAATAAAGAAAGATATTTTGGTTCTGAGACCAAATATAAGGAAAGATCTCAACAGTTAGTTATTCAATAAATTTGGTCAACACTCTACATAAACAAATAAAAAATATATTAGGCGGTCTCCGTCCATATAATTACCTACGAAACTTAATCGGCCTGATCTTTCTACTGGTCAAAGGTATAGTAATATTTAAAGGTAAAAAGCAAATATTCAGTTATGGTTATATCAGGAAACCTTGTTAGGAGTCGACAAATAAAATACACACAAAAAACAAAAACAATATATTCAACAACACAATGATGTCGGTAGCTAAATGTACATACAAGTAATAAAAATACACCATCAACTATGAAATGGTGGTGTACACATAAAAATAAGTAGTAATATGAATAATAAGTATATTTACAAATACAACAATATAGTAATGAACAGGTTCAATTATCAGCGAAGACAGCCTGATAGTGAGTAAGAAACAAATTCAAACAAGGTTGATTAAAGGTCTCTCTTTACTGTTTAATGGCATATCTCGAGACAATGGATTAAAAATGCATAACAATTATAGCAAGTAACAAAAATTAATCAAATATAAATTTATAAGAATACAAAAAGGTTACCGAAATAAAAATTTAACCAAACCGCACTTGGTTATGTTGATTATCTATCTCGCACTGTTATTTAATGATGGAGAACTAAATATTCGTAATTTCTTATTTCTTACTAGCTGGTGGAAAGTTCGTGAGAAAATATTGAATGTAAAAATCAGTAGTTACTCTCAACTACAGGTGAAGACATGGATGAACTTAGATTCGCCCAGATGATTGAAAAACAATATGTTATAATTCCATATTATTCGCCCAGATAAGTGGAGATACTAAGATTATGGTAACTTACAGTAATTCCTGATGACTGCTGCACTATTTCACTGAAGTTAATTTACTTAACTATAATACTTTACTTGTATCAAGCACTGAAGATAATTAAAATTAAAGGTACTCTATAACTATATTTAATCTAATATAGTATTAGATTGAAAGAACTCAAATATAGAAGTGTATACACACTTAGCAAGAAATTGCACAGATAACGCGACACAGAGACGATAATGAGCAACGCATCTTTACTCGACGAATGCCCACCGGTAAGTAACTTGGTTCCTCTAAAATTTTACCAAACTACCCAAGAAAAGGTGAGGGTATCTCCCCCCCAAAAATGATAGGCCAGCCTAGATGGATTCTAAGAAGGTAAAAAGATTCTAATGATCACCGAAACTAACGGTACCCTTCTAGCTAGGAACGTGATGAAATATAAAATCCCTTGCATTAGGTTATTATAGAAAAACATTTCTACGTGCCCCGACGATATCTAACAATTTTATCATAAAGGAACCTGGCCTTAGAGCCGGAAGGAATTACCCGAGGATTACCTAAACCGTCGTTTTTAAATAAGTAGGTAGATTGTTCCCCTTAATATTTCGGTAATTTTCAATAAAATTTCCTAATGGTCAACCGACTAACCGCGCATATATTATTTGCAAATACGGCCATCGGCGTCTCAGCAACGGGGTAAAAGGATTAGAAATAATTTAATATATTAATTATAAAAAAAATGTTACAATATAAGTTGTCTAGTTATTATAGCGTATATAATGTATATTAATTCCATTTTGTTTAACAATAAAACACCAAAACTTCCACAAAATTAATTCTATCTTATCACTACAGCTGTTTCGGAGAGTGCCTTTCTCAAGTCTCAAGTTTCTCGAATCCATCAATCATCCATTGTATTTCTTATACGTTCATTTAAATCCTCTCCAATCAAAGACTTTGAAGCAGCTTTGCTCCACAGTCCATTTTTGTTGCTTTTTGTCACTGTTTCTCCTTTCTCTTTATCATTATCAATACGTAGCGCTACAACACTGGGTGGGTCTTCGCTGACTACAACTTATCTCCAAGTTGATCCAGTTTCCACGAATCTGCAATCAAATGAAATGTTCAGTTTTTGAGATATGATTGGATGTTTTCTCTCCAATATATACTGACATGCCCAAGTGGCATTCTTCTGTGCTAACTTCCTTCCACACCAGTTCTACAAGTTTGACATCTTGGCGTCTATGCATGTGTCCGATATACCTTAAGGGATTTATTTTCCTGAACAATATCGTTATGAGAGCTTTCTTTATTCAGTATGTTTTCTTATTCTATACGGAAAATACAAACATTAGTGAGAACGATTTCCGAAGTGGAAATTGAAACGTCAATAAACTAACTTTAACCTTTAACTGTGGCTTATTCCCATTTAAATAGTAATTATGATAATGGGGTTAAAAAAAATTTCTTATTATTTTCTTTTCAAATATTCGGAGTGCTTCCTTATTTGTTTTAGTCATTTTCCATGACTCACATCCATGTATTAAAATAGGTATGAAGTTTGAATTATGCTCTGTATTTCTTTAGTGGCATTATTATTAACCGTGAATAGTGATCTAAGATATTTAAAGTGTTCCATACTTTCGAAATTGTAGTTGTTGACTATAATGTTTTATCTAAATTTATACAATTAGTCTCTTCTGTTGATTCGCTTGTATTTGGTTTTCATTTCGTTGATTTTAAGTGAAACATTTTTCGTGCACTTTGTTAAAGATGTTTGCGGACCGGAGAGAGTTTCTTATGAGATCTTTATGATTAGCATATGCCAGGAGTGCTTTGTACCTTGGCCCGTTAATGGATTACATGTTAAATAGGCGTTATTTCTATTTTAGTAAGCTGTTCATTGATTTTTTGACTATTTGAATCAAGAATCTGTATTTTATTCGACTGTTCAATAAAACAGAGTTTCTTGGTGCATATTTTCATCTTTGGTTTTTTGTTTCCCGTATCATTATTACAAGGATTTTGCTGGATATCGACATAGGGAACCCGGTGGTATGTACATGATGTTTCCATAACCAACGATCGAAAATTTGTCTTATTGTAAAGTCATGATGATTTTACTAGGAAATATAGTGTTGTTTAATAATAATAAAGTTCAAGCAACAATTCCTATATGCATTAACACTGGTAATGATATTTCTGCTTCATGCTTCCATACACTCATGCTTCCTATTATCCAACAATTAGCCAGTCCAGGACTATACGCCTTATTATGGTACTGATATTGCTGCCCCTCAAAAGTGAACAGAATATAAAAGGAAGGTTTTGGCAATTTAATAATTTTGTGTGTTAGAATAATATTTCTTCGAGAAAGTGAAGAATATCTATTTGCTATCTGGATTTAATCCATAAATTAAAAATTAGAATACTATAAAATAATACTATTAGCAGCAAAAAACGGTCTAATAGTCACTAATGACAAAATCAAATAAATGTTCTTTAACATACAAAAGAGAGGATGTAGAGTGGGGCATAACGTAACGCCATACAATAAAGCCATATCATTTTGAAGGATTGCAGCGTTTTAGATATCGTGGATAACGTTGTCACATATGGAAGAAATAAAAAAGAATATTCAGGTAGCTAATTGATGTATATATAACCCTTATAACACTTTTAAATCCAGAAGTCTAATACGAATCTCTAAAATCAGGATATATAAAACAGTGATTAAACCAGTGCTAATGTGTGGATATGTGACAAGAACGTATTAATTAGATTAGGAATCAGGATTGCTAAAAAAGCCATCAGAGGTATTTTTCGACTTACAAAGGTCCGAGTACTAACCAATACCAAACGGAACTAATGCCAAGGTCAAACACATATATAAAGATAGCAATGTCGTACAAGAAACTCAATCTCAACTCCAAAGTTGAGCTGGCTATATCCAAAGGCTCTCTCAATAACTGCATTGCCAAGTAAAATTGGGAGGATGCCATCAGAGAAAAAATGTCCTTACTATGTCTACGAATGAAGGGTGGAGGTAACATATGATCAGATTTAGGAATAATGAGACTACCTACCGACCCATCATATTTATCAACACTTGCTATCCTACCTACAATCAATACTTATCTGTTGGGAACTATTAAATCAATTACTTGTAATCAAACGAACTAGGCTTAAAAAAATATCCCAGGAAAGGCACTTCAGAAATATTGATATAAACTTTTAAAACGTCATTTACGTGGCTAAGTTTACAATAGAAATGAGGAGACAAAAAGAAGAAAAGGCAATAGAATCTTGCTGCGTTTTGACTATGCGATGACGATGATCTTTATATAACATATAGGGAGAAAGAGAGAAGAATGTATATATTTAATCTAGAACTCACTGGTTTTCTCCCTTTCGAATTGAATATGAATATGTGTTACCATAGATAATAAAAGCAAGAGGACTATAATTATGAAACTTTATCTGAAAAGTAAAATCAAATATACAAAAAGATTATATAAATCCCTAATATTTACACAGACTGCTTTACAAAAGGTGAACGAATGAGCAAAAAACACAGCTGTTTTAAAAACATAATATTATTAGACGAATTGTGGATTCATTCCACGGAAAACAAACCGGTTTAGTTAAAATACTACAAAATAAATCAGAAGACTATGCTAAAATATGATACGGCAAGAAAAAAGGCAATGACTTGTCGTATAAATATCAATGTATAGTAAATATGACGATTTGGCCACAGCATATGAATATTAATGTTATATGGACGGCGTTATGCATCACTTGACCAAGCGCCAAAAATTGATTTTGAGATATTTGACTTCAAAGTTTTCACTCTATTAAAATTTACTATATGTTACTTTCGTAACTTTTTGTTTTCAAAGACAGTTTTTTTTTCTTATAAGTGCGAAATAGTAACTTTGCCAATATTAAAGAAAAACAAAAAAAAAATAAAAAGTCTTTTGGTCGACTTACGATTTTCGCCACATTGTGTAATTGTGTTATACATGAATAGACCAAGCGACATGGAGGTCGTTTGGTCTAGTGATGCGTAACTAAAATATCACTTTTAGTGAATGATTGGTAGGCCACAAGCTATTATTTCTTTTTGGGTATGACAACAAAAGCCGTTGTTTTGAATATTTTATATTACTTAAGAAATTAATCAAAAATATAAAATCTTCTAATGTCGTCTTCTATTGTATTGTTTCTGAAAAGGGACCAATACAAAGGTTTTGCATCATTTGGTATTAGGTGCGTTAAAGATCTTAAGTCGTTAAGCTTAGGCACAGAAAGTGGCTTGCCTGTGGGCCAAAAAGGAATCAAGTGGTTACTTAGGGATTGCATTGCAACAGGCCGTCCTTTTTGAAATTCCTTGTAAAGATTTACTTCAACTTCACTAGTGTTAAAATCAGTTTTCATAAAAATAATTAGTGGTATATCCTTTCCTATTTAAATTTCTCCTCTTCTTCTTCTTCTCTTTTAAACCAGCCTTACTGTTTTCTATGTCTGACTTCGGTTTGTAATCATAGTTTCCAACTTTTTTGTTCCAACGAATTCTTCTTTTTTCATTCTGTGAACTACTAGTGGGTTCTTTTTACGGGATTTTTTCATCACGTTTAGGTAATCATCAACGGTATATAAACGTTGTTGAAATTTTATGGCATTTTCAAAATCTCCAAAATCACTACCATTGGGTAAAAGCTATGACTAGGAAAGAAATAGCGTAATTTAATTTTTTCAATGGTAGCATGAGTTTCCAAAATCGTTTTCAGAATCAAAACTATTTTGATGTTGCGGTTTTGGCCGCTACAAGAGTCTGACCACAAAATTACATGTTTTGCGGAAGTAACATTTTCTTCAATGTGTTTCTTAAGACAACTGCCTACGTCCTGGGCTCCCCGACCAGCTTCACCTTCTAATCAAATATAACAATGACCTTTGTTATCCTTGGCGCTATGGATACCAAGGTTGTAAATACATAATTGACGCTTATAATATACGATATTTATTGGAATTTTTGGAAGGGGAAGAGTTTTTCTTTAAATCAAAACAAAAGGTTTTCACTTCTGGTTGATCGTTGCTCATCTTCATGTCTAGCTTTCTTCTAGATTGTGCATTTTCAGCATCTTCTAAGTACACTTTTTTTTTCTTTTTTTAACTTGCTTATTTGTTCGTTATCTGTGCAATTTTTAATTTCTAATTCGAAACAATCACATCTACTACAAGTAACTTTTTTCAACTTTTTTCTTTGAAGATTAAATCGTGTTAAAAACATTTTTTTGTAAAACAAAAATTTAACAAATGTAGAGCATATAGTGTAATCTGAATATCTTAGAATAACTATATCGAGCCGGAACATTATTGATGAGCAAAAGGGAGACACATCGCTGAGAAAGTGACATAGCAATTGCCTAAAGCAAAGGGTACCTTGTACTAAAGTACCCGTACTCTAAAGCGTAAGCAGGTCTTTTCGTACTCTTTTAGTAAGTGATAGATTCGACCGTTACTTAATGGAAATTCATTTTATCTAACAATAAAACAGGTATGCGTTTACACGTCATATTTTGTAACTGAATAAGTTGAGGAGGGGATAACTGTTTGTCTCAAGTTGGTCATTCAGAATTATGTCTGTATTTTTTAATTTGCTAATTTCCATAGATTCTAATATTCATAGAATCTAAAGATAGCTTAAGGCCTTTATTATAAATATACTTTTTTAGTAATGAAAATATATAAATAAAACCTGGAATACGCATGTAAAGGAATGTAACCTTTGATCTTTGGGATAAACCCATCTCCTGAACAATGGTGCCGATATATGTAGCTAAAATTTTCTACACTTACTTTAACCTGTTTATTTCCTTATTATCAATATATATATATATATATATATATATATATATATATATATATATATATATATATATATATATATATATATATATATATATATATATATATATATATATATATATATATATATATATATATATATATGAGTTGTAACCGATACTACAAACCCATTTACTTTTCACGAAGAGACTATATATTAACTACAGTTATTACTATACAAATCTAACTCGAAATATCGTCTTAAAGTAACAGTAACAGAAAAGTGAAAGTGAAATACGTCACAAATGTGACGTATTTCTAGTGCAGGAAGCACATGGATGGCCAATCCTATGGTGTTTGGTATTAGGCTGATTGCTGAAAATAACATATTAAATGCAGGCAAAGAAGCAAAGAAAAACTTAAAATGAGAGAAAACAAAACCAGTCAGCTGAGGGAACCTTTCTAGGGTTCTAGGGTATAATGAACAATATTACGGCTCCTGGCTGAGGATCTGAGCACAAAACTAACTATAAAATTTGAACCAAAATTACAACAGTGGCTAATATCCAAAGTCTGTAGAGAAGCAAAGCAAAGACAAAGTTGTTGCCTTGCTTAAACCTGGCAAAAACTCCAACGACCACAAAAGCTATCGGCCAATATATCTATTTTGTCAGCTATACAAAATACTTCTGCACATGATCCTTAATATAAATCGATAATAGAAGAAAAACTAAAATTAAAAGACAAAAGTGGCTATATATGACAGGGTGGATCATATACGTCACAAATACTAAATCTTGCCCAACACAGCGAAGAGAAGTACGAAAAATATCAGGTATGAGGAGTGGTATTTGTCAATCTAAATGCCGCTTACGACACCTTAAATTATAGGGTATTTCTCCAAAATCTATGTAATATCCCCTTAGGTAATAAACTCACTTGTATTATCCGCGTATGCCTACACAAAAGAAGATTTTTCGTATCACTCAATGGTAAGAATAGCAGATGGAGAACGTAGAAGAACGGTCTCCTTTAGGGTACTGTAATGGCACCTACTCTGTATAACATTTACACAGCCCATACCAGTAAATGCTAGGACTTTTATTATGTAGACGATACATCTACTGTTGCACAGCCAAAAGCTTTTGTTGGTGAAGTGGAGAAAAATCTAAATCATACCTTAAACACAACAAAAATAGATTATGAATCAATTTTAAGCCAAACCCCCGGAAAAAGTCAGGTGTGCTCCTTCAGCGTCCCTAACAGAGACCCTTTCACAAATCTAAACATATACCTGAACCAATAGTGTCATGAAATCCTTAGACTCTGGACTTGCTATAAATACCTTTAAGATAGTTTCTTTCACACTTTGCCATTTACAGAACTTTGTTTAAAACCAAATGGCAAACTAGAACCAGAAAAATAATATTCTCTGCAAACTTGTCAGATAAAAATGGGAAGCACATCCTTCCACCCTTAAAACGTAGACGCTTGAACTCTATGCTTCTGCTGCCGAATATACCTTGATAGTATAAGTGAGACCAATACATACCTAACACGTAGATTTAGTTATAAATTAGTCAGCCAAATTCAGCGAATATTAAGACTCACATCCATACATAAGTTCTACAATATCGTAGCTATCAATCCACCTAATATCCGAAGATAAGTAGCTAGAGAGCAAAGCAAACAAAGTCCAGATTCGTAACATCCACTCTACGAATAGCAGCCCATTTTATGACTAGAATCGAGGAAAAACTGGCTAGATCAACACATCTGCAAGATATACAAACAAAAATAAGCTGCTCGTCGCCACCTGAACCCTCGAAAGGAACTTTCTTATGTTAGTTATCTTCCTTAAATCTGCCAAGAGGACTCTTTCCTGCAAACACCGGTTAACTTGTGTGAATGTGGGGTGGTACAAGACTCATCACACTTTCTTAGTTTACTTTACCATTTAAATCGCTCTTTTCTGAAGGGACAAGTTTTATTTATGTGAACTGAACATGTAAAGTACAGTCAGTAAGCTATTACTTATAAAGATCATTGCAAATTTGACACTAACTCCACTTATATTGATTACATACTACCCCTAAACAGGAGATAAACATTCAGAAATATGTAATAATGGTGAAGTGGTATAATTCATGTTAGATAAATTAATCATTTTTCCCTGTTTTGTGCACTACTACCCATTCTAACAAAAAAATATCTATTTTAGCACTTAAATATTTATTTTAAGATAACCTTCTATCTAGAATTATATGTAGTACACAGATAAAACCAGAAATAAAATAATAAAAAACGGTATATAAGATATCATAAAACAATGGATGAAATAAAAGAAGTTCTTACTAACCGGATTCTTAAATAGAACGTATAAAGACCTACTCACGTTAACAAAATACATTAGGAAATTTTCGCATATGAAAAAACACATCCAACTTGGTAATGAAATCCTTTTGTATCTATAAAGCTATTTTTAGAAAAGCACGTAACTACCAAAAACAGGTATTTGGTATACTTGAGAATCAAATTTGTAGGCAGTAAATTCTCCGAACTGTGAATGCGATAAACCAACCACATCGTTGCCAGTTTGTAATGATAGATATTCTAGCAATTTATCATTTAATCATTGACATGCAGCAAAATTATCATATTAATGATCGTTTTGTATTTGTTAAGGTATATAATAAAATGTATTTAGTAACATCAATATTTATGTATAATATTATATTTATATACAATACTTATATATAGAAAACATCTAAAGTACGATAATATTCTTTTTAAAAGTCATACATGACAACATCGCATTCTAGGACCGGTAGAAAGGAATAGTAAATCAACGTTGTCATAATATAGAGAGAGATAAATTGCTCATTGACTTCCTAGCTTAGCATTCAGTAGCGTATTGTTCACACTGTTGCAGTGACTTTTAAAAATTAATCTTAATATAATATGATATGAGACTTATATTTAACTTTGAAGTGTATAGTTCTTATCACAAAAGAAACACTTACTTTCAAATTCCATAATTTTGTACAAAACATACGAGACAAAGAAACTTTCTATGACATTCCTATAATTTTTTTTAATGACATTTTTTGTTTGTTACAAAAATTAATTATCAAAAAGGCAGGTAGAGAGATTTACCCTGCTGTTATTTCAATGAAAGGTTTCTTTTCATTGGAATTACTTATATTTTAAATATACTAATTTACATAATTATGAAAATCCAATTCTGAACTTGCCGATTACATGAAGTGAACTTTTACTTTTAGTGAACATATAAACACTCACACATATATATTATAACTAAATAAAATAAATCGAATCGAATATACCTAATATATATAAGTATTCATTTTTTTTAAGAGCAAAGTATATTGGTACAAAATGTATTTTAGTTTGAAAACTAGGTTAACAAAACAAACTTACTTACATACGAAAGTAATCTTAATAAAATGGTTCGACCTCCACAGGAAGTTAAAATATTAACCATCGTATGAAGACGACTCGTCGGCTGATGAAGAGCTATCGCGATCACTATTATTTACATTGATAATTAATGGTTCAACCGAAATGTCCACTCTTGTGTCTAAGTCCCACATTCTATCTTCTTCTTTTATAGTGTGTCTTATACAATTTTTCCAAGACTCAGGTGTGCCATTTTGTATGGCAGTAGCTAACAAGCACTTCACCTCCTCCATTTTAAAACTCAAGTTTTCCCTTGCCACTTGGTTTTTTATTTGAGCCCATATAAGCTCGATAGGGTTCAGGTCACAATGATAAGAAGGGAGGCGATGTACAATTATGTTGTTTGCACGAGCCATTTCATCGACTGCATATTTCTTGAAAACGGGTATATGTATCCTCGCGAGGTTTAATAATTGTACTTTCAACATGATGTCATTGAATGGTATATTTTTTTGAGAGAGCCAGTTGATTATTTCACCTTTTCGCCAGGCAGTCGTTAGTGATGGCTCCAACCGTCGACTGTGGTATGACGCATTGTCCATAACAACGACAGAATTTGCTTCAAGGCTTGGTAGAATATTTGAAAACTAACCTTCCAATCTTTGAGCGTCCATTTTCTCATGGTAATCGTTGGTTTTCTTGGATTCGAATAGTAACAAGCCTTTGTCCAAAAAACCAGAATCGCTGCCTATGTGTTATTATGAGCCTCCGTCCTTTACCCACTGGTGTTTTTAATCCTAATGAAAGCTCTTCAATGAAGGCTTGTCGACGACTTTTAATTTCCAAATCTTGCCACACCTTTAAGACAGTATGACCTTGATTTAGCCAAGTTTCATCTAAATAGTATACTTTTCGTCCTTTACGACGATACTCTCGGATTTTTTGTAAGTAATTTCTCCGCCACAAAACAATTTCATCTTTTTCTAAAAGAACACTATTCCAGCTTCTTTTTATATATTTAATGTTCATTTGTTCTAATGTTCGCAATAAAACACGTCGTGATATTTTGGGTATTGAATTATCGGAAAATATTTCAACTTCAACTTTCTTTAAGGTTGGGATTTCGTTCCGAAAAAAGAAAGCATGGAATTTACTTCGAATAGCATATTTGGTATTATCTTCAAGCTGAATGCAGCAAAAAACAATCCAAGAATTCTACTCAAAAACCTTCTAAATCGTTGTTCAGAAGAAGCAAAAATTTTTGTCGAAATGCAACTTTTCCACGCAAAAGGTGTAGCATCTGAAATTTATTGGAATCTCCTCGTATATGTGTTAATTGAAATCCCCTTTATAAGGGTAAATTATAATAACGAAGAATTTTTTCAATGTTTCTTAGTTCGTATCCTTCAATTTAAAACCCAAATAATCTTTTTCGTTCTTTTTAGGTCGATAATAAATCGTTTTATTGTTTGTTTATGTCACAGGTGCAAATTCTTCGATATTCCTTTGTTCAAACCGCCCGATATTGCGTTTTCAAATTAATTTACGTCTTAATTTCCGTTGTGTTTAGTTTATACCCTAAGTGCTTTGTTTGTTCTGGTTTATGCGAGCAATTTTTAAAGATAATTTCGTCACTTTCGTTGGAGGCGCGGTGAAGAGCGGTGATCTCCAGTGGTCCAGCGTCATGTCCAAATTCACGTCGAATTTGTAGTTTTCTGTTTTTGTCCCTTTTCAGGGAAATCTTCGTCTTACGTAACGGAAATCAATTTTAGTAGCAGTTAATTGTCTAATTCTACCTGTTCCGGTTGTTTAAGAGGCAGAGTCATAAGTTTTGTGCTTAGTGCCGGCTTCGGCCTCAAATGGTCGATCCAATTTGCAGTGTGAGATCCAGTCCCTTTTGTTCGTGTGTTCGTGTCCAGGATTCAACTCCAGTTTCCAACCTCAGGAACTTGTTTTTGTGTTATTGTGAAATCCAGGTAACATTTTTTGGTGTAAATTTAAAGTAAAGCAGACATTTTTTAGAAAAAGTAATAATTGCTTTCATACAAAAAAAGTAATTGTAATATTTAAAGTAGTAAATTTTATGGTTTGACTTTTAGCTGTCATTTTATTTGTTCAGTTTTGTATTAAATTTAATGTTAACATATGACAGTTAGCTTTATTATTTTTGATATTGATTTGTTTTGTTTTCTTTGAAAGAAAGGTTAACTTACATGTAAATTTTGTAAGTTTTTGTAGTATCTCCAACTCCTGGAAATTGTAAACAGATGACACATGTAAGTTTTTTTTGTATTTTTGTATTTTGCAGCTATTGTTATTATATTTTTGTATTGTCTTTTTGAGAATTTTTGTGTTCTCTAATGTTTTGTAACTGTTTGTGGTGACACAAAAATAAATGTTAAATTTTGTTTCTCAACATTTGTTTATTTTTTTTAACTAACCCTTTTTTTGGAGTTTCCATTTGGAAAAGATATGTTTTTTATGTTTAATAATTATATCTCCAGTTACAACTAGCTGGTTGTAATAGGTATAATTAGGCACCTCAAGTGGCGCCCTATATTAAATTTCTTGAGGTGTTTCCGGTTTATTTTCATTCTGTTTGTTCCAAGAGATTTATGACCCTTTATTTCATTTTTCTGGTAGTTACCCCAATCCGACACCCTGTCTTTTACTTATCCACGACCCCAGCTCTCCAACTAACCCCTGAGTGCCCGTTCGCACAAGTAGCGTTTATTTTGCTTGCCCTTCTCCACCCCCAGTAGTTTCTTCCCCCAATTTTCTACTCCTTGTATTAATGCCCCGTGTGGTAGGCAAAATATATCGTTACAAAGGTCAAAAATGGAGTCTAGTTGAAAAGAAATTGTCGCTTTCTATTTACTATAAATCCCCTGGACTGTATAAATTTTTAAGAAACAAATTGAAATTTAAATTACCAGCAGAATCAACCATTCGGTCTTGGTTAAAAATATATAATTTGCAGACCGGTATGAAAACAACTTTAATTTCGAAATTAAAAATAAAGTTAAAACCATGACTGACGTTGAAAAACATTTGTAGCATATTATTCGACGAAATTAAGTTAGAAGTTGGAGTACAACAAATTTTATGACTGTTTAGGTTTCGAAGATTTTTCAGCTTTAGGAAGAAAGGACAAGTTGGCAGACCACGCAATTATGGTTACGGGTATCATTAATTCATGGAAAATACCATTTTGCTACTACATTTCAAAAGGTCCTGTAAAAGGAGAAATGTTAAAAGAGTTATTATCTGAAATAGTAGGAAAAGTATTACTTCAATATTAAAGCTTTGGGAGGACTTAAAAATGGAAGGATTTAAATTTTTTTACATCCAGAGTGAATCAAGATCCACTAGAAAATCTTTTTTCTGTAGTACGACATCGTGGAGGCTACAATCCTCAACCAAAAGTAAGTAAAAGTAAATTTTTATTTTTATAATAATTCTATAAAATTGGGTTTGATATAGAATAACACAATTATGAAATTAATAAAAGTCTGTAAAGTGTTACTTATCTCAAAAAACAATGCAAAGTAAATAAAATTAATGATATCAAAACTGTATAATCTAGCTCATTCTAGGTCATTCGACTCAGTCAAAAGAAAAGATATATGGGAAAGCCTAAAGAAGAAACAAGTAAGTGAAGAACTGATAGAAGCAACAAAGAGTATATACATGAAAACAACAAATACAGTAAGAATGTTAAATATACAGTCAGAACCATTTGAAACAACCCAAGGAGTTAGACAAGGGGGAAGTCTCAGCCCAGTACTATTCATAAATGTAATAGATGAGATAGTGAAAGAATGTAAGAAAACATTCAAGAAATACTGCATCGGTTGGAACAGAATGCAAATGATAAATGCTGAGATGTGTATATTTGCAGACGACATAGTATTAATTGCGGAAACTGCAGAAAAACTGAAATACAACTTAGAGAAATGGAACCTAGAAGCAAGCAAATACAACTTAAACGTAAACAAAGAGAAGACTCAAATAATGAAAATATCAAGGAAACAAGGGACGGAAGATCAAATAGAAGTAATGATAGACCAACAAAAAATAATACAGACAAATTCATACAAATACTTAGGAACAGTAATCAACAACAAAGGAGACATCGAGGATGATCTTAACAACAGAATGGAAAACACAGGAAAACTATTCCAAGCACTAAATAGAGGATTCCTTAATAACAAAGAAATATCAACAAAGACCAAGATGACAATATACAAAACAATATATAGACCTACAGTGACATATGGAGCAGAAAATTGGATATTAAACAAAAGACATCAGAGCAGAATTCAGGCAGCAGAGATGAAATACCTCAGAAGAACGATAGGAGTAAAAAGAACTGATAAAATCAGAAATGAAGAAATAAGAGAAAGACTCAAAATCAAACCGATACTCGAGTCAATCAAAGAGAAAAAATTGGCATGGTTCGGACATCTAACCCGGATGGACAATAATAGACAAGTTAAAAGAGTGTGGGACGCCAAACCAATAGGGAAGAACAGAAGAGGAAGACCCATTAAAGAATGGAACAGTGACATCTCGCAGATACTACAGAGTAAGGGTAAGACTTGGCAGGAAGCAACACAGATGGCATCCAATAGGAAGGAATGGAGAAAGTTCGTTAAGAGCTAGGACACCTCAGAAGACCGTCAAATAGTATAATGTAATGAATTGTATTTTAAACGGCCCAACACCGAAAGGTACAAATGGGTCTACTGATTAAGTAAAGTATAATCTAAATATCTCAGGTCCAGTCAATTTATTCTTTTTAATTGCTTTATTTGACCTGTTACTTGATTTCCTCGGAAAAACAAAATTAGAAATTTGAAAGAATTTTTTGTTGTACTGCTAATAGACCTTCTCTGCATTATAATAGGTTTAACAGCATACCTATTTCCTTAAGAGTATGAAATATAGTTTTACGATTCTTTTTCCTTAATTTTGTCAATTTAAATCAGTAGATAAAATCGTAATTAGTACGATCTGTGGCTAATGGATAGTCCGAAGCCAACTCCCTCTCTACACAAACACAAATAAATTTACTGTATCAAAATAATTGCAAATATCGAAATACAATTCAATATGCATATAAAACTTATCAACCACACCGAAGGAGCAAATTGTGAAGATGATGAAGTAGATGGATTAGAACTAGATTCAAACTCTGCGGAAATTGAACTTGATCAGAATGATTTATCCCTTGATCGTGTTGACGAAATTGAACTTGATCAGAATGATTTATCCCTTGATCGTCAAGACGATCAAGGGATAAATCATTCTGATGTGGTTAATACTAAATCTTGTCACACAAAAATTATTTATGTACAACCCACCCTAGAGACCTGTTCGGGAATCTACGTGGCGGGATATCTATTATATTATATATTAAAAAAATTCAATTGCGAAATTTGCTCACAAAATGTTAGTTCTGATCGTTCAGCAATTAGAAAACACGAATTATTAATTTTCAACCGGGATTATGGAACAAAATGCGAAATTGAACATTTGAAACTACCAACAAAAAGTTTTTCAGATGCCATTTTATTCCTATTAAAAGAATTTAATACAATTTTCGAAAAAGTAAAAACCGAGTATGAAATTACCGTCAAAATTAAACAATACTTGTTAGAATCCATTATAAATTCTAATAAAAAATGGCTGGATAATTGCAAAGAGCATAATATGCTTGTTATTGATCAGCTAATTAAAATTAAAATTGTTTATACAGCTAAGTGGATTTCTGCAAAAACAGAAACCTCCGTGACAAAAAATGTTTTCAGTAAGCCAGAATTTTGTCATAAAGTTTTAAGAATTTTGTTATTTTTCAAATATATTGTAGCGAGATTAAATAAAACGAGCGGTTCGAATTTATATACATATATTTATTTATAAATTTACAGTTCGGTACTCTCTTATCAACTAAACTGACTCCTAAAAACGTTACATATATATAACAAAGTTACTATATTCTAGAATATTCTGGCGTTGTCCCACCTCTAATTCGCCTACGTGACCGGTTATTCTCTCTCGCACTCGATACATCGCGAATGATCTCGAAGAGTATTAGAGATATAATGCAACCGTTACCTGGGCCATGCCAAAAGTATGTTCGTAACACTGCTCCCCTCTTAAATCTGATCGTCCCGATCAGCAACTCTATAGGTATGCACAGGTTGGCGGAATCTACAGGACTCTCCAGCTCTGCATGAACCCTTTAGAAAGAAATAACAGTCTACTGACTTTGAAGGATACTATCTCATCGGGTTAATGCAACACACAGTAATTCGTACGCCGGTGTCTCGGAAGATCACTTCAAGCATGCTTCTGACAATCTTCCAGTCCAGATTATCTAGTGCATGACTTATCTTGGGTAAGGCCAAATTCTTGATGTCGTAATTGCACACAATTTTCTTCAAATTAGTTAGAGCACGCCATATATCCTCGTAGCTTGCCCTGTCTGTATACGACTTCCTGGTCACCATATACAGCAAAGATCGAGAACCATCTTCTAATCTCAGTACTCTTCCAACTCGTCCAAACGACCGAATTTCTTATAAAATACAAATGAGATTCCTTTAGTCATCTCAAGATCTTGGGCAACACAGTGGGCTAGAGAGACGTTATGCGGAACATTAAAAAGATCTTGCTGAACTTCTGTGGTCACGCCGAATCTAGCACTCTTTCTGTCTGCGTAATTTGACATAAATTCATTAAAGCTTGGTCGCCGGTCATCTTTGATCTCATGTAGAAGGGTTCGTGCTTCTTATGTTTCATTTGAGCCAGCATATGGTGCAAGACGATTTATGTGAACTACTTTTGGTTTACCTTTCGGCAACTTCTTAATTCGGTATATTACGTCATTTATTTTCTTTTTAATTTCATACGGACCTTCCCATTGTCTTTGCAGTTTGGGAGACAAGCCTCGACGACGTTGTGGATTATAAAGCCAAACAAGATCACCTACTTCACAGCTTTCACTCTTGCATCGAGAATCATATTGATCTTTCATTCTGTCACTGGCTATCTGGATGTGTTGTCGGACAAGTTCATGAATGTTGTTCATTCTTAACTTCAGGCAGTCGACATAATTTTCGCTTGCAACATGTTCTTCGGAAGGTCTGCAGCCAAACTCTAGGTCGCAGGGTAAACGAACTTCACGACCTAACATCAGGCAGGTTGGAGTCTGGCCTGTAGTTTCATTCACGGCCGAGCGGTAGGCCACTAGGAATAAATGAATGTGCTGGTCCCAATCTCTTTGATGTTCTGATACAACTTTGGACAGGTGTTTACCCATTGTTCGGTTCATTCTCTCGACCATTCCATCTGATTGAGGATGCAGGGGTGTCGTTCTGGTCTTATTGACACCAATCAATTTACAAACGTTTTGGAAAAGGATTGACTCGAAGTTTCGCCCTTGGTCGGAGTGGATCTCCAAAGGAACACCAGATCGGCTAAAGAATTCTTTAACAAGTACCTCTGCAACGGTAGCAGCTTCTTGATTTGGTATCACATAGGCCTCAGTCCATTTCGTAAAATAATCCATCGCTACCAGGATATATTTATTTCCATGATTTGTCTCTGGAAGTGGACCTGCAATGTCGATTGCTACTGTTTCCATAGGACTACCAACATTGTACTGTCTCATGGGTGCCCTCTTTTTACCAACTGGACCATTACTGGTTGCACACAGTTCACATTTCCGGCACCATCTTCTTACATCATCTTCTTACATCATCTTCTTACATCATCAGTTCACCCAATAGAACCGTTCTCGAACCTTTTGCAGAGTCTTCGTGATACCAAAGTGTCCACCTGATGCACCGTCATGCAACTGACACAATAATTCTGACACTTTACTTTTAGGTACAATCAACTGAAGCTTAGTTTCTGTACCATCATCGTTCGCAAAGGTTCTATACAGAAGGTCATCTTTCAGCACTAGGCAATTCCATTGGCTCCAGTAACACTTGACTTCTGGACTACATGCACTAATGTCTTGCCAAGAAGGTCTTTCACTTCGACGCATCCAATCTAATACTCTTTTTATACATGGATCATCTGCTTGAGCGTCTTGTAGCTGTTGAGGCTGCCATTGATCATTAATGACGGTGGTTCGTCTCACGGGGCAAAGCCGTTCTTCTAATTTAAGACAGTGATTACAATTTGCACTGCACGGCCGTCTCGAAAGGGCATCAGCATTTGAATGAACTCTGCCAGCCCTGTGTTCGATCTCGTAATCATATTCTTGTAATCGTTCTAACCATCTTGCCATCTGGCCCTCTGGATTACGGAATTGTAGGAGCCATTTTAGAGCAGCGTGATTCGTGCGAAGAAGAAACTTTCTGCCATACAAGTATTTATGGAAATGCTCGCAAGCCTTTACCACGCCTAGCAATTCTCTCCTGGTAACGCAATAGTTTCTTTCTGGTTTCGACAAGACTTTGCTAAAGTAAGCGATGACTTTCTCCTGTCCATCTTGGATTTGGAGAGAACAGCTCCTATTGCACTGTTGCTTGCATCGGTGTCCAACACAAATTTTCCTGCCTGCCTAGGGTAGCTTAAAATCGGTGCGCTGGTCAGAGCCATTTGTAAGTGTTCGAAAGCTCTTTGACACTCTTCGCTCCATGTATATTCTTTGCCTTCTTCTGTCAACTGTGTTAATGGCTTGGAGATGTTGGCAAATCCTTTGACAAAACGTTGGTAATATGTACATAGACCAAGAAAACTTCTAATTTCGTGTTTATCTCTTGGTATAGGGCCAATCCTTAATTGCTGCAAGTTTTCAGGATCAGCTGTTACACTATTACTTGCTACAATATGTCCCAAGTACTTCACTTCTCGTCGAAACAAGTGACATTTCTTTGGACTTAACTTCAAATTCGCTACCCGCAATCGTTGAAAGACTTCTGTTAGATTATTGGCATGTTCATCGAAGGATCTTCCAACTACAATTACATCATCCAAATAAACCAGGCATGTTTTCCATAGACCTCTTAAAACTGCCTCCATTAATCTTTCAAATGTAGCCGGGGCATTACATAAACCAAAGAGCATAACTGTGAACTGCCAAAGTCCTGATCCTATCGAGATTGCGGTTTTTTCACGATCAGCTGGCTCCATGTCTACTTGCCAATATCCAATTTTCAGATCGAGTGTGGAGAACCAACGAGAACCAGAAAGTGTATCCAAGGTATCGTCTATTCTGGGCAAAGGATAACTATCTTTTTTAGTTACCGCATTGAGCTGTCGGTAGTCAATACAAAAACGTGTTGAACCATCTTTCTTCTTTACTAGCACTACTGGTGATGTCCATGGACTGTTTGATGGTTCAATTACCCCTTGTTTGTTCATATCTTTGATGATGTCTTCGGCCTCATCCCTTTTCGCAAATGGAAGTCGTCTAGGTTGTTGTCTGATCGGCTGAGCGTCTCCGGTATTAATTTTATGCTTTACTATGCTTGTTTTGCCATTATCCTTCTTATCAATGGCAAAAACATCTTGAAATTCTATCAGCATAGATTTCACTTTTTTAGTTCGTTCATCATTAAGATCTTGGCACGTTTTAATCATCGTCTCAACAAGCTCCTTTGGATACTTGGATTTCGACGGGTTCTCATTAGAATTCATGGAACAAATCAAAGCCACGGGAACACACTGTCCGATCAAAGTTCTTTTACTTAACTTAATAGCAGTTCCCTTTAAATTCAGAACTCTTACAGGAACGACATCTCGAATTCTCACCAAAGCTTTTGCCGTTAGGAACTCAGCATTATTCACATCTTCAACCATCCTTAAACTTCCCTCTCGGCAGTAACCATCAGGTTTGGTCATCAAAATTTTCTCACTATTACCGGGTATTGTTACGTCACAAGTAGTTATTAAGTTGATTACATCTTCGTTGTCTTCATGAAACGGCAACTCTTCACACTGATCTCGAGAACTCCATCTTTGACATTCAATACAGCCCCAACTTTCCTTAGTAAATCCATCCCCAATATGAATTCATCGGAGATCTCTGCAATTAATACTGTATGTTTTACTGTGGTCTGGCCAATGGATACTGACATATTAGCCTCGTCATATGTATTAATTATCTCACCAGTTGCTGTTCTAAGCTTTACTGTTGCAGGCAATAATTTAAGATGGCCTTGTACTACTTCTGGCCGTGCAATAGTTCTTGTTGCACCTGTATCTACTAAAAACGATCTACATTTATTATTGATACGACCCTCGATGTACAAGCTATGAATTTTACCGGAGGACGTAATGTTCACAGTTACTATGGGGGCTGTGTTTCTCGAGGTCGGCAGTTGCCCCTTGGTGTCGACCCGTTCTAGTTTTCCGACTGTTGTATAATTTTCTTGCAATTACGGCGAATGTCACCTACGTCTCCACAATTCCAACATCTGGGCTCGCGTCTCTTCGGCATCGTGTTACGAACTACTTTTCGTACCATTTCTTCCAGACGTTCATCGTTTGGTTCGTCGCCTTCTTCAATGGTTCGTACTCGATGGGTCCGTGAAGTTTGACTAGCTGTTTCATGTTCCAAGGCAATAGCGAGCGCTTCATCTAGAACTTTCGGTCTTGATAGTCGTAAAGCTTTCTGTAATTCATTGTCTTTTAACCCATTGACGAAGATATCTACAGCAATTTCTTCCAACATGTTGTCTGGTGCCTCTGGATAAGCTAACCGCACTATACGACCAACATCTGCTTCAAACTCTTGCAAATTTTCACTTGCACGTTGAATTCTACTTCTTAGTTGCGCCTTGTAGACCTGTTGTAGATGGGCATCTCCGTAACGTTTGTCTAGTCGAGTGAACAAGGTCTGGTAACATTTTTCTTGACCCTTAGGAATCGATCTTAGGATATCTGCAGCATCACCTCGTAAAGCAGCAGTCAAGGAAACAGCCTTTTCTTGTTCCGTCCAATGATTGGCTGTCGCAATAGCTTCAAATTGTCTAAGGTATATGGACCAAGAGGACTTTCCATCAAATGGTGGCAATTTGAATCTTATATGATGTGTCGTTTCGTCTCTAGGTGATTCTTCTTTCAGTACCGGATCTAAGGCTATTGTATTAACTGGTGGTAGCACTTTTGTATTAGTTATCATGCTCTCTAACTGTTTGATCTTCTCTTCTACTTTTTCGAATGTTTTAGAAACTTCTTTAAATCTTTCATTGTTCTTTTAGAAGTTTCTTCCATCATTTGAGAAACATTTTCAAATTTCTCGTCGAATCTTTGAGAAACATTCTCAAGTTTCTCGTCGTTTTGTCTACCTACTTCTTTAATAATTTGAGACGTTTCATCCAATCTTTTGGAAACGTTCTCGAATTTATCATCATTTTTTTTAGAAGATTCTTCTATCATTTGAGACGTTTCATCGAATCGTTGGAAACAGTCTCGAATTTATCATCAGTTTTTTTAGAAGTTTCTTCAATTTTTTTAGAAGTTTTCTTCAATAATCATTTGCGACACATTTTTTATTTTCGTTAAAACTGCTTCTTCTGCTGACTGGAACTGGAATGTCTCTGGGTCTTCTCTATTCTTGTTGAGAACAGTCTTCAGTCGTTCTTGGAGTATCTTCTTGGACCCGCTGCAGTCTTCATCACGTTCTTCCAGTTGCTCACGCAACTGTTTTACTGAAAGTTGTACTAGCAGCATCTTTGGTCAGGCACACACTGTAACAGTCGTTACTTATACTGTATTGATATTAAAATAATTTCAGAGATGTAGTATGGGTTGCCTAACTTTAAGTGTTCATTTGCCCATTAAGTGTGTATTTTTAATAATTTAAGTTGTCACTCCTGATCTAATTTGGTACCATTGCGAACCAGAGAGATGACAGGAGATGAGGGGGAAGTGGAAACTGGCTCTTAGTTAACTTGGTTAATTAACTGTGAATTAAAATTCACTTTTGATCGAGAGTTTGAAGTGGTACAAAGGTGGTAGTTAGCGAAAGAAAATCCAATTAATGCATAGAATTTCCTTCACTTCAAGAAGTTAAATATTTTAAGTATAACCGTAATCATTTAATTGACGGTGTTTTCGGAAACTCGGGAGGCTGAAGTTAAATTTCTAGCACGGAATTAAGTAGCTATCTGGTAAATAATAATTTTTTTTATATTATAAAAACTAACTTTTTGTTCCCACATCCTTATGGTATTCAGAATGACCTTGGGTCACGAATTCAAGCATAGTATGGCCGCTTACAATCATTCTGGCATGAATCTGATTAAAATTCTGAATTTTCCGTAAATCTTTAACATCTATTACAATTTCCACAGATATTTTATTGAACATTAGAGTATTTTATCCATATCCTATTATTCAGATTTATTATTTCATATTTTAATATAGTATTTTGTTCAAGGCCATTATATTTTTACTCTATGTGAAGCAAGGTCACGCTACATCCGATTGGATGGGTTTTTTTTATCTACTATAATTATCTTTTTGCTCCGGTTTCTTATGCTGAAAGAAACTTTCCCTCACTTCTTCTTTGATTTCTTTTTATCAATGTTAAGATTAGAAGTAACGGGGAATTGTTTTCAGCCACCTACCATGGAATTATAAATTTCCCTCAGAACATCCGAGGGAGAGTACCACTTCAACTCTATTAGAATCAGGGTCATTGGGACAAGCCAGGGAGTATTGTCTACTCCACTCTCATTTTTTCTCCAGCCTGCACCTAGAGGTAGGGCAGGACCGTAATCATTGGAACTGAGCCAATTAGCACCAGCTCCGTGCTAATTTCGGACCTCAAGGAGGACTTCGCTGGGACACCGAAGCCATTCGGGAGTATCCTTCCAGACAACTGTTTCACCTAGGAGGACAGTTGGTTTTTGATTCAGAACTATATATATATATATATATATATATATATATATATCTTGTTTCACCAGTTATAGTTTTTTTTTATAACATATATATATATATATATATATATATATATATATATATATATATATATATATATATATATATATTAATTAATATAACTCCCCTTGGTGTAAGGTATCGGTAAGTTTGAGCTCAAATTCTACCCAGAGATTATCTTCCATTGTTTTTTTGTATTAACCATTTATTTCATTATTAACTTTAATTATTTCATTATGTGTTTACTTAACTAATTTTTTTATATTTCATCTTGCGTTATTAACTCTGGCTATTATCCCTTCAGGATAATAGACCGTTTCAATTGTTTAACTTGGCTTGTTCCCATTTATATATATATATATTACTTTGTTTATATTTGAATTTAGAGGTGTTTAACAATATTGTTGGTCATATTGTAGGTTAGTATAATATATTTACTTGGCTATACGTTCTTCCAACGTTAGCATTATTTTTTTTTAAGGTTGTTTTTTAACCTAGATGTAGGTTGTACACTCTATATCAGAGTTATTCTGTGTAGTTTTCAACTTTTTATTATAGTTGTTTTCAACATTTTTTTTTTAAATATTATATTGTGAAATTTTCATATACTTTTTGGTAACTTAGAGATTGTCAAAATCTAAGAAGTTATATTTAATAAACTTGAATTTGTTTTGCATATAATTTTTTATTATATTTCCTTACCTTTTTACATTTACAGCATTTTGTTTATTAAATCAACTTTAATTAATATTAGCAGTATACGATACCTGGAAGAGTGACTGTTACTCTTTTTAGAGTATTATCTCTCTTCTGGCGCCCTCAATTTGTTTTCTTTGTTAATTTTTATTATATCTATTTATTTTTCATATCTTCTTTTCTATCCATCATACATATTTTCCTGATTTACTGTCTTTAAAAGGCATGCAAATTGGCCGTATCCATCCTTGAGTTTCTAGTGGTCATTCTCTTGCCTACATTGCTAGCCTAGCCCCATTCCGTTCAATATTTTTTTTTCATACTTCTTTACTTAATTGTTATCTATTTTATCCCATATATATAGACCACTCTTCTTATACCTCTCTCCTCCTACACACCCCAGTATTTTGCTACGGCGTCCCAACGCGGTGCCTTTTCCAAGTTTTTGGTTTTAAGACAGTAGCTTTTAGCTGATTTCTTTTTTTTTTCTTACTTGAGTTTTTGTATTTTTGCTTTTTTTTACTCATATTATTGCTGATTTATTCTATCTTTAAATTTTTTTATTAATACTAAACAGGTATACTTATACTGCTGTATTGATTTTATTATTAGTTTTATTTATTAGATTTATTAGTTATTAATATTTTGAGACCTCAGTGATAGGTTATAGTAGTACAACTTACATTCTAGGTTGAATTTTGTATTTTTATTGAGAACTTATATTTACTTACTTACCTACACATACTTATATCGTATATTATATAAACTTTTATTCCTACAGCCAACAGTATTATACTTATAGGTACTATTAATTGTTGCATATATATTAATGTTTGGTTTAGAATAATTATAATTTACATATAACTAGAAATTATTTTGATTATTTTAGTAAGATAACTAAGGTATTTATTTGATTATATATATATATATATATATATATATATATATATATATATATATATATATATATATATATATATATATATATATATATTATTTTTGCTGGCTCTTGTGATCTTGGTGGTGTGTTGCTAATAATTTGTCCACATTTTTTTTTACAACTTAGGTATAATTAATAATTAGTATTTCATATTTCTGATCTTGGTATCACTTTGTCCATATTTTTCCTCTCATCATGTGTGCTTTCAAAGTTGAGCATCTTTTGGTAAACGAATTTAATTACGAATTGAATGTTAGGGGTATAACGCCTGCAGAGTCGGCAAAGGTTGAAGACAAACGCAAGCTTTTGCGTGGAGATTTAAAGCAGAAACAGGACAATAGGAGTTTTACTCAGATTTCTGCTACACACATCCCTTTCGATGACCAACAGAAAGGAATATCCGAAACCTTAGATGATTTGTCGACGAGAATAGGAGATTTCAGGGGAACTGTACAAGATAACTTGTATGCGCGACTAACTTCTCGTTTAGCTCACATTTCTGGCCGCGTACATTTGTTACATTGCACTACTGAAGAGCAGGAATCTTTTAAAAAGACTGTTTCTCTGATAATACTTACATTGGAGGGTGAACTTGATTCTAGAGTTAATTACATTGTTACATCTACTCCTAATGCTCCAGTCAATGTAGTTCCTAGCTTCGCATACTCCAAACCTGTGCAAGTACACAAATGGGGTGTTTCATTTTCTGGTGAAAAACAGCACACTGATGTGATGTCATTTATAGAAAGGGTTGAATGTCTTCGTGTTTCTAGAGGTGTCTCTGAAGAGGATTTGTTTGCTGCTTCTGCTGAACTGTTCACCGGTACAGCTTTTACATGGTTCATGAATAATAGAGGTAGTTTTTCTTGTTGGTCTGATCTGGTACACAAGTTGAAGTCAGATTTTCTTCCTTACTCATTCCAGGATGATCTATTGGACCAAATCAAAAACCATAAGCAGAAACCTGGAGAATCTGTCACCATGTTCATTAACACTATTTTGGGCATGTGTAGCCGTTTGGAGACTTCTTTATCAGATTCTGCTAAGATAAAAATTATTCTTAAATGTCTGTTACCTTTTTATCATCAACAGCTAGCTCTTATGGACATCCAAACTATTGATAACCTTACTGTAAAGTGTAAACGTTTAGAGGAAACATCCTGGTCCTCTCAGTCTTCATCCACATCTCGACCTTCTTCTAATTTTTCTTCTCAGCCAAACTCTTTTAGTCATCGTTCTTGGCAAAATAAGGGCCCTGAACGTAATGTGTCAGTTGTAAGTTCTATCGTCTGCTGGAATTGTCGTCAGTCTGGTCATTCGTTTGTTGAATGTTCGATCCCTCGCACTCGTATTTTCTGCCATGGTTGTGGTAGGGAAAACACTCTAAAGAGAAATTGTTTTAAGTGTTCGGGAAACGAATTGTCGGAGGTCCGTCCCCTAAGCGTTTCTACGTCCACCATACAATCAGGGAATCAAACCCAAACTTCAAACGAGACCGCTGGTCCAAGCACATCCAGCAACCCAAACCCATCTCCGAGTCGGAAAGGGGTAACTTTCAAAAAAGCAAAGCACACCACAGGACAAAATCAGTCCCGAAATTAACTACAAATCATGAAACGTTGAATCCGCCTGTTTTAAGTGATCACAGATGGTCAACTACCAATTCTTCTTTATCCAGTAGCGTTAAACACAATTCTAATGATTACAGTAGTGAAATAGTTCCATTATCAGTATCAACTTCTAGGTTTGTTGATGATGATGATATGTCTATGGTTGTATCATATAATATTTATAACCAATCAAATACTTTAGATTTAGATTTAAATTCTTTACTAGTTAGGAATGTTAATGATAATAGGCCTTATTTACCCATTAAGATTTTAGGACAAGCATGCTTAGCGTTGTTAGATAGTGGCTCTAATATTTCATTGATAGGTGCACATTCGTTAGATCTATTGAAAAATGCAACTTCTTCCATTATGCCCATTTCATCTTTGCAGGTATCTACTGCAGATGGTAGAGTTCAGTCTATTACAGGCAAACTTCAAACTGAAATCACTGTTGCAAATATATGTAGAGAAATCACATTTTATGTTATTCCTTCTGTACAGAATTCTATAATTTTAGGCATGGACTTTTTCAATGCTTTCAATAGCACGTTAAGTTGTTCTGATTTTTCGTTTTCAATTTCTGAATTTAATTTAGCTACTCTGAGTGCTATTCATGATTTTTCTAGTCTATCTAGTTCTGAACAAAGACAATTAGAGAACATGATCTCTAAATTTACTACTCTATCTTCCAAAGACAAACTAGGTCGTACGTCTTTAATATCTCACACTATTGAGGTGGGAAATCCCACTCCTTTTAGACTTTATCAGTATCCAATACCTCAAGCATGGCAGGCTGATTTAGAAACAGAAGTCGATTCGATGCTCTCGTTAAACATCATAGAACCTTCTACCTCGTCTTACTGTAGCCCTCTATGGTTAACGAAAAAGAAGGATGGATCCTTTAGGATCTGCTTTGATGGTCGGAAATTGAACAGTATTACCACTAACCGGGATGCTTATCCTATCCCCAGAATAGATGTGATTTTGAGCAAACTTCAGATTGCCAAATACATCTTTTCTATTGATTTGTCTAAGGCCTTCTTACAGATCCCATTGAGTGAAGAGAGCAAGAAGTATACTGCTTTTGCCGTCAGTGGCAAAGGACTATTTCAATTTGTCACTATGCCTTTTGGTCTTGTTTCTGTTCCCCAGACAATGTGTCGTCTGATGGATTTAGTCATTGGTCCTCAGTTAGAGCCCTATGTTTTCTATTATCTGGATGATATTTTAGTTGTTACTCCTGATTTTTCCCTTCATATGGAAATTTTAGATAAGTTGTTTTTACGCCTTAAGGAAGCTAATCTAACGATTAATTTAGATAAGTGTCAGTTTTGCCGTCCTAGTCTTAAGTTTTTGGGTTATGTTGTTGATAATCAGAGTCTAAGGACTGATCCTGATAAAATTGTTGCCATTAAGAATTTTCCTATACCTAAGACCACAAGAGACATTATCTAATATGTCCGACTGGAAAATAGTCGTACCTACGCCAAATCGGGAAAACATTTTGCATATGTTTCACGATGAGGTTACTGCTGGTCATTTTGGCTTTTATAAAACGTATCACCGTATTGCAGAGTTATATTATTGGCCCGGCTTGCGCAAATCTGTAAAAAGCATATTGCTAAGTGCATGGTTTGTGCTACTTGTAAACCAAGTAATTTACCACAAGCTGGACTCATGGGTTCCTTCAGGAACATTGATTTTCCTTGGCAAATGATCTCGTTGGATCTCATTGGACCATATCCTCGTAGCTACAAAGGAAATACCTATTGTTTAGTAGTTGTGGATTATTTCACTAAATTTCCTTTAGTTTTTCCTCTTCGTCAGGCCACAACTCCAGCAATCGTGAAATATTTGGAGGAACAAGTCTTTTTGTTGTTTGGTGTTCCCCAAATTGTTTCCTGTGACAATGGTCCACAGTTCGTGTCTAAAGCTTTTAAAGACCTTCTAACCAAATACAAGGTTCAGAAGATCTTTTATAATGCTGCGTACCATCCGCAAGCAAACCATACTGAGAGAGTGAATCGAAGTATTGTCACAGCCTTGAGATCATACACTTTCCCAGATCACAGAGCTTGGGATCAATATATTCACTCCATAGCTCAAGCCATAAGGACTTCTGTCCATGAAGTGACACAGTGCTCTCCATCATACTTGAATTTTGGCAGAAACATTGCTTTATCTGGTGACTATTTTGGGTTAATTTCTGAAAATTCCGCAAATCTCCCTCAAATATCCGAGAGACTTCATCGTCTAGATGACCTTCAGACTCTACCTCCAATTTTTGCTGATATCAGGAAGAAGTTAAAAACTTCTTACCTCCGGAACAAAAGTCAATACAATTTGAGGAAGAGAGATTTGCGATTCTTTGTTGGCGATAAAGTTATAAAGAGAAACTTTGTAAAATCAAGTAAAGGTGATGCTATTTCGGCAAAATTTTGCCAGAAATACATTCCGTGTACGGTTGTAAGGGTAATATCCCCTTTGGTATATGAATTAAAGGACAATTCGTCCAACAAACGAATTGGTCAATTTCATATAAAGGATTTACTGCCTGATAACACCATCGACGAGGTTAGTTCTTCATCCTTAGAAGAAGACTAACTTAACACTTTCGTTTAAGCTAATCTCTTTCTCTGTTTGTCTTTAGCTTATTTTGATTATATTTTGCATTTTAGTCTAAGATTTTCTTAATCACCAGATAACGTAGGTACACCGCTATTTTTTGTATCTTTTGGCATTGGTTAATGACTTCTATAACTTATTAGATAATTAGTATGTATGACTTATCCATTTTCTTTTGTATTATAAATGATGCACTTTATAATGAATTAATATTCTTAAGTACTAATTTTCCCAGGAGAATTACTCCTTTTAACCTCTTATGATACGAGGGTTGTTTAGTATATACATATTTACATATTTAGATTTAGACTTATAGTTAATCCTATTACTGATAAGGAACTATGGAACTATGTTGTTACACTACTGGATCATATATTGTGTGTTATATTTTTGATATTTGATTCCTTAGTATTTGTTTTGATCTATTTGTTCAATATTTGCCAATTTGGAAAGATGTTGTGATTTTTTTATCTTTGGTCTGCTTTATTCTCACTTGTCACGAAAATCTTAAATACTCTACAATAATTTATGTCCTGATTCCATATACAGGATGGTTCTGGAATTAGTTTGGAATTTTGAAGTAGGTAAGGATGACCGGTGTCCTTCTTATTTCTTCTTACTTATTCTTCTGAATTTTCTGTCAATGAATCTGTCAATACTCAGCTTTAGTGAATACGTGGGTTCGAGATTGTTGCTCAGCAACTGATCACTGCTGCTCAATTAGGTTCGTACTATATGTGTTTATTGCAGAGTAGGCAGATGTTTATGCCTCATAATATTTCTGGGCAGGAAATGCTCGCGACATGTCCTAACCATTCTTGTGTGATTGTCCAAATATTCCAGTTACCTTTTCACAACTTGATAGGGAAATTTAATTAGTTCATATTAGTTATCTTATTATCTTACTTCAGGTTATGTTTTTTTTCTTTAACTATCCCTACACATGTCAAGTTAGTCATTTTCACTATTTAAGAGTTTAGACAAATGAGTTGTTCTCTTAGTGTAATCCCACTTCTTTCCTTAGGCATAAATTGCTGTTTAGATTTAGGACTATTCCCGGATAATTCCATGCTGCGAGAACTTGTTATAAATCTACATTTTGTTCAAAATTGGTTGCTTGTTCTCGACATATTTTTTTTTCTTTCGTTAGTAATGGTATTATAGGAAAAGTCCACCACTTATATTTTCTTAGGATTTCTATTGGAATTTTATCGGTGTCTGGTTATTCTCATACATCTGTTGTAGCCACATGCTATAGTTAGCGAATACCAGCACACTCAAAATTTATTTAGCCTCTGAATTCCTTTAGTCCATTTTAGACTTTAGGTATTTATCTTTATCTTTGGTTTAGTTCAGTTACATATTACATTACTTAGTCTGAATAAGTGTGACGATGCTGCTTCACACTTTAGGAAATTTTGCTTTATTGTAATTACTTAGTTGGTATTGGCTCATATTACCGGATGAGGGTAAGAGCTAATTTCGTTATTAGCATTAGTGAGAATTGGTCCTTTCCTGATCGTTCTTCTTTGGATATGCTCTATTTATAAATCTGGTGTCCATCGATAGTCCGATTTTGGATTCAGTGTCTGATTCCTCACTTATTTGGTTATGTAGGTTCGTATCACCATATGTGGGTGTACGTAGATCTCATTTAGTTTTGAGATTTAGTATTGGTGTGAATGGGTCCATAAATCTTCCTGGTCGTTCTTCTTTGGATATGCTTTTATGAATCTGGTGTCCATTGATAGTCTGACTTTGGATTAAGCGTCCTATTTCGCATTTATTTTAGTTATTACGTCTTTGATATACTTTGGTATATTTACGATTTAGATTACTATTTGTGTTATTTGGTTTGGTGAGAATTGCTCCATAAATCTTCCTGATTGTTCTTCTCTGGATATATTACTATGAATCTGGTGTCCATTGTTAGTTCAATTTTGGATTAAGTGTTCAGTTCTTAACCTATTTAGTTTATGATTTCTTTGATCTTAGTTTAGTATATCTCCGGGTGAGATATTGTTTGAATTGGCTCATACATTTGCCTGGTTGTTCGTCCTTGGATATACTTAGTCTTATAGATCTGATGTCCATGGATAGTTCAATTTTGGATTTAGTGTCCAATTCGACATTTATTTGTCAGCAAGAATTTAGTTGGTATATTTAGTTAATATTTGGCTTTTAAGCATATTGTCGATTGAAATTTTGATTCGACTTTGAGTCATCTGAGTTTGTGGTGTCTGGCGCCATGACCATTCTTTTTTTTTCCCGTGATCTTTAGTTCGTGGTTATTTTTTTTGTGTAAACTTGCAGATCAACGTGGAATGTTAGGCCAGTACACTTAGTTATTGATACTTTTAATTTTAGGAAAAAAAAAAATTTTGATTAAAATTTTTTTTCCCGACTAGTAGGGGAATGTAACAGTCGTTACTTATACTGTATTGATATTAAAATAATTTCAGAGATGTAGTATGGGTTGCCTAACTTTAAGTGTTCATTTGCCCATTAAGTGTGTATTTTTAATAATTTAAGTTGTCACTCTGATCTAATTTGGTACCATTGCGAACCAGAGAGATGACAGGAGATGAGGGGGAAGTGGAAACTGGCTCTTAGTTAACTTGGTTAATTAACTGTGAATTAAAATTCACTTTTGATCGAGAGTTTGAAGTGGTACAAAGGTGGTAGTTAGCGAAAGAAAATCCAATTAATGCATAGAATTTCCTTCACTTCAAGAAGTTAAATATTTTAAGTATAACCGTAATCATTTAATTGACGGTGTTTTCGGAAACTCGGGAGACTGAAGTTAAATTTCTAGCACGGAATTAAGTAGCTATCTGGTAAATAATAATTTATTTTATTTTATAAAAACTAACTTTTTGTTCCCACATCCTTATGGTATTCAGAATGACCTTGGGTCACGAATTCAAGCATAGTATGGCCGCTTACAATCATTCTGGCATGAATCTGATTAAAATTCTGAATTTTCCGTAAATCTTTAACATCTATTACAATTTCCACAGATATTTTAATGAACATTAGAGTATTTTATCCATATCCTATTATTCAGATTTATTATTTCATATTTTAATATAGTATTTTGTTCAAGGCCATTATATTTTTACTCTATGTGAAGCAAGGTCACGCTACATCCGATTGGATGGGTTTTTTTTATCTACTATAATTATCTTTTTGCTCCGGTTTCTTATGCTGAAAGAAACTTTCCTCACTTCTTCTTTGATTTCTTTTTATCAATGTTGAGATTAGAAGTAACGGGGAATTGTTTTCAGCCACCTACCATGGAATTATAAATTTCCCTCAGAACATCCGAGGGAGAGTACCACTTCAACTCTATTAGAATCAGGGTCATTGGGACAAGCCAGGGAGTATTGTCTACTCCACTCTCATTTTTTCTCCAGCCTGCACCTAGAGGTAGGGCAGGACCGTAATCATTGGAACTGAGCCAATTAGCACCAGCTCCGTGCTAATTTCGGACCTCAAGGAGGACTTCGCTGGGACACCGAAGCCATTCGGGAGTATCCTTCCAGACAACTGTTTCACCTAGGAGGACAGTTGGTTTTTGATTCAGAACTATATATATATATCTTGTTTCACCAGTTATAGTTTTTTTTTATAACATTATATATATATATATATATATATATATATATATATATATATATATAAATTAATATAACTCCCCTTGGTGTAAGGTATCGGTAAGTTTGAGCTCAAATTCTACCCAGAGATTATCTTCCATTGTTTTTTTGTATTAACCATTTATTTCATTATTAACTTTAATTATTTCATTATGTGTTTACTTAACTAATTTTTTTATATTTCATCTTGCGTTATTAACTCTGGCTATTATCCCTTCAGGATAATAGACCGTTTCAATTGTTTAACTTGGCTTGTTCCCATTTATATATATTACTTTGTTTATATTTGAATTTAGAGGTGTTTAACAATATTGTTGGTCATATTGTAGGTTAGTATAATATATTTACTTGGCTATACGTTCTTCCAACGTTAGCATTATTTTTTTTAAGGTTGTTTTTTAACCTAGATGTAGGTTGTACACTCTATATCAGAGTTATTCTGTGTAGTTTTCAAGTTTTTATTATAGTTGTTTTCAACATTTTTTTTTAAATATTATATTGTGAAATTTTCATATACTTTTTGGTAACTTAGAGATTGTCAAAATCTAAGAAGTTATATTTAATAAACTTGAATTTGTTTTGCATATAATTTTTTATTAATATTTCCTTACCTTTTTACATTTACAGCATTTTTGTTTATTAAATCAACTTTAATTAATATAAGCAGTATACGATACCTGGAAGAGTGACTGTTACTCTTTTTAGAGTATTATCCCTCTTCTGGCGCCCTCAATTTGTTTTCTTTGTTAATTTTTATTATATATATTTATTTTTCATATCTTCTTTTCTATCCATCATACATATTTTCCTGATTTACTGTCTTTAAAAGGCATGCAAATTGACCGTATCCATCCTTGAGTTTCTAGTGGTCATTCTCTTGCCTACATTGCTAGCCTAGCCCCATTCCGTTCAATATTTTTTTTTTTCATACTTCTTTACTTAATTGTTATCTATTTTATCCCATATATATAGACCACTCTTCTTATACCTCTCTCCTCCTACACACCCCAGTATTTTGCTACAACACGTACTTTTTAAACGTTCTTTCGTACAAAGATCACTACCGATCTACGCGGATGTTCCCGACGAACAATACTTTTCAAAAGTTCAAAAGTCTTTTTCAAAAGTCACTGCTGAATTTATTTTTTTTTTTACTCACACCGGAACACCAACTGTAGCGAGATTAAATAAAACGAGCGGTTCGAATTTATATACATATATTTATTTATAACTTTACAGTTCGGTACTCTCTTATCAACTAAACTCACTCCTAAAAACGTTACATATATATAACAAAGTTACTATGTTCTAGAATATTCTGGCGTTGTCCCACCTCTAATTCGCCTACGTGACCGGTTATTCTCTCTCGCACTCGATACATCGCGAATGTTCTCGAAGAGTATTAGAGATACAATGCAACCGTTACCTGGGCCATGCCAAAAGTATGTTCGTAACAATATCATAACTGTAAGAGATTTTTCAATTGTAGTTTTTGGGTATTCAGAAAAAATAGGACGTTTTTAAAAGTTTTTGTAAAATGCTACAAAAAATATATTTCAATATTACATGTTTATATAAAAATTGAGCAGCTGTGTATGTAAATTTCGGATATTATAATTTATTTGTGCAAACTTATGTGCTTCTGGGTAACGGAAATTACAGTTTTTAGAATTTCTTATTTTTCGGATATACCATAACCGTAAAACATATTTCTATTGTAGTTTATGGTTTTTCAGAAAAAAAAAATAGAACGTTTTTCGAAGAAAATTAAGGCCGTTAATGATTTTAAAATTGTATCAGGAGTCAAAACGGTTAAAGAAAATACCGAAAAATGATTTTTCATTATTTTGACCATGATGCTCATCCTATAAAAATCTGAAAAAAATCGCAGAGATAATATGATAACCAATAAATAATATATTATTTTAAAATATACTATACTATAATAAAAACCGATACTAAGAAAAATATACTATACTATAGGCAATAAAAAAATTCTACAAAATGAAATAAAGAAGACGTTTTTACGATTATCAGAATCGATGATATCATCAAAAAACTAAAAAACACGTTTTAATTTTTTAGGACTTTGTTGGTGGGGCTAGAAGTCTAAAAAATTTTTGGTCGAATACTTTTTAAGTAGAACGGCGTGTTATTTTTATTTTTCGAATATCGCTGGAGGCATCTTTTACTATATTAACCGACAAGACCCTTTGTATTAATATAATTTTATTTGTGCACGCTTATGTTTTTATGGGTAACAGAAAATACAGTTTGAGAATCCCATATTTTTCAAATATACCATAACTGTAAAAGATTTTCCTATTGTAGTTTTTGGTTTTTCAGAAAAAAATAGAATATTTTTAAAAGTTTTTGTAAGTGTTATCAAAAAAAATTAAACATAAATATATTATTATATTACATGCTATGCTAATAACATAAAAAATTGAACAACTAACTGTATGTAAATTTGGGTTAATATAATTTATTTTGTGCACGCTTATGTGTTTCTGGGTAACAAATATTATAGTTTTGAGAATTTCTTAGTATTTAAATATATCATTATGTACTGTAAAAGATTTTTCTATTGTAGTTTTTAAATTATCAGAAAAAAACGGGTGGCAGTGTAGTGGGATTGTAGTGTAGGGTAGTGTGGCAGTCCAGTGGGATTGCCGGTAAAAGTTATACTTCTATACTATACACGCGTTCGTCGTTACAAATTTATATGGGAGTCAATCTGCACAATTATTACATATACTTCATCTAATTTACTTACCGTTGCACGTCATCCGCGTCACAGCCCGTGAGGTCACATGATACTAACACGAAATATTTAGGCGGTAGGTGTGTTCGTTTTTAGAATCACTTTGCCGCGTACACTGGCGTTACAGCCACTAGACATATTTTATTATATACGCGTAGCAGTAGCGCACCTAGAATTTGCCTCGGGGGGGGGGGGGGGGGTTTGGTTGGTCACCGAAATTCTTTTCATGATGTTACTTTTGAGTCCTTAAAATGTGTGTGGAATGGAAACAGGCTCGTTTAAAGAATTAAAGGCAGAAGGACCACCAGCCCAGGGGCTGGAATGAAAAACAGATTAAACACTAACTTATCTTTAATGCTAAGATTAAATAGTAATTTCTGATAACCGTCCGAAAACACTGTGATATGGGATATCTCACTACACTTTTCACTGAGGCTATTTTCACTATTATATATAATTACAAATAGAATTGCTTAGCGGAATGTCGTTTCTATGTTTAAAGCGAACTACTGTCAACTCTGCTAGTTTGAATAGATCAACTGTTTATATAAAAACTATAACTGCGGATTCAGAAAACACTGGTTACTATAAATGATTTACTTGATAATTTCTATGAATAATGCGATGAGAGTGTAACTACTTAGTTACAAATACATATGATATATAAGCGAAGAGAGTATTTGCGAGCTATATATAGCGAGTTTAGCTTACGAGATTTTGCGACCGACTTTGGTAATAGCTTGTTATGAACTGACTGGTAATATCCAAATTATGTAGGCAGGTAGTGCAGGGCTCGTACCCCTAAAAGTACCGTTAAATATCTTTCTTTATTCCTTCTAAGAATTTCAATATCGTCATGGTTAAAAATTAATATCAAGTGGAATGGAATTTCACCATTCTGGGGGGCGGCGGCGAACAAATAGGCTAACAACTAAATATTTAACTAAACCTAAGTTATATACAAGAACAGTCTATTATCTAACAACTAACTTTATCGCCTATAGGTAACACGATAACTTTGGTGATAGAACGCGTATATTCTCCATCAGCAGTTTTTAATCGTACAACTCTTACTTTACCGTCTTTGCCGGGTATAGTGGCAATTACTCGTCCAAGAGGCCAGCGCAATGGGATTGTGTCCTCACTCTTCACTAAGACTAAATCATTAACCTGAATATTAGGCAATGAAATGATTTAGATAATCGACTGACCAACGCTTCCAAAAGGATTGTTGGATTTGCTGACATTGTTGCCAAGCAGTTAGTCGATTGGTATTTGTACACGTTAAATCAAAATCAGGATATGCAGTCAAAGAACTGCCTATTAAAAAATGTCCTGGGGTTAGCGGCTGCAGATCATTAGGATCATTTGACAGCGGATATAGTGGGCGAGAATTTAACACAGCTTCTATCTGAGTTAGAATAGTATACATCTCTTCGAATGTGAACCGTGAGTTTCCAACCAAGCGAACTAAATGATATTTAGCACTCTTAATAGCAGATTCCCACAATCCACCCCAATGGGGAGAGCGGGGTGGAATAAACTTCCAACGTATTTCGTTTTGATCTAAATAGGAGCGTATGTTATCGAAATTTGATTGAGACTTAAAAAAATCATATAAGTCACGAAGCTGATTATTAGCGCCAACGAAATTGGTTCCGTTATCACTAAAAATTATTTGCGGATTTCCTCGCCGTGAAATAAACCGTTTTAGAGATGCTAGAAATGAATTAGTGGTCAGATCACTGACCAATTCAATATGTATGGCTTTGGTAGCCATGCAGACAAACAAGGCAATATAACATTTTAAATTTGGAGCTTTGCGTAAGCGGGAAGAACGAATATACACGGGTCCAGCAAAGTCTACACCGGTTTTACTAAAAACACGAGTATTCTGTACCCTATCTATAGGAAGCGGAGCCATAATTTGAGAAGCAGTATGTGCGTTAAAGCGGTAGCACGTTAAACACTGCTTTATAATTCTTTTAACTTGTTTTAGGCCGCTGAGCGGCCAGTGTCGTAGTCTTCAATTACCGAGAACATTTTGGGGACCAGTATGTCCCAGTCGGCAATGTTCTCTTTTTATTAAGAGAGAAACTACACGATTATTAGCGGGCAAGAGAATTGGAAATTTTTGACTGTCATCAATCGTTGCATTCTGAAGTCTACCACCTACTCTTAAGATACCAGTTTTGTCGATGAAGGGATTAAGCGATAGCAATTGTTTGTTATCTATGGGTTTATTGCTTGTCAAAAGTAAAAATTCTTTAGAAAAGTTTTCTGACTGAATTTGGCGTACAATGAACATATGCGCATGCGAGAGTTCATCGACCGTTAAAGGACCTAACATTTTTGTTTGTTTATTTTTTAAATTGTAAATGAACCGAAAAACATAAGCTACTGAATGTTGTAGCTTGGAAAATTTGGAAAAGCATGCGAACATTGTTGTCCACGAGTTCTCCACCTTATCTGAGATTACAAGAGAAATCTTTTTAATTTCGGGAAGATTTTCAACAGGGGAAAACGAATTAAAATTATCGAAATCAAAACTATACATTCGCAGGAACTCAGGGCCATGTAGCCAAAAATCTAGCATGTTTTCGTCGAAATTGCCGCGAGTTAGCATATCTGCAGGATTCAAATGAGACCGAATATGTCTCCACATAGAAATCATACTTAAGCTTTGAATTGTAGAGACGCGATTGGCTACAAATGTCATGTAACTGTTTGCGGGATTTTTTATCCAGCTAAGTGCAATCTGTGAATCGGACCAATAATTTATCGTATCGATTGTAACGCGATCGTTTAAAATAGATATCATTTGATGAACTAGTTTGGAAAGTAGTTCCATTGCACATAATTCCAACTTTGGAATAGTGAGTTTATTTTTGAGTGGAGCAACACGAGACTTAGCGGTAATTAAATTACTAGACAATGAGTTGTCACTATATTGGGCAACAAGATAGATGCAAGCCCCAAAAGCGGTTAGGCTTGCATCACAGAAACCGTGGATATCAATTTTGGTGATTTTTTTGTTTACAAAAATAAAACGAGGTATTTCAATATTATTTACTTTAGCGAGGGTAGTTAAGAACGTTTTCCATTGTTTAAATATCACTGGATCGGTGATTATGTCATCCCAATTTACCCTTAGTTTCCAAATTTCTTGCATGAGTAGTTTACCGTTAACAATTAAGGGATTAACTATCCCAAGCGGGTCATAACAGGAGCTAATGCAACTAAGAACTCGTCGCTTAGTTATTGGTTCCAGGTCAATCGAAGTATTCGCGGATATTTTTATCGTATCTATTATTGGGTTCCATTTTAATCCTAAAATTTTGTATGGCGCTTCCTCTAAACTCAAATCAAACTCTGCTGTATCAGATTGCGAAATTTCTTGCAAAAAAGATGGTACGTTCGAGCACCACTTGTGAAGATTAAATCCGTGTTTATTTAAAACAGCATTTAATTCTGAATAAAGCTGTCTAAGTTCGTGAAACTTATCGGTTCCTCCTAGGATATCATCCATATATGTTTGCTTTAATAAAGCTTTAGATGCGAGTGGTGCTTGGGAGTTCCTAAGGGCTATGTCCTTAATAACTCTAGTAGCTAGAAATGGAGAGCAATTTTGACCGAAACTAACGCGAGATAATTCAATACACTTGAAATCTTCTGGGGGTGAGTCCCTCCAGAGAATATTTTGTAAATATCGATGATGCGGACACATTTCTATCATGCGATACATTTTATTGATGTCTGCGGTCAAAACAAATTTATAAGTCCGAAATCGACACAATATATCAAAAAGGTTGTCTTGTACTTGAAACCCTTTGAGAGTCAACTCGTTCAAAGAAAATCCGGAGCTGGATTTTGCGGAAAAATCAAATACTACACGAAATTTAGTGGACGAAACTCCCTCCTTAATAACAGCTCTATGGGGGATAAAATATTTATGTTCATTTAAACAATTAGTGAGTGTAAGCGGTATGACCTTTGCGTGTTCTAAGGATAAATACTCTTCTATTGTCTTTTTGTATTCTCTGAAAAAACTATGGTCTTTGAAAAATTTTTTCTCTAGTGTGAGAAATCGTCTTTTTGCGATGGTAAATGAATCACCCAATTGTTTTACTCCTGAACAAGCAAGCGGCATTTCAACTTGATATCGACCTGACTCTAAAATTTTAGTAGTAACGGCGAAGAGCGTTTCGGCCATTTCTTCCTCTTCAGAACGAGAACATCGCGAGGGAAGTTCCTCTAATTCCCAGAATTTTTCCAAAATTGAACATATATCTTTTTCTCCACCGTCGGAACCTACGGTTAGATTATTTTCGTCCTGAACAGATAAAAAAGAATGTGTTGTTGGGACACGATAATTGCCATTTTGGTGGCTTAAATTAGGAACTGGCCCTGCAACTACATAGCCGAATGCAGTTTCTAGAAGCGTGGGTTGATTATGACCTAGTGAAGTAAGGTCGCCTTTTACTATGCTAAAATAAAGATCAGCACCTATTAATATATCAATATTGCTGGGTTCCCAAAAATGAGGATCGGCCAGCTCGTGTATTAGATGATCGGGTATTTTTAAACCATGAGGGTTTAAAGCGATTTGCGGTAATCGCTCAGTAATTCGATCTATTACTGAGCAAGAAGCATCAAATTGTTGATAAGGATTAATTTTGGAGTGTAACACAATATCTAAAATTTCATTTGATTGAACAAGGCCATTGTTTCCTAGACCGGAAATGGATAATTTTTGCGTTCTAGTGAGATACTGCAATCGATTTGCTAAGTCTTTCGATATGAAACTTTGCCGACTTCCTGAATCTAAAATTAATTTGACAGAAAATGGTTTACCCGTTCTTGAATATACTTTTGCCTGAGCGGTAGGTAAAAGGATTTGGCAATTATTTTTACTAAGGGCGGATAAATTAGTAGTACCTATAGATGAACAACCTTGATTACTAGCAATATTTGTGTCGGATACCAATAAATTAGCGGGCGAATTTTGAGTAAGAAAATTACTATTTTGTGTTAGAGATGGATTGGACAAATGAGCGTCCCTAGTAGAACCGTTAATTCTGTTCCCATTATGTCTCACGAGATTGACTATTTTGTGATACATTTTGAACCCTTTGAGTTCCAACTCGCGACGAATTAGTTTCTAAATGAATGAGCGAATGATGATCCCTGCCACAGGACTGACATCTAGACAAGGATTTGCAACTCGACAAGATATGCATATTTGACAGACAATTAAAACAAAGAGATTTTGATTTGACAAATCGATGTCTCTCTTGCGGCGATAATTTTAAGAATTTTGTACACACATATGTGGAATGCGATCGCTCATTGCAATAACTACAATATTTACCATTGGAACTACTGTTTCTCGTAGTCGAATCAGACACCTTCGCGTGAAAGTTTACCTTGGGAGAATCTTTATGTGAGTTTCTACTAAAACTATTACCGGGTTTTGAGCTACCATCGAACATATTTAAGTTTTCCAGTATTGTATAGCGCTTTTTTAAAAATTCAAAAAATATATCAACCGAGGGGAGTGCGGTTAAATCTCGTTCACTTTCAAAAGCTCGTCGACTTTGAAAGTCCAGTTTTTTCTCTAGCAAAAATACGAGAAGCGTCTCAAAGGTAACTTGAGCAGATAGTCTAAGATTTTTTATTAAATCCAGTGTTTTTTTACTCGTAACATAGAAATTCCGTATTTCGCTAGCATTACATTTATTTATATGCTTTTGATCCAGTAACGTCTGATACAGAGAATTTAATAACTTATTCTTATCTTCATAATTATTTTTTAGCGTTGAAATAGCGACATCCAAGTTCTGATTTGTAACGGGTAGAGATTCTATTAAGCTAAGCGGTTGCCCTCTAAGTAAACTTTTGAGATAGTAGAACTTTTCACTATCTGATTTTAATTTGGGATTGTTCAATACAAGCGAAGAAAATAAATCAAAGAAGGACATCCATTCTTGTGGATCCCCAGAAAACGGTCTTATATTAATATCAGGCAACTTTATATTTGAAACACTATCAACTATTTTATTAGATGTAGACAAATTTTCAATTAATTCCTGCAATTGGGCTAACGCGAGTTCAAATCTCTCATATACGGACTCATCTTCCTCAGTATCGGACGTCACTGAATCTGAATCTTTTAACTTAATTTGTTGATATTTTTTATAGTTTTCGGATAAATTTTCATATTTGATTTTAACTAAATGAGGGTTATCTACTTGCGACTTTACAAATTTTTCTATCCGTGTTAGTTGGGCCTTACAGCTACTGCGCTGATTTTTTAAAATTACTGTATTATTAGTGGCCATTTCAAATTATTTAATCAGATTAAAATACGAATCAAAATAAATTCTTTACCAAAATAATTACGTAATTAAACTATAAAAAATATAACACTATTGGCATTATATAATTAAGACAGTATTAAAATAAATATCTATGTAAATATTTAAAATGCGAACATGAAAAATGCGAACGTCTTATCGAAATTAATAGAGAAAGTCTTATTGCTTCTTAAAATATGTAAATACGAAAATATAGTTCCTTGGAATTTTTACCACTCAAGCTGGGTATGGGGGCGTCAGCTTTTCAAATTCCTTGTCCTTCGTAGAATCGGCTAAGCTCCTTACAGGCGGCTGGAACTGCACGTCACGATCGCCACCCTTGTCTCACAATGTTGCCGGCGCGCACTTAAGTCTTAGATTTGCAGAAAGTTTGTGTTTAAAGTTCTATTTTTCGGAAAAAAGTTATATGAATTATAATACTTGGGTTAATCCGGCTCGAAGGACCAAAAAATGGAATGGAAACAGGCTCGTTTAAAGAATTAAAGGCAGAAGGACCACCAGCCCAGGGGCTGGAATGAAAAACAGATTAAACACTAACTTATCTTTAATGCTAAGATTAAATAGTAATTTCTGATAACCCTCCGAAAACACTGTGATATGGGATATCTCACTACACTTTTCACTGAGGCTATTTTCACTATTATATATAATTACAAATAGAATTGCTTAGCGGAATGTCGTTTCTATGTTTAAAGCGAACTACTGGCAACTCTGCTAGTTTGAATAGATCAACTGTTTATATAAAAACTATAACTGCGGATTCAGAAAACACTGGTTACTATAAATGATTTACTTGATAATTTCTATGAATAATGCGATGCGAGTGTAACTACTTAGTTACAAATACATATGATATATAAGCGAAGAGAGTATTTGCGAGCTATATATAGCGAGTTTAGCTTACGAGATTTTGCGACCGACTTTGGTAATAGCTTGTTATGAACTGACTGGTAATATCCAAATTATGTAGGCAGGTAGTGCAGGGCTCGTACCCCTAAAAGTACCGTTAAATATCTTTCTTTATTCCTTCTAAGAATTTCAATATAGTCATGGTTAAAAATTAATATCAAGTGGAATGGAATTTCACCAGTGTGAGTAACAGTGTCGAAATAGGGTCCGGAGGGGGTTTAACCCCCAAAACCACTTCTGGGTACGCCACTGACACGTAGAAATAATATTTAAAGATTTCTATTAATGTTAACTTAAAGAAATACACAATATGTTTTCATTTAATTTGTATAAACGCATTATAAAGCGTTTTTATGAAGAACATTTGTTCGGAACAAACTGTAACTGTAATCGAACGAAGGTGATACTTTGGCATAAATTGGTAACACTTATTTGACACTTGCGGTGGTGACACTTTTTATTTTATATTTTACATAAAATAAAAATCTATGTATTCCATTTTACATCTTTATACGACGCATACAAACAGCTCAAATTGTTTTTAACAAGATTATTTTTTAACTCTTGTTTTGTTTCTATTTATTTACATTAAATATTAATTTGTTTTGTTGTATAATCCACTTTTGCAATAATTATGTAACCTATTTGATTTAAAATGGATTCAGGATTTTTTTATACTTTGGTAACTATGTCAACTTCGATCTCTGTCAATGATAATGACGTGCAACGGTAAGTACATTAGATGGACTGTATGTAATGCTATATTTAAGAGAGAGCAGAAAGAGAAAAAGAATTAGGCATACAGGTATATGGCGCATCGTTTGCTGTATATAAACATTTGACCTGTAATAGAAATAGTAAGTAAATTAAGAATTAAATCAATATTTTAATGAAAATATAAATTTTTATTTTTATATATGTATAAAAGGAGTTGAATGCAAAAAAATGTTTGCATTCATGTATCATAACATGTAAAAGATATGTCTATTGTAGTTTTTGGTTTTATGAATGAAATGAAATAAATTTGATGTTTTTAAAATTGTTAGATAAGTGTTATCAAAAAAAAATTGAAAATGTATTCCAGTATTACATCCTAATTATATAAAAATTGATCAAATAAATATGTAAATTTGTTCTCGCTCATTTGTTTCTGAGTAATGGCTTTACAGTTTTGAAAATTTCATGTTTTTCAAATACACCATAAACGTAAAAGATTTTTCTATTGTAGTTTCTGATTTTTCAATAAAAAATATAATATTTTAAAAATATTTTGTAAAGTGTTATCAAAAAAAATTAAAAATATATTTTAAGACATATTACATACTGATGAAAAATTTAACAACTGTTAATGTAAATTTCGGTTATTATAATGTATTTGTGTACGCTTATGTGTTTCTGGGTAACAGAGATTATTTTTTCGAATATACAGTAAAATCTCCGTTAACCGAAATAATTGGGGGGGAGGCCGTTTCGGATAACAAGAATTTCGGTTAAAAATAACATTGTTTTTTATAATATTCTTGATCAAAGTATTGGTATTAAAAAAATGAACAAGTTTAACATGCTTTTTTAAAGAAATCTGGCTATTTTTTTTTGCGTTTTCGTTTGACAACGATGTTTGTCTCTCCCTCCATCGTTAATTTGCAGAACGTCATGAGTTTGCCTCATTCGATTGTTCGACGAAACGTAAAGCAATCTGAAAAGGACAAAACTTTATGTAATGACAACAAAAATTAAGAATCTAGTCGTGTCCCTAACTAATTAGGCCTACTGTATAAAATTCTTTCCTCTAAAGCATTGAAAATCTCGTCGACGGTCTTGTGCTGCCTGTTGCCTCTTGGGTCGTCATCTGATATGCTCAGGTTGTCTTAATAAAGAACCATATCAATGATGTCCTGGTCGATGAATTCACGTTCTGAGTCATCAGCTGCCAACCAGTCACGTATCTCTTCTTAGTTAATTTCGTCATGTCCCGGCAAATTTTTAATAAAAGGTTTAATTTGTCAACAAGCAACAATGCTTAGATGAGAAGGGTTTTTGATTTTAAAAAGGATTTTACACTTGAGACGAATTCATTTTCAAACCATTCTAAAAATAAAGTGGTCGACATCCATGAACTTTTTTGGCTTCTATACCTTAAAATGCCTTTTCGGAAATATCTTTTACAGCTCTTGGTTTTTGTGATTTCCCAACACACATAGACATCAATTGGTGAGTGAAATTAACGGAATTGTTTACGTTTTGCCACAAACATTTACTTTTTATTGACGAAATTATTGAAATTGTCAGCCGTTTCGGTTAAACGATGTTTCGGTTAAAAAGGTTTCGGTTAAGGGAGGTTTTACTGTACCTCTTTTACAGTTATGGTACCATAACTGTAAATATTTTTCTATTGCAGTTTTTGGTTTTTCAGAAAAAAAATAATACAATGTTTTTAAAAGTTTTTGTAAAGTGCTATCAAAAAAAAAAAAAATTAAAAATATACTACAATACACTCTAGCCTAATGTCTCTTCTTTATTACGAAAATTCCTACACATTTAAAGAAAATCGCACGTCAATAGTAGAGGATCCGATATAATGTAGAACTGTACCGATATTTTTAAGGACTAAAAATTATTTGATATGTAATTCAGTATGTTAACAAAATTATGAGAAACGATGTGTGCCTGAGATGAGTTTTGAATATAAATAATTACAAATTATTAAAAATAACATTTTTTTATAAGTATAATAAAAATCAAGCTTGGGCAGGTATTATTTTAGGTTTTTTTATCATTCGAAACAAAAAAGGTCTTTTGTAATTGTTCTCTGAAGTTGATCGTTTTCGAGTTTTAAATAATTTAAAACTAAAAGAAAAAACGAAAGATTTCGATTTTCAAGGCTCAAAAACACAAGCAAAAATATTAATTTTGTAATCATCAAGTACAAACTTTCGAAATTTTTTCTATCAAGTCAAGATAAGAATGTTTGCCATGTTTTGCATTTTTGCAAATATTTTTTAATTGGTAATGAGGAAGGTTCCTTGTGGAAAGACAGGCGATCGGGCTGGGCTACATTAACAAGTAAAAAACAATTATTTCAAATGAAAGTCCAAAATACTTATCAAGACGGGATAAAATAATGTGAGCTTGAATTTAGGTACTTTAAAATTTCAAAAATGAAGTGAAACTTATGATTCTAAGCCTTGAAGATCATCATCCCTCGTTATTTTTTCAGTTTTAAATTGTTTATAACTTAAAAACGATCAGCTTAAGAGAAAAATTAAAAAAGCCCTTTTTTGTTTTGAATGAATCTAAAATATTATCTGTCCGCAAAATTTTCTTTATAAAAAAGTTAATTATTAATTAATTATAGTCACAACAAAATTAGATCAGGTACCCTTTGTTTTTATAATTGTTAACATTCTAAATTACATATCAAATAATTTTCATTGCAGTTCGATCTTTATCGTATCTGTATACAAAATATAATATTGACAAAATAAATTCAAACTGTTCGCGAATTGCTAAATGCTTCACAGACATATTTCTTAGAAATCATAATTCAGATAACGCTGGTGTGGTGTTTAGTTCTCTAACTCACTACACTTCGTTCGTAGTAAGTACTACCGTAAATTGGTTGTGGTAGGGAACGATAGGGGAGGTAACATCTTAGATTAAAGAAACCATAGATATAACGTTCAGGCAAGAAACAGATGCGCAAAGCCTGCCAAATATTTCACGTTAGGGCTAATGGGTGGGAGGAGTGACAGGTACGTACTTAGGACAATTTTGGAGTAATGAAATAACGGTGATTTAATTATTAAATAATTTATTTAAAACAATAACTAAAACTAATATGAGTTAAATCGGTAAGATAGTTTCGAAACAAATTCTTTTTCATTTTAATATGAGTTAATTTAAAGTACAGTATTCGAATGTTTTACAGATATTAGTGATTATATATATATATATATATATATATATATATATATATATATATATATATATATATATATATATATATATATATATATATATATATGTTACGAGCAAAGCCCGAAATTGGACAATCCTACAAACATTGTACACAAATTATTGTACACTTCTAGCATTATTGACTATTCTGATTAAGATCGCAGCGCCAATGCGGTATGAATTTGAACCGAGCTAAGAGCCATTATAATTGTTTACATCTTGTCTTGTATATTGCGATTGTGTTAGTTTTATGTGTTTTTGAGTAGTTTTGTTCGTACTGATTAATAGACCATTTGTTATAAGTTTTATTTTAGTGAACTTTACATAAGAAAAAAATATCTTAAGTAAGTGTACGCCAAAGATTGTAACTATTATTGTTAAAGTTCTATTTTTTAGTCATGAAGTTAAGTATCCTAGAATATATGAAGTTTTTGGGTGTTACTGAAAATTCAAGATGTGTTGTAGAAGGAGAACAAGTTTTAAACTCTGGCCATCTTATTTTGACTGGAAAATTGGAGGAAAGTTCTGATCACACCATCAAAATATATGGTTTATGCCTTCAGTCCAGCTCAGTCAAGTCCAATCCCCACGAAATTAAAGGAACCCTATCTTTAACTAGTGGTGTGAACATTTGCGAAATGTCATGTTCATGTAAAGCAGGAAATAGTGGAAAATGTAAACATGTCTCTGCTGTTCTTGTTAAATGTATAAGGTATGTAAATTTATAAAAATAAGTGCAATCATACAAGGATAATTTTTGATTTTACATTAATATTGTTTTAGGGAAGATGTGGAATTAATGGAAAAGATTTCACAAACACAAATGCAGTGTTCATGGATTTCACACAAGCAAATTGCAGAAGATAAATACAAACCAATGCCTGTAAGTGAAATGCCATGTTTTAAAGATATGCCATATTTTAAAGATAGGTCTACTAGATTACCAGTAGATGAAGTCGCAATCAGAAACTTCTTCTGTGACAATCTTCCACTTTCAGCTATTGCAAAACACAGGTTAGTATGCCTTTTTCTTTATAAATGAAAATTTTAAAACCATTACTTTTTAGAGAGGGTAGGAGAAATTTGCCTTCAACATCAAGTGGTATTCATCCATGTAAAAATATATTACCCAATAATTGTCGATTTAGAGCAGTATTAGATAATGCTTGTCAGTCAGTTATAATGCTGTATTTGTCTGCAGTTGAGGTAGTTTCCGTTAAAAATTGTTGCATGGAGAAAATATCTAGTTTTCTTGAGGATGATCTAGATCTTGTCATCAATATACCTCAAAATTCCAATGAGTGGAAAAAATATAGAAAACTCCGAATCACTGGTAGTAGATGTTATGAAATATTTACATATTCAAATAAAGATTGGAAAACCAAAGCATTTAAATACTTTTACCCACCTCAGTTAAATAATAAATATGTTAAGCATGGTTTAAAATTTGAGGGTACAGCAAGAGAAATGTATATGAAAATTTCAAAGATGGATGTGATGGAATGTGGCATGGTAATTTCCTCATCAAATAGGTGGCTAAGTTATTCACCTGATGGAATAATTTTTTTTGGTGACCAACCTCTCTACTTGTTGGAAATAAAATGTATATTTGCAGGTAAGCTTATACTCATTTTGGCTTGATTCCCACTAACTAAAATGGGTTTTATACTATTAACTTTTTTTAGGAAAAACCAAGACGATTTTGGAAGCAATAAAAAATTCCAGATACAATGTACAAATAGATGGAAAATACACAATAAAAAAAAATCACAAATATTATGGGCAAATACAAATGGGAATGGCTGTTTTGAATTTGTTGAAAACTGCATTTGTAGTTTTTGCATCTTTTGACAACAGCGTTTTAATAATGGAAATCGATTTCGATTTTGAATTTTGCTTCAACATGTTGTCAAAAATAAAACATAATTATTTAAAAAATATGGTACACCATCTGTGTAAAAAATAAAATACATGTTATTTTTATTTATTTATTAAATATCTCTACAGTATATTGACAGTAAAATATATACCTTTTTACATATTAAAGACTTTGATACATAGTCTGATAAAATAGATAGATAGATAAAATTTTATCACAAAGACAGTTCAGCTTTTTATCTAATAAATGTACCAGTGATGCTGTTTTCTGTACTACATGTACAACCTATTTTTCTTTGCTCAAGTCTCATCTTCAATATGGCCTTCCTTTTTGGGGTTCTAGTACAGCTGCCCAATCTGATATTATCTTTAAATGACAAAAAGGAGCAATACTGTATCTGTTTGGCCTCAGTAGAATAAAACATTGCAGAAGCTACTTCAACAATCACAGGATTTTAACTCTTCCCTCTTTATATATCTTAGAAACTTTTCGCTTAATTCGTTAACACCTAAATGTTTTTTCGTCAAGACCTAATCATGACTACTCCATCAGAAATTCAACCTTTGATGTGTATTTACTGATCCCGTCCACTGAGTTAGTAAAGAAATCTATATTATATTCGTCAAAAAATTATACAACCATCTCCAAGTTTGGTACTTAAATCTACAACTCCTTTCCTTAAGTTTCGTAAATTGACAAAATCCTATCAATCTGAAGACCATATCATTCAGTGGAATAGTTTCTTAACGAATAACTAAAAAATTACAGTACATTTAGGTACAAGCAACTAAAGTATATATATATATATATATATATATATATATATATATATATATATATATATATATATATATATATATATATATTTGGGTATCACATGCATCAGTTCACTTTAGTTCGCAAGGTTTTATTATTCAATTTTCAGTTTAGTTAAATTTTGTAATGGATTGTATATTTTGATATTGACTATATATATATATATATATATATATATATATATATATATATATATATATATATATATATATATATATATATATATATATATATATATATATATATTATACTAAACTCTTAAATATTGGGGAAATCTGCAAGAAAGATTCTAATGAGTATCAATTGTTTCGCCGAACGTTTTCATCAAAGATAATTAATTCGGCTTCTTCAGGGCTGAAAGAGAATAAATTATAATTAGCTACCATATTATATATATATATATATATATTTTTGATTGTATATTGGGATATTGATGATTTATATAATTTTAGTAAATTTTAATTGTTATTGTTATTTTTTTGACTTTTTGTAAACTTTGTCCGTAAATTGTAAAATTTTCAGTGATAATAAAGCATATTTCTATTCTATACTCTACATTTGCCAGACATATTTGTGCACCACTATAATTCCTACATCTTCCTTTAATTGAATATTCAGGACAGTGAGCTGTTTGGTCGTACCTAATTTCATGTAATTGCCTTGGTTCAACCATATATGAAGTCATACTGTACCCGGAATGTGATTTAAAAAAATTATTTGCATTTAAACAAAATTCATAAAAGCTAGTAACCACAAAATTTAAAAGTAGGTTTTGAAGAATAGATATTAACTCAAGAAACGTGCACTGAAGCAGGCATTGCCAAATAAACAAATTTAAAATCAAATATGATGGTAAAATGAACTTTTGAAATACATGCATCTTATAATGCACTCTGTCAAGAAAAGGGCCAACGGAAGTGGAAGAGAATTATAAAATTAATATACATTATGTCTCCAAAAATTTTCCATCAGATAAAATTGGAGCTGATATATTTGTTATTGCACATATGATTGTAAATATATCATTAACTAATGGAACATAAGCAAAACTTAACTTTCCACTAAGAACTTTAAAAATTTTTAATCTTTGATTAACTCGTTCAATGTGAACTCTAGCTGATGCAATTTTGGCATTTAAGATAGCTTCCTCAGTAGTTAATTGGGATTTTTTTCTTAAAAAGGGAGGTCTAATTAATTGTATATTATATAACCTACAACTATCATCAATAAGAAAACCTTTATCTACCATAACTGCATCTCTGCCAGAATCTAATAAAGAGATTACATTGCTCTCTTCAAATATCACTTTGTCTGATGTTCTTCCTCCATATGCATTACTGACATAAGTTATGAACCCACCAGGTGAAACACCAGTCATAAACTTAATTGTTAAATGGGATTTATATTGAGAATAAAATCGTATTCGGCAACACAGACACTTTGGAGTCTGTACATAAATTTCAGTACAGTCTAAAATTAGCCTAACATTTTGAAAAGCAGCAAAACAAACTGGCATGTTAATAAGAATTTCTTCTTTGGTGGGAAAAAACACCAATGGCCGTAAATTGTGGCTCAAGATAGGTATTAATTCATAAATGTAAGTTTTTGTTAAGTCAGCTGAAATACCAAACAAAGAACCCAAAGTGGCATAAGTCAAATTTAATTTAAATTTTGTAAGAACTAACATTATCCGCTGTCGAATGTTTAACCTATGAACTCGTTTGTCCTTAATATAATTTTCAATCATATTTACTATACAATTAAACATAGAGAAGTTATGTACACCAGTAAAGTTTTTTAATTTAATGTCATTATCTATAATTTCATACAATGTAAGCACTTTTGGAGTGTTCACTTGAACAGCTGCATCTTTTGATGAAAGAGTGCTATTCTGTACAGTATTTCTTAAACCAATTAAGATTTCTGCTACCTCTTGATCATCTTCATCCTCACAATCTTCACAAGCAATTAAACTTGGAGCAACAGTTGTGGTCATTCTTTGTTTAGCAGCTGTCCTTATATATCTAGAGGATGGTCCTGGCTCTGTATTGTGTACCTCCAATGGAAGCTTCTGACTAGGTATTGCTTGACACTTTAAAGTCCTGCGTTTTACTCTTTCTAAAATCAGAAAAAAAAATTACTGGCCAATCATACTAATTTTAAAAAACATACCTTTTTGAAGAAAATCTGTTGCTTTAAAGTGCAAAGAACAGACTCTCATATAGTCTGAAACTTTCTTCCCAATTTTGAGCCTTTGAATCCAAACTTTCCTTCTGTCGACAAGCTCCTTACTGCCCAATTTGGTTTCAATAATAACATTTGTTTTCTTTGGTTTTGGAAAAAGATGAAAACTTAATTCTGGGTTCCTTTTAACCCAAGAATTACAATCGGGAACACAACAATAGTAATTCATTTTTAGAGCCAAAATAAAGTACTAAAGAACTCGAAAAACACGAAAACACAATTTAGCTTCAACGCGAAACAACAAAAATAAAAATACAGTACATACACTATCAAATAAACAAACAAAATCTCCAAATGACACCAAAACACTATGCCTTCAACGTGAAAGTAAATAAATAATGGCTCTTAGCTCGGTTACTGCAATAGCCGCTAGAGGGCGTAATGCTTACGACGAAATGCCAATACCCCCAAACTGTACAATGTCCGAAATAATCAAAATAATTGTCGAAACGCTCATCGGTTCGAATCGATTATTATTGACAAGTGACATACCAAATCAAAAATTGAAAAATGGAATCGAAGAAGAAATTGTTCTACAATAGAGATATTGTTAGTGAAACATTTCAAAGCTTCAAGAGATAGATACATGAAGAAGAAAAAGTTTATTGATTCAAAAATAGGGAAAGCCCTAATACATACAAAATTAATCAATTTATAACATTCATATATGATAAAAATAACAATTACACTTAAAATATAGTATCTACACTTATTAAAAAATATAAAACAATAATATATAACATAAAACATGACAACAAAACAACTACCTAACTATTGGTGCTTTTAATATGGTCCATTAATTTGCTTTTAAACATTTGTATAGATGAACAACTTTTAACTGTTTGAGGAAGCTTATTAAAAAGATCAAAACCCTTAAACAACAAAGAGTTTCTTGAAGCTGTCCTTTTTGTTTTCACAATGTGTAAATTGCACTTACCTCGAGTAGGGTAATTGTGAATATCACAATTCCGTGTAATAAACTCACAAAAGTAAGCAGAGGCCAAATTATTTAGAATTTTATAAATGAACAACATTGTAAGGTAAAAGTCCCTTTGTTGAACTAAAACCCACTGCAGCATGCTAAGCATTGTTGCTATAGGTGTATATCTGTTTCCACCAATAATGATTCTCATTCCACGATTTTGTGATTTTTGCAACTGGGCCGATTGATTTAAATTGAAGAGAAAAATAACTGACGAGCAAAAATCGAAGTGAGGTTGAATAATCGCATTAAAAACTGTAATTTTAGTTGCAGTTGACAAATTTTTAGATATTCTTGAAAAAAAGTATAATTTTTTAGAAATCTTTTTTAATATGTAATTAAAATGGTCATTAAAAGACAATGAATTATCCAATTTAAAACCAAAACAAATAATTTTTGCGTAAAATTAAAAAAAAATATATTTTTATTTTACAACTTTAATACCCTATATATCTATTTATTTTTAAGTAGTAAAAACGTACTTGTTCTTTTTTTGATTTAGGTGAACTTGTTGGCGTTGTTTCTGTAATGTTAGAACTTCCACTAGGTTTTTGTGCGTTAAATAAGAGTTTCTGAAAAAATGCTATATTATAACAAATGTTACAAAATTCAGTAAGTTCAACTTAGTCAGTTAGCTAGACCGGTTAGCATAAAATTTACCTGTTTTTTAGGTTCCGGTAGGTACGGATATGTAGATATTTCTACATTATGTTCTTCACGCATTGCAGTATTTCTTAAAATTGGTTGATTCTAAAAATATATAATAGTTTAAAGACTTCAATAAGTTATATTGCATGCATATGGATTTAAAATTGATTTATTGTAGGCACCCCTTAGTGAGTACAGCATTTTTCGTTAGATACATTTTAAACGGCGATTTTTCTCTGTCCAACGAATCTTCAGTAAAATGCAAATCACATACGAGGGATTTTTGGTAGTTCTTTTCCCTCTATATTGGAAAAAAATATCCATGCCTCTCGTATTTCTTTAGATGCAGAGAAACTAAAACGAGTTACATTAACTAACTATTGATAGCAACTACCTCACCGAAAATTACAAAAAAAAAAATAGTATCTATATAAGAAGGATGTAATGGTTTTTATAATTGATAAATACTTTAATTTATGTCACTTTCAAATAAACCGTAGAAGTATCAAAATGATGACGTTAAGCGAAATTAAATATCACCACTCATTAATCTGAGATCACCACTCAAAACAAATTGCAGTTTTTAAAATTTAAAAGTCCGGTTCTGAAGTACAGCGTCGAACACTTCCCCTCGGTACAAATATGGCTACTAATGAATACAATATTACAAATAGAATATTTTAAACTTACCTAAATAGGTTAGCTGACTTTTTGTCTTTCACACAATTTGCAGTTGAATGATAAATATAGTTCTTAATTATACACCGTGGTATTTTATAAAAAAAGACACTAACACAGCCGAAAACTGAATACACAAAATCACACAATTTAACGTAAAAAATTTAAAATAGTGAACAAGTCGTTGCCGGCGGACCGTGCTGGAGGGGTATACTCTGTCTGCTATTTTGATTGGCAGGATGAAGGAGTGGGGATTAAGGGGAAACGGACAGGCTGCGCACTTGTCGATGTTATATCTACGGTTTCGTTAATCTAAGGGTAACATCACCTCTTTCTACGATCATTCTCGTATAAGCGCAAATTCGTAACTAGTTGTTTCCTGAAATATCCACTAGAGTCGCTGATTCTTGATGAAATTTTAATTTTTTGGGTTGCACGTTTCTTTCCATATGCGTTGCGGATCTATTTGGGTTATTGAATCAACGCTTAAATGTATGTAAACAAACTTTGTTTACTTACTGATTTTTGCAGATTCAAACGTTGATCTTGATTATCACACTGTTTTTATTCAATAAAAACTAATTAACTAAATACTTAATGTGTTTTACTTTTTTAAAATCGATAGCTTTGGAACTCGTATTAAATACGTCTGTTCACCTTGCTGTCTCGATTCGAAGTCATAAGGTGCATTTGTGCCTTCAAAAAGATCGTAATTGTTTTGTAAATTTCCATGGAAAATAAATTCTTACATTTTATATTACATACTTATATTTTGTTTAAATTTTACTGTATTTTCATTTTTAGTAATAAACTATATAATTATATTATATATTTATAAATAGTATAATTTATTTCATTGACTACCAATATCTACAATCGTAGACACTATTTTTTTCATATACTTAAGGAAGCAAATTTTGAAAAAACCATTCGAGGGTGTTAATACATAAAATCATATTTTACCAAGATATTAATCAAAAAATAATTTTTAACCGTGCAAATAGAAACTCGTGAATGAAAGGGTTAATAGATTACAGTGAAAACAAATAACTTGTTTTTGGAATAAAAATGTAGCACGGAACTGAGAATAAATAAAACTCAATATATACTTAGAAACTTATATATTTATTGAAATGATGTTTAACATGAAAAACAAACAAGCACATCTTATGTTTGTTGTATAGCACATATAGAACTTGAAACGTACTGTAGATGAGTTCAACACAATGATGTGCGTCCATTGACGGATTACTAAAAAAAATATACATATATAAGAAATGTAAAAGTAGTTGAGTCATTTTTGAATTCAAAAAGAAAAGTGATTATCGTTTTTTCTGTCTTATAATTATATATATATATATATATATATATATATATATATATATATATATATATATATATATATATATACATAAATTACTAAAAATATATATAAGAAATGTAAAAGTAGTCAGTCATGTTTGAATTCAAAAACGAAAGTAATTATCGTCTTTTATGTCGAATATATATATATATATATATATATATATATATATATATATATATATATATATATATATATATATATATATATATGTAACCATAAGCACCCATACTAACAACCGTTGAACGTACTACAGTGTAATGTAAGCAATTGCAAATTCAGCATCTCCAACAATTCCGGACAATAAACCCATTTTTATATTTTATAACATTCATTCGATTATCATTTTTTGATCAATTCGTTTCATTTATATAATTAAGATTTTAATAAAGTAATATTGTATTTTTTTGAAGTAGAAAACTTAGTTGTATAATTTTGAAAATAAATAATTCTTTTTTAAAAGTTATATCGAAAGTGCATCAATTTATCTGGCGCTGCGCACAGGATATAGCTCGTACAAGAAGCATAAACAGTTTCCTTGGTCAACTTAGTTGTTAAACGAGACATCCACCGAACGTTGGAAAGGAAAAGATTATGTGCAGGACATCCCAACAGATCATCCTACTGTAAGTACATTATCCTTTCATTCCTATTTTGATTTATGAGCACTTTTATTGATATAACTGAAGACTATGTGAATCATTTAAACTCTTTACTTGAAAACCTTACATTGAATTCTCAAATTAATTCTAACACCCGTATCAACGCCGATTTTTCTCAACAAATTCCTACCATTTTAATCACAGAATTTGAAATGCCATTTTCAAATGCCGATGTCACTAGCTTATGTGCTACGTTACCAGAATCCTCCACCGGAGATAACTTATCTACCTTTCTAAAATCAGTTGATAATTTAATTACCTTCCTCGTAGGTCAGCAGTTAACACCTTCTCAGAAATTTATTTTAAATTCAAATATCATCTCTCGTATCAAAGTTAAGACTTCCTTAATTATTCAAACAAAACAGCTTGGGCTGAAGTACGTCCAGCTCTTTTGGCTAAATACGGAGACAGACGCTCCGAAGATATTCTAGTTACCCAGCTTTCAACAACTGTCCAAAGAAATCACGAATCATATGATCAATATCACCAAAGAATTACAAAAAATTTAAATGATTTATTACAGCATAGGACATTAAATGACAACGTTAAAACTGTTAATTTTAAGACTCCTTATTTTAAAAATATAGCGTAAAACATAAGTGACGGATTTCTAGAAAACATTAAGCTACAAAAACCCATACAATTAGAAACACTACACGTCGAAAATCTAGACAATTACGAGATTTCATCCGGCCCGACCCAATTTCACGAACCAGCAATAAGAATAGAACATCTAAACGAAGAAGAGAGAAGTAAGATAATAAAACTCTGTAAAAAATACAAAGATATTTTTTACGACGATTAAAAGAATTTAACTCTCACATCAGCAGTAAAACATGAAATTAAAACCAAGGACGAATCACCCATTTACGTCAGAGGCTACAGACATCCCAAATACATGCAAGAGGAGATCACTCGACAAGTAGCCCAGTCTGGTTAAAAAAAAGGTGGAAAAATGTTTCGCAGATATCTGAAGCTTTTAAGACATAGGTGGGGGATACTAGATGATGAATAGATGAAAAGATACTCCTAGTTTTACCTTGCGTTTTTTTAAGCAATAATTTATGGTCACAATTTGATTTTTTGTCTATAAATTTTTTCCCTTATATTTTAAATAAACAATATTTATGTCAAGAATATCTTTATTTTCCCGTTTTTTTTTTAATTAAAATTGATAAATAATTTACAGAGATATTTTCAAAAAAGCAGTTTTTTTGCACTAATTTATAAATTTTATTAATTTTTTTTATTAACAAAATAAAATGGTATTAATACATTTAAACATCAAGGAATTACCATATTTTCGACTTGTACGAAATTTCCCCCCGATCAGTCAAATATTTTATAAGTTATTTAATTTGTTTATCCCTGAGGCTAATTATTTAAACTATTGAGCTTGCCCTATGCATGATAATAGACACATTCAGCAAATTTCATTGGGTTCTTTAAGACAGACTATCTCAGAAGTTAAATGCATATTGAGTTTTCATCGAAATTATTTACAAAATAAACGTTTGAAAAAGGGGTATGTTTTTACTTATAAACAATTGTAATAACTTCGATATTTTTCAAGCTACAGACTTGTACGTACAACCATTGGATAGCTGGTAAAAAAGCTCACATTAAAAAATAAAAAACCTTCTATGACCAATAGGAACGAAGTTAGTAACTATTTTAAAAAAAAATCATATCTCCATTGTTTATAAACATTAAGAAGTAAAATTTGCACAAATTTTGAATGAAAATCTAAACTTTATATTAAAACTTATAGCTATAAAATTTATCTAATTTTTCGAAACGACGGTACTTTCGAAAGATCGACATAGGAAAGTGGAGAGGATATCTGTTTCAGCTCCGTTTTTTTTTTCGGCATCGGAACTTCAAATTGCAACACGTAGGAAAAATTTACATTATCTCGGCTTCCTTTGCAGCTGCAAGCCTCTTTTTTTTATTCTGGGGTAGCTCGTCGAAATATGAATAACTACATAGTTTTCACTGGCCGGAAAATATGGGAAAACTCGGAAAAATTGAGCCCAGTTGAAATTCACCCTAAATACTTTTTTTGAATTTGCTCGAATAGTCTGTCGCAGTATTAATAATGATGACATAATTTTCACCCCCCATAAATCTCGGAAAATCCCGGAAAATCAACATGTTTTTTCATTTTATATCAATGATGTAATAATACTTATATATTTTATAAATTAAATTTCAGGTAATTTTTCACACATTATATTATTATATTCCTTATATTAATTATAATTGTTTGTACATATTTTTATAATTAACAATATTGATTTTTATTCTATTTTTCTTACAAATATGATATACAATATTAATCTTATCTGCCTTACTGCTTTGATAAAATAAGTCGATTTTTTCATCACTTGCCTTATTAAATTTTGCAATGTTTATTGAACTTTACTTTTTTTATTTTCTCTACATACATTGGTTTAAAAGTTAAAATTTGGTTCATTTATTCGACTTCACTGTCAGGTCTGAACCTTTTTGTTGCAGGTTGTTTGTCTTCACTTATTAAGTCAGTCTTTCCATACATTAACATATTAATGAGCGATCTTAATGCCAAGGTGGGTCAAGGTAAGGTAGGAGAACAAGTAGGAAAATATGGGCTTGGAAACAGAAATGACAGAGGAGATCGATTGATTCAATTTTGCCAAAGTGAAGACTTCGTAATAACAAATACCTTTTTCAAATTACCTCCTCGGCGGTTATATACATGGACATCTCCACAACATATCAAAGAAAAAATAGTGAGAAATCAAATAGACTACATTATGATAGCAAGGAGGTATCATAATGCTGTTAAATGTACTAAGACGTACCCAGAAGCTGATATAGGCTCAGATCATAACCCGGTAGTTACTGTGATAGAGGCGAGACCAAAAAAGATTAGAAGACCACACAGAAAGGCACTAGATTTAAATAAATTTAGAAACAAAAATATACGACAAGAAACAGGAGAAAAAATAAATGAAAACCTCCGTTCAGTGTAGCAACAAATTAACGATACAAACAACGTTAACCAAAAATTAAAGTACATAAATACAGCTATACAAACAGCAGGAAAGAAACATGTTACAAAAACAAGAACAAAGAATAAGGGGTGGACGACACAAGATATACTAGACTTGATGGAACAAAGAAGAAAGATGAAGAATTACCCAGACAAATACAAAGAAATAAATAAACACATATAAAAAAGAATAAAAGAAGCCAAAGAGGAGTGGATTAAAGAACAATGTGAAGAAATGGAAACCTATGAGAAAAAGTACGATGCGTTCAATATGCACAAAAAAGTAAAAGAGATAACAGGAAACATAAAGAAATGCCAAATATATAGTTCAGCTCAACAGGCCTCAAAAAGAAATGCCAAATAGGTAAACTTAAAGACAAAGATGGAAATCTTATTGTAGATCTAGAGAATAAAATAAAAAGATGGACAGAATACCTGAATGAATTATTTGAAGACGATAGAAACAACTTAACTCAGATAATCAATGCAACTGGGCCAGACATATTGAAAGAAGAAGTAGAATACGCAATAAGAAACGCTAAAAATGGAAAAGCAAATGGACCTGATGAAATTCCTACAGAACTGTTGAAGCTTTTGAATGATAAATCCGTAACCATAATATTAAATTTTGCAGCGAGGAGCTAAAACAGTTTCCCCTCCACTTTCCTATGTCGATCTTTCGAAAGTAACTTCGTTTCGAAAGGTTTTAAGTTTCGAAAAATTGGATGAATTTTTAGCTATAAAATTCAATATAAAGTTTAGATTTTCATTCAAAATTTATGCAAATTTTACTTCTTAATGTTTATAAACTATGGAGATATAATTGACAAAAAAATTGTCGCTAACTTTGTTCCTATTGTTCATAGCAGGTTTATTTTTTTTTGTTAAATGTGAGTTTTTTTACCAGCTATCTAATGGTTGTACGTATAAGTATGTAGCTTGAAAAATATAGAAGTTATTACAATTGTTTATAAGTAAAAAACATACCCCTTTTTCAAACGTTTATTTTGTAAATAATTTCGATGAAAACTCAATATTCATTTAACTTCTGAGATATTATAAGTCTTAAAGAATCATATTAAATTTGTTAAATGTGTCTAGCATTATTCATAGGGCAAGTTCAATGGTTTAAATAATTAGTCCCAGGGATAAACAAATTGAATAACTTTTAAACTATTTGACCGATCGGAGGGAAATTTCGCACAAATTTAAAGGACGGTAATTCCTCAATGTTGAAGTGTATTAAAAACATTTTATTTTGTTAATAAAAAAATTAATAAAATTTGTAAATTAGTGCAAAAAAACTGCTTTTTTGCAAATATCTCCGTAAATTATTTATCAATTTTAATCGAAAAAACGGGAAAATAAAGATATTCTTGATATAAAAAAATGGTATAAATATTGTTTTTTTAAATTATAAGGGTAAAAACGTATAGATAAAAAATCAAATTCTGACCATAAATTATTGTTAAAAAAAAAACGCAAGGTAAAAATAGGAGTATCTTTTTATCTATTCGTCATCTAGTAACCCCCACCTATGTCTTAAAAGCTTCAGATATCTGCGAAACATTTTGCCGTGAAATCGATGATTTTTGTATAACCAGACTGGGCTAAAGTAAACAAACTTTTAGACAACAAGATAATCCGAACTTCAGTTTCACCTTACTCGGCACCTGTCTGGATTGTCCCCAAGAAACCTGACGCCTCAGGGAAGCGAAAATTCCGCATGGTGATCGATTATAGGAAACTCTATGAGAATACTATTGCAGATAAGTATCCTCTACCAAAAATTAATGAAATTCTTGACAATCTTGGTAAAGCTACATACTTCACCACCCTAGATCTCGCTCAAGGCTTCCATCAAATAGAAGTTCACCCAAATTCTATTAACAAAACAGCATTTTCAGTACCCCACGGCCACTTCGAATTTTTGCGAATGCCTTTTGGACTAAAGAACAGTCCTGCCACTTTCGAAAGATTAATGGACAATATCTTGAGACCCTTCCTACATAAATTTTGTTTTGTTTATATGGATGACGTTATAGTCTTCTCCAAATCTCTCCAAGATCACTTAGTCCACATCTCCACAATTTTTAATACATTTCGAGAAAACAATCTAAAGGTTCAATTAGATAAATCCGAATTTTTGACCAAAGAAGTTGCCTTTTTAGGTCACATAGTTACTCCCGAATGTATAAAACCGAATCCCAGTAAAATCGAGGCTATCCAGAAATATCCTCTACCTAAAACCGTCAAGGAAATAAAATCCTTTTTAGGTCTTATTGGCTTTTACAGACGTTTCTGTAAAAACTTTGCAAAGATCACCTCTCCATTCACGAGATGTACACGAAAAAACGCAACCATTGTCCCCACTAATCCAGATTTCTTAAGAGTGTTTCCAAAAATGTAAACAGTTGCTTACCAACGCCCCGATTCTCCAAAATCCCGACTTTTCTAAACCATTCGTATTAACTACGGATGCATCTAACATAGCTATTGGATCTGTCTTATCCCAGAATAACCAGCCGATCGCCTACTACTTTCGCACATTAAATACTGCAGAGCAGAACTATTCTACAATCGAAAAAGAATTGCTTGCCATGGTAGATTCTTGTAAACATTTCCGCCCATATCTGTATGGCCAAAATTTTATCATTGAAACAGATCACAACCCACTTGTTTGGATTAATAAAATCAAAAATCCTTGCTCAAGATTATCCCGCCAAAAAATTAAACTTGAAGAATTTCAATTTGAAGTCCGATATAAAAAAGGAAAGGAAAATTAAGTCGCAGACGCTCTCAGTCGAATTCGAATAAACGCCTTAAGCACTAGTTCAAACTCTGCCGAACCACTGGATATTAGTGGCCAATTCGACATCGACGAATTCTGAGACGAATTTGGTAAAAACCAAAAGCCAACGGACGGAAACACGCAACACACCGCTGTCGAAAATCCTATTACAGGCATAGAAATATCGGAAGAACCAATCAACTTGTCAACTAACCAAATTATATTTCAACCAAACTCTGAAAAATACGAAATGACTTATAAGAAAATTTTAAACAAACACCGTCACATAGTAACTATTACCGACGATTGGAAAATTACCAGAAACTTTCCAACATTTACTTAGGCCCAATCAAAAATTTGCAATAAAAATACCACACGAATTCCGACCATTCATATGCAATTACTTTAAAGAAAACATAAACTCCACAGTGAAAACAATATTTTGCAACAAACTATTACAAGACATCGAAGACGAAAGACAACAGGTAGAATGTGTCAAAAAATACCACACCGATAACCGTAACGGAATAGTAGAAACTTACAAGCACCTCTTACATAAATTTTACTGGCCCTTCATGCAAACTACAATCTCAAACTTTATCAATACTTGCGAAATATGCTTAAAAAATAAGTATGAAAGACACCCTTACAAACCGCCACAATTAGGACTACTACACATAGACGTCTTTCATTGTAACAAAAATCTTTATCTGACAATTGTAGATTCATTCTCTAAGTACGCCCAATGTTATAAATTACCTGACAAAACGTCGATCTCCATTCTGAGCAAACTACGACACTACTTCTCACATCATAACTATCCCCAAAAAATTGTTTGCCACCAAGGCACAGAATTCAACTCTGCAATCATTAAGGAGTTTTTAAACCTCCATAAAATAGAAATACATTTCACTACTGCCAACAACTCATCTTCTAATTCACCCGTAGAACACTTCCACTTTACACTTATAGAAAAACTTCGCACCTTACGTGTCCAAAACCCTAACGATTCACTAGATGACGTATTCACACATGCCGTTTTAATCTACAGCCAATCTATTCACAGTGCTACCAATTACTCACCTTTTTCAATTCTTTACGGTCCATACGCTGAAGAAATACATTTCGATTTTGACCTTCCAGTGTATGAAACATACAACCAAAACCACAAAGACGAATTACAACCATTCATCCAAGAACTTTACAACAAACAGAAAGAAAAAAGGCAACACGCTTTAGACAAACAAAACGAAAATACCGAAGAGATACCTGAAGTTGATCTTTCACAACCTCTTTATGTATCTAAGAAAAAACACAAGCCAAAATTACAAGCCCCTTTCTCCACAATGCATCCCGACAAACAAGAAAATACAAAAATAATAGGAAAAACAGATAAACAAAATAAAACTAGTACTCACCTTAAATTTGTAAAAAGAACTAGGAAACATGTAGACAAAAATATTTCAAACGAAATCTCTTTTCACGATAACCCTATCCGTGGGACATCCCCTCAAAATACTGGAAATTCCTAATAATGGATACTACGTAATGGATACTACGTAATGGATACTACGCCGAAGATATAGGCAAATCTCACGAAATTTCTCACTACCACAGACACTTTCTGCACATTGACTTAGAAAAACTAGAAGAATCCCTAAACAGTAGCCCAATAGACTATTTTAAAGACCAACTAAAACGAGGACCACTTTCGTCACTATACACTCAATACGAACATCTACAACAACAAGCAGAAGACGACCTACACAAATTACACGCAAAAGAACACAAAAAACAGGACTTTTCAACTTTCTAGGTATAGTCATAAAATATATTACAGGAAACCCAGACGTCTCAGACTTAGACCTCCTAAAAACCCATATTACCGCTATAGAAATGAAACAAAACGAGATAATAAAAACACTTAATAATCAGATCTAGTACGGGCAAGCCAGCGATACGAGATTCGAAAAACTCTTAATAAATTTAAATAAAAATAATGGCTTGCTTATATCCACAATTAACAAGCTGTCAGCTGACCTCGACGGATATGTTGCATTACAGAATGAAATATTAAACCTTCAAAACATATACGAATTTTTGATGAAATTAATCAGAACTATCTCCTTATCCCATCTAGACATCGCCAATATTGAATTGTTTGCATTAAAAGAACTTGAAGATCTTAAAGTAAATCTCTTAAAAATTTATCCCAGAAATTCTTTATTAGTAAATGACGAACACCCATATGAACTAGTTGAACTATATAAAACATTAGTTTGTGTCACACAACGAACTATGCTCATAATTATCAAAATCCCTATCCTCTACGAACAATCCCACAACACATTTAAAATTTATCCTATCCCAAATGCAGACCATATTATGATTTTTCCACCAGCACATTATCGTACCAATAATAAATGGTTCGAGATCTGCACGAGACAAGCTGAGAACATCATATGCACGAAACCAGTAAGGTCCCAATGTACGATACCAAATGTCAAGAATTGCACTAAAAGTATAGCCAAAGAAAATTTCTTTCAAGAAACCAACAATGCGATATTATTGGGAATAGTAGAACCAATAAATATTAGGGAACAAACGATCAAATCCAGCAGCATCCTTACCACAAATGAATCCATTACCATAGATGGCATCAAATTTAACAAAAAGTCAAATCAAGAAATCCACGTACCAGATATCATACCCATGGAACTTATAGCAAACCACGAAATAAAAATCGAAAAACTGAGAATCCCAGAGACGCATGGACAAATCCAACCCATCGAGATAACTGCTAATTTACCACAACTCTCTACTGGATTCAGCATCACTTCACTGATAATCATCCTATTTGTGTCAGTCATACTAACAATATTCCTACTGAAGAAAAGAAAACGTATTTCCAAAATTCTTTTCGGGCCCAAGCTAGACACGGCACGAATCCAAATTTTGGAAGAACTACTAGCCCAAACATTAAAAACTTCGAGGACGAAGTTACATCCAGAGGAGGGAGAAGAAATGTAACCATAAGCTCCCATACAACCGTTGAACTACAGTGTAATGCAAGCAATTGCAAATTCAGCATCTCAAACAATTCCGGACAATAAACCCATTTTTATATTTTATAACATTCATTCGAATATCATTTTTTGATCAATTCGTTTCATTTATGTAATTAAGATTTTAATAAAGTAATATTGTATTTTTTTTTTAAAAATAAATAATTCTTTTTTAAAAGTTATATCGAAAGTGCATCAACGTGTATATATATATATATATATATATATATATATATATATATATATATATATATATATATATATATATAGAGAGAGAGAGAGAGAGAGAGAGAAAGAGAGAGAGAGAAAGAGAGAGAGTGAAACAGAGAGAGTGAAAGAGAGAGAGAGAGAGAGAGAGAGAGAGAGAGAGAGAGAGAGAGAAAAAGAGAGAAAACTAAGATGAATATTATTACAGGAATTAATCTCACCAGCCTTCCAGGTTGAACCGCGTTGATTATCATTGCGCCGAGCTTTCGACATCCTCTTCGATATCTTTCTCAGGGCTTCCAAGGTCACACTCTCCCTAGTCCCCAGACACTACGACACTGATCACAGTATTATTGGTGCTGGGAATAGGGGGCGGGTTATTTATACCGTCGATGGTGACGTGGCTTGGGTGGAGGTTGGCGTGGGGATTGGCGCGAACATTTCTGACAGTAGGATTTTGGTTGACGGGTGGAGGAGAGGACGGGTTGGAGACCTCTCATAAAGAAAATACCATCAGCTCCACCCGTCAACCAAAATCCTACTGTTAGAAATGTTCGGGCCAATCCTCCACCCAAGCCACGCCACCATCGACGGTATAAATGACGCGTCCTCTATTTCCAGCACCAATAATACTTTGATAAGTGATCAGTGTGGTTGGAGACTCGGGAGACCGAGACCTCGGAAGCCCTGAAGATAACATCGAAGATGATGTAGAAAGCTCGGCGCAATGATAATCAGCGCGGTTCAAGCCGGAAGACTGGTGAGGTTAATTTCTGTAATAGTCTTAATATCACCTCTAGGATATATATATAGTTGGCCACTCAAAGAGTCCACCCTGATATTTAGCAATATTGATTGGATTTTGTGAAAATGCTAAAACAGGTCGATTTTTATTCTAAAGGGGTCATGTTTTAACGATATAGATATCCATCAAGTATCAACCCCCACCAATCCAGCTCCACAACTCTTAAATGTTAAATAGGGAATATTCCATATGTGATATATTGTTAGACTGGTGTTTTGCAGGAGAATTCAAACATCCATATTTTTTTAATTAACTCTACTCTTGTAAAAAAATATCAGTTTATTGAAAGTGTTATACATTTTAAAAACTAAACGTAACGCGTATGTCTTATTAGTGTTAATTTACGGTCATACCAAAAACATTAAAACATAAATTTATAATTCCAAACAGTTTACCCGTCAGCTATAACTATTTGCTCAAATATTTAAAATGTTATCTACGAACGTCTATACAATTATAAAGTCGCTATTCGAAATTACGAAGAACATTTTAGGGTTGATGCACTATTCGTTATCTTACGTTCTTCCAATGAGGCTGAAATGGTCGTTATAAATCTTGCTTTTTAAATATCCCTATATGAAGGAGTTCACGAGAGTTCGATGTGGCTTATTAAGTGGAGAGCCAGATAACCTATTTAACTCACCTGTATTCTTCATGTAGGTTATTTAAAAAGCGAGATGTATACCTACAATTGAAGCTTCATTGGAAGAACTAAGAAAGCGAATAGTAATTAATATTTTCGTTGGGAATAAGCCACAATAATAAGTTTATTTTTGACGTCTCAATTTCCTCTTCGGAAATCGTTCTCAAAATACAAAACATTGTATACAAAAACTTAATTAAAATATAAAAATTGTATAAAAAATACAAAACTTATTTTAAACTTATATTGTGGCTTGTTCCCAAAGAAAATAGTAATTGCATTAAGATGCCATCAAAAATATCTTCAGAACAGTAATAAAACGAATATTGCATGAATTTAGTCCAGTAACCCCTGAAATGCTTCAATATGTTCTTCGGAATTTCAAACGGGTACTAGTGAATATTAAAATACAAAACGATAACACTGACAGATACCCTTTATTTCAGTAACCAAGCAAATAAAACTCGGGTGTCTTATAGTAAGTGCCTTTTTATTAAAAGTTAAGCTTTTGTCTATGTTTATAGACTTCATCATAGTTTAAACTACAAAAACCAAGAACAAATTATGACAGTTGCAGCCTATTAAACTATTACAAACTTAACCAAATAGTAGCACAAAACTCAACGTGATTTGGGTGGTAAAACAAAATGCTAACTATAATCAAAGTATACATAACACATATTATTTTAAAATTCTTATCAAAACAGTTATTCAAAAACATAACCAAACAATTACTGACACAAACACGTTGCTTTCAGAATGGAAGTAATAATCAATCACAAAATGTGAACAGTGTCAACTTCAATTGTTTGATTTAATATTAAAAATAGCGGATAGACAAACTACAATAACAGGTAAGTCAAATAAATAAATGTTCTTATGAAAACATACAAAAATACTACGGTTTAATAATATTGATGGAAAAAATGGCATTTTTACAATGTTTATAGTTTGATATTAAAGTAGTTAAAAAATCTAAACCATACCACTCACATACATAGTCGGTAATTTTCTGATAACCGAAATATTTGTTTTAAAACAAAAGTGTTAAATTGTCAAGATCCTTTTTGTGATTCATGGAATTTTTGGCATTATAGATATAACACAGCTCGAGGATTATATGCTGAAATTCTGTATTGGATTGATTTAAGATACATGAATCATTATACAGGACTCTGTGGTCTTTATTATTAACATGGATGCCGAGACAAAAGTTGGCCCTTTACAAAAGTGAATATAAACTTAAACCACAATCAACAAGTATCAGCATCCATGTTAATAGTAAAAACCATAGAATCCTGTATAATGATTCATGTAGGGGAGAGTGGTCTGTCTATGCTGGAACATGGTTCTTAGTGGGACAAATGATCTGGCAACCTTGTACGTTGCGTATAACACCTCAAATCACTTGTGTTGAGTCATCTGTTCATACACGTTGTGTTTGTGATTAATTTGCAATTTCCGACCAATAATAAGAAAAATACAGTATACTACCTTTATAACGAACACGGTTATTACGAGGTTTCGCTTATAACGAGGTACATTAGATGTCCCGTGAAATTTCTATTGAACTATAACCCTTTATAGCGAGGTAAATTTGCTTATAACGAGAAAAAATAAGATTGAAAAACGTGTTTTTTACGTTTTGGCCCGGTCGTAGCTATAAATAAATACCCTTTTTAACTGCGGGCCGCCCGCAATAAACTTCTTACAATTTATGATTCTTAGTCGGAAATGTAAAATTTATGATTCACAAGTGTCATTGTATTGGGTTGACCATTCACACGTGTTTTAAAGGTTGTCAGAAACTTTATCCAAGGACAAAACGCAAATGAAGAAGCATAAAACTGTTTCACATCTTTAGAAAATATGATAGATAGAATACTGGACAATTTAAAGCAGTCAAAAATGACAAAATAACTTTATACGCTTTATACATATTTACAGAATACAGATTTTTTGTTTTAACGTATATCATTGACAGTAAAAGTAAACAACTCTTTTTTGTTATAATGCATTTCATTGACAATAAAAGTAAACAACTTTGTTTTAAAAACGCCATTCAAACAATATTTATTAGCATCTTATATTGCTCCGAATGGCTTCACTATAGAAAGTTAATGTTTTAACTACATATTCATATGTATGCACAGTATTATTGTTGTTGGATATAACGAGGTAATTAGTCATTTCAGTTCTCGTTATAGAGGGAGTCTACTGTATTTAATATTTTCAATAAAAAGGTAAGTGAATATATGTCAAATAATTCTGTTTCTAACTTTTTTATTAGTAAATATTTTAAAACCCTATTTAATATGTTTTGAGGTTATGAAATTAGAGAGTAGATGGGCCAGTGAATATTTGTTTGTGTGTTACCTATTTTAAGTAATCAGTTAAAATTTATTTTTTCGTGTAATGGTTCATACTGAGAAATATCTATGTGATGCATACTTGGACATCTAAAAAAAGTGTTCTGTCTATACTGGGACGAATGTAAATAGTGCATGTTATAAGCGTTTTCTGATGATTTTATTTAAAAGTAGGTTTCTGATTAAATATTTTTAACATTTTGTACGTCTACAACATATAAATGTTTCCAAATTGAATAAAAACAAGTAAGGATGATAATTTTTATAACTTGTTTAATTGTGTTACTGATTTTTTAACAATGCCTAAGTGGGCGAGGGGAAAGCTACAAGATTATTACGAAGATAGTGCTATACTTTACTTGGAAAGATCAAACCAGATAAGTAAAGCAGTCCTAGAAGTAATCAGCGGTCACAAAACTATAAGAGAAGCAGCAGCAATACACTCTATATCAAAATCGGCTTTACACCGTCATGTTTCAAAATATAAGGCTCTCTCAGATGATGAAAAAAGAAAAGTATGATTTTACACAAAAACATGGGTATAAATCTATATTTACTGAAGCAGAGAAAGCTATGTTGGCACAGTATTTATTTGATGCCTTATATATGTGCTATGGTCTAACTGAAAGAGAGACTAGAATTTTGGCTTAGTCTTTAGCCATTACAAATTCAATCGTTATACCAGACACTTGGAATTTAAATGGTGCCGCTGGGGGGTGAGTGGTTAAAAAATTTCCGACGTCGCAATTCTCGGTTAACGTTACGCACACTTGAAGCTACCCGTTTGTCTCGTGCGACAAGCTTTAACAAACACAATGTTAGTGAGTTTTTTAAAAATCTGACAAGTGTGTTTCAAAAGTATAAATTTTGTCCAAGTGACATTTACAATTTAGATGAGACGGGAGTTAAGACTCTGCACAAGTCTCCAAAGATATTAGCGCAAAGTGGTTGCAAACAAGTCGGAAAAACACTTCGGGAGAATGGGGTATTTTAGCAACCCTGTTAATATCTGCAAATGGTACTTTTATTCCACCATTTATGGTTTTACCAAGAAAAAAATTTATCCCAAAAATGTTACAACACGCTCCACCTGATTCTGGGGTTCCGCATTTTCTACAGGTTGGATGACTTCAACAAATTTTCAGAATATTTGGATCATATTATTAAACATACCAACAGCTCTCCTGCGAAAAAGATATTCATTATATTCGACAATCATGAAAGCCATTATGCAGTTGATGTTTTAAAGAAAGCAAAGTATGTGTGCAAATGGCATAGTATTATTGACCTTACCATCACCCCACTGTAGCCTTTAGATACATCCTGCTTTGAACCCTTTAAATCATATTACAATAGAGCATCTGACGAATGGATGATTAATAACCTGGGTACACCTTTAACAATTTATAACATAAGTGAAAATGTTGGTAAAGCATTTCCTTTAGCCTTTACCCAACCAATCTTTTAAGAGGTTTTGAAAGAAAGAAAACTGGAATTTGTTATGTGGATTCCAACATTTTTACAGACCAAGATTTCATGATGTCTTATATCACAGAACGGCCGTCTGAAGTTGCAACTTTACCACATCCAGAACCTCAAAATACTGTAACAAGCAAAGCAAACACTCCGCCCAAGTCGTCCACTGAAATTTATATTGTTCCCATAGAAAAAATATCAGTTGAGTCAAATAAAATTAATACTGCCTATTTTGAACCTTCTGATGTACTTCAAATAGCTGGACCTTCTCATTCTAGAGTATCAAAATTAATAACACCTAAAGTCATTAGGCTTCATCTAAAAGCACCCCCTAGAAAAAATACCACCAAAAGAAGGAAAAATAACTAGTACTTACAGACACTCCTATAAAAAATAGAATAAAAGGGTATAGACAAAGACAAGAAAAAAAAAAACAGTTAAAAAGAAAATAATAAGAAACAGAAAGTCACAAAACAAGTGTTTTGAGCATTACAAAAAATATAAACTAAAAAAAAAATAAGAACATAATATGTGTCGATTTATTATCTAAAAAAGGATATAAAATGGGACAAACAAGCTCTGAAGAGTCCGAAACAGATGATAACATGGAATCAAACGCACGTTGTGATGACGAGGACAATGATTTAGAGCCAGATATATTGGCGATTTTGTTACTTGTGCAATACCCTACCAAGAAAACTGTTCGTCATTATACTGGATGTGTTGAAGATGATATTAACAGCGAATATGTGATCTCCTTCCTTCGTAAAACATTGGGTAATGCATTTATATATCCCGAAAAAAAAAAAAAGATATTGACACCATAGAACAAGGTAATATTGTTATGACCAAAACCTAGCGCAATAGGTCCAACGGAACGTTCAGCAAATCAGCTATAGTTCCAATTTGATTTTTGTCCATATAAAATGTTGTAAATGCTTTTTGTAATTTTAATTTTGATACAAACAATTTTTTTAATACTGATTCCCCATAAATACCTACTTACTTCCTAATTCAACTATAATAGTCCCAGTATGGATCATATGTGTCCCGATATAAACCAATAGGAGTCCCACTATGAACCAATATTGGTCCATGCTGGGACAAATGGTCCTTACTGAGTCAATGATTAGGCAGTCCTTTCTGTTAACTCTATCTAAAACTTCAATTGACACATAATCGAGGATACCCAAAGCATTGATTTTATATGTTCAAACCTTTAAAAAAATTAGAGATGCACCTGAATGACTTAAATATTCAGAAGTGTCCCACTATAGACCGCGCTCCCGTATCTTAGATCAATCCAATACAGAATTTCAGAGAAAAATCTTTGAGATCTGTTATATCTACAATGCCAAAATTTCATTAATCGCAAAAAGGATGTTGACAATATAAGTTCAATTTAAACGTTTCTTTTAAAACGAAATATTTCGGGAATCAAAAAATTGCCGGCTATGTATGTGAGTGATATAGTTTAGATTTTTTAACTACTTTAATATCAAACTAAAAATACCATTTTCAATCATTATTATTAAAACTTTGTATTTTATATTGTTTTATCAACACTGTTTTTATAATAGCATTTCTTTATTTGACCTATCTACAGAAAGGAGATATCTGGTAAAATATAGTGAAACTTATACAAAACTCTACCCCATCCTATCTGGTGTACCGCAGGGTAGTGTGCTCGGACCGATTTCGGTATCTGATATATACGGCTGACTTGCCAATAAGCAATAACCTAACGCTTGCAACATTCGCAGATGATACCGCTTTCTTGGCCTCTCATAGCAACCCAATAATAGTATCAGAGAGACTGCAACTACATCTGAACAAAACAAATAAATGGCTTAAACTCTGGAGAATTAGAGTAAACCCCTCAAAATCCACACAAATTACATTCACTCTAAGAAGAGGTACATGTCCACAAGTTAACCTCAATGGACATCCTTTGCCCCAAAATTATGACGTAAAATACTTAGCTATTCACCTTGACAAACGTCTATCTTGGACCAAACATATATGGACGAAAAGGCTTCAATTGGGAATTTTATACAGAAAACTTTACTGGATGTTGGGAAAAAACTCTCACCTATCGATTGACAACAAGCTGATGATATACAATACAATAATAAAACCCATTTGGACATATGGCTCACAGCTCTGGGGTTCAGCTAGCAAATCTAATATGATAATACAAAGATTCCAATCCAAAACTCTGAGAACAATCGCTAATGCACCTTGGTACATCCAGAATGATGCAATACATAGAGATCTTCAGGTACTAACAGTCTCTGAAGAGTGCAAAAAATCTTCTGAACAATATCAAAACAGGTTGCGGGTGCATCCTAATACCCTGGCACACAATCTTCTCAACAACCAACAAGCGAAGATATTGAAGCGACATGACCCCTTGGACCTACCTCACCGATCCTGACAGAGCCTACAGCAGTGGGAGTTACGCCTTCAACAGCACCCAGCCATTGTGATCAGTGCCGCTTTTAGTGCTCGCGTATCAGTGTATGTGCGCATCCTACCGGTAAACAAGCCAATTTGTGTCGTGATGATTTGGTCACTGGACCTTACATCTCTCTGTCATGTAAAGACAAAAAAATTGTTTTATCAGCACTGTTTTTATAATAGCATTTCTTTATTTTACCTACCTGTTAGTGTAGTTTATTCATCTGTAAATCGAATGTATCAACATTTATTTGACGTTATCACAATATTTTAAATATCCCGCTATTTTTAATATTAAATCAAACAATTGAAGTTGACACTGTTCACGTTTTGTGATTGTTTATTGCTTCCATTCTCTTGGAACTGCTTTGCGTTCCAAAGCAACGTGTTTGTGTCAGTAATTGTTGGTTATGTTTTTGAATAACTGTTTTGATAAGAATTTTAAAATAATATGTGTTGTGTATACTTTGATGATGGTTAGCATTTTCTTTTACCCCCCAAGTCATGTTGTTTTTGTACTAATATTGTTATATATATATATATATATATATATATATATATATATATATATATATATATATATATATATATATATATATATTATTCCCTATATAACGAGTAAACGTTGTTTGGTTCTTCATAAGGACAATGTGTTAATTCTTTCTCTATACCGATATTGTTCTCTCTTTATAGCGATGACTTTTCAGCGTTCAATAGTCGATGGCAAATGTGTCAAAACCCAGACTATCTGAGTCACGAGTGGCAATGTCCAATGTCCAGCGGTTGTTCTGTTTCGCGCTTGAGGAATGCGGCCACCCCTTCTACTCATTGTTATCCAATGGTTGAGTAACACGTTTATTTCTCGCGATGTGCCTAACTGTTTTCACACAAATGTTGTCATCTATTACCGACTTCTCACTTCCAGCTTCAGTGACTTCGTCTCAGTGTTTTCAACAGTCAACATTTTTTCTCATGGGGCTGTCTCAGTCGCTGTGGCTACGATATGGAAGGACAAAAAAGTGACTTGAAGCGGAAATGAAGGGCGGTAGCAGGAAGAAGTTGCAGAAACTTCAGCACGAAGATTTAGATCGCGCTAAACTTCAGTGGTTCCAGCAGCAGGGTATGAACCTTTTCACTTTCTACGGCACAGTATCAACTACGGGCAGATCAGCTGAGAGGTCCGCGGTGTTAACAAAAACGTAAGGGATGATTGTCTAGAAAAAGTGTGGCCTGAAAAAGTTGAAGTTGAAAAACCCACGTTGCTTAAAAAACATTAAAAATCTACCCGCGACCTACAAAGCAAACAAGACTGCGTGCCAATTATGATCAAGTAATAATTCAGTATAGCCGGAAAACACTTAAAATTAATTCATGTTTGGTCTCAACAAAAGTGCAGAAATTATCTGGAAGAAGTTTGATGCATTGTGTATTTGGATTCAGTTTTATTTTACCATTTCCAATATCCAGCAAATGTTTAAAAAATATTTGCGCCAATAGATCATTTTGCACTTGTACTCTTATGTTAATCGTCAAACTGTTTCGCAAAAAAACGATTGTTTTTAAACATGTATTAATCTCATCCGCATATGTAAAGAGAGCATTAACCGGTTATGTCTGTCGGAAGTCTCCAGGCAGTAGTAAGACAGCACCACCGAATAGTTTGTCGTTGCCGTTTAAATCTTGCATATTTCTATGCAATCCTTCCGAGTGAATGTTTATGAGCCATAGTACATTTATCCCAGATAATAACTGAACTCGTTTGCATCACTGCAACCATGTCACTTTTTTTTTAATGTTACACACTGCATTTGGTTTGCTAGGAACGTCTAATGGCAGCTTGAGTACTGCATGTGCTGTTCGCCCACCATCTAACAATTTTCTGAATCACTAGTAATAAGTAATTTTAAAGGTTCTGGTCGAGTAGTAAGAGACGGTAACACAACTTTTCCTGATGCGCAACAAATGTCAAGTGCTTCATTATGAAACTTCAATGCCTGACAATACTGGCATACTGTCCCCATCGCACCAATAATTAATGTTTGGGGCATATTCAAATGCAAGACGAACAAATGATATACGTGTAAATGCGCGGTTAATTTGCTGTCTTTCTCGTTCTGGATGTAGTTATATACTGCTAACGTGCAGCTCTGTTGTTAATATATTCTGTTGTACACATTGGTCACGATGTGCATGAGATTCTTGTGCACGGTTCTCTTCTGACCTCATTCTCTGATCTTCATTTAGTTGAGTAGTTTATTCGCCTGATCTATTAGCCCTTGCAACTCATGTACGTCTTGCGGCTTGGCTACACGCATTCTTGAGGTTTGATTTTCTTCGGGGCATTTTACATAAACTGATAATTGATTTGCGTTAAAACAATTTAAAAAATAATTGATTAAAATCAAGATAAAAACAGAAATTCAAAGAATAGTAAAGAGAAACAAAGCTTACTTTTAATTCGCCCATGTGTTCCGCTCCAAAAACACAAACTGGAGATCGAAAAGCAGGGTCTACAAAACTAGTATCAGACCAATAGTATGATTATGGATGTGATACATGGGTGATGACATAAGACACAAAACGACAGCTGGAATTCTTCGAAAGAAAAGTCCAAAGGAATATATTTGGACCTATTAACGAAAACGGAGCATGGAGACCCAGGTACAACCATGAACTCTACCAACTGTTCATCAACCTCAGAATTCGTATCAAGAAGCATCAACCTCAGAATTCGTATCAAGAGGCATCAACCTCAGAATTCGTTAAACTTCAGAGACTTCGATGGGCTGGTCATGTTTTGAGAATGAAGACCGAAAGATTGCCAAAAAGATCCCTAGAGAGAAAATCAAAATTAACATAAAAATGAACTATGAATTGAAATGAATTTCAAATTTAAAAGCGTGTATATGATATACCGAAATCGACTCATTTTTGCCTAAGGTATCTACCGATTTCGCCACAGCTCCATGAAATATCACTGGCCGAGCAAACACGTTTGCTTCTCGTTATAATGTCATAAGCTGATATTAAAGTAGTGTTTCTAACCATGTATACAAACGAAGAAAAAGTAGGTCAATCCATGTAGGAATTGAACTGCAAGAATCATTTAATTTTGCAACAATTCTAAGTATTTATTGCCCGTTAAATTTCCGTACAAACATCGATTTCCCTATTTTGCCAAACTTCCTTGATTGTTTTCTCTTGTAGTAGATCCGTTCATTTTCGACAGTTTTGTATACAAACAAACGATTCCAATTTTTTAATAATACGACTAATAGGTGATTATGTCGGGATTGGCCTGTCTTCATAGGCACGAGTAAATAAATTTATGTTATTGTACGAGTTGCTCCCAAAATACCATTTTAACTTTTGCCATATTTAAACCTGTCAAAGAGAATATGGTAGTAAAATGTTTGGCCCATGCACTTTTTTTAATTTAACATTAAGCCATAAAGATAAAACGTTTTTATTTTATTTTTTTTTTGTTTAATTTAACAAACAACTATAGTACCAAATACTTCAAACTGAACAAGAAGCAGCTCATGATCCACATAAACACTATACTGCAATCAAAAATATGAGGGTTTAAAACTGTTAGGTGGGTAAGGAACCTATGTTAATAAACACTAAAAAAGTGATAAGTTTAAAGACAAAGGGGTAAAACTCTTTCAAACCTTTAGTTGACGAGATATAGAAATCTATTTCTTTCCCTGTAAATCGAATAAAATTATATAGATATTTATAAATAAATAGTACAGTATAAAATTACTTAACATTTTAAATTTTCTAAATATTGTTAGTCAATTTGAAATGAAGGAGCAATTATTTTTGTAGAAATGGCAGTATGGTATTCTTCTGATCTTTTTAAATATACTGCCAGCTGTATCTTTGTTCTAACATTTATTTTATATATTGATTTGTTCAGAGCAGTTATTACTTATTCCGCATAATGTTTATGTAGAACATGGTTTTCTTAGTATCGGAATGAAATGAAAGCTGTTATTGCATCATATGCAAGCAATAAACATTTTGGCTTTTTCGAAATTTCTGCTTGAAGTATTTCTGAGGCTTATTAACAGTCTGGTGTTAGCACCAGTAAACCGTATTCCTACGCCCTCTTGTGTTTTTGACCCATTAGTATAAAATGTGAGGGCATCTTTTGTGACTTTATGTGATTTCATTTTGTGTTTACTCTTTCTCTATAGATTATTATGTAGTTCAAGTTAAAAATCTTGTTTCGCAGACATAAAGTCTGTGGGCATCCTAATGGATTACTTTGTTCCAAATATTAAAATATGCAATCTTATTGTTTCAGCAAATCATCATCAATCAGACAAATAGAGCATTTTAGGTTTCAGAGCCCATGTTTTGCCACAAAATCTACTGCTTGTGCAAAGACCCCTTGTTGCATGCATTAGTGGTGATATTTGTGAGGTAAGCATTCCATGTCAATTTCCTATACGGGATAACTCTGAGGTTATCTGAACTTAACATCTCCTGAGAATAATAGAGTTTTTCCATTCATGTTCGTAGATTGAATTGTTAAGCTCCTCCTGTTTATATAAGAAATAAGTATCATTTTATTAGCATTTACCTGAAAGTTTCATCTTTCAAACACCAGCTAGTTACTATGCTTAAGGCATGTAATCAGCAATAACGTCCTGCATACCTATCACCACTATAACTACATCATCTGCATAGTCCAGAGCATAAAATTCTCGAGTATGAATTTCTGTTCTGTGCTTATTAAAAGACCATCAACCACTATAGTAGATTGACCATCTTATTGATGAGTCCATTTAAGTAACACTGATGTCCTAGGTAGGTACTTAACTTATACTTGTTGTTTACGATTTGTACTAAATTTGTTTTTCACATGCTCTTAGGAAAAGACCTATAGCCTGAAAACTTTTACCATAGGTTCCTTTTAGTGCTAGAACTTTATTGCACCTCGGTTAATAGGTCTGGTTCTTCTGTTTGTATTTTTATTTATTTCCTTTTTTCTCAAAGGAAAAATGTATACTAAAACAATTTTTAATTGAAGGTGATTACTTGGCAACATCGCAGTTAACAAAGCGCTTAACGATAACTTTTCAACGAAATCATATTCCATTTATCAATTTTGCAGAGGCGTACCAAAAAAATTTTGAATTATTTATTTAAACACATAAGTAATTACGTAAAAATTAAATCTAAGACTGATATAATTATTGGTTGAGTTTACCCAAAGTACAAGCTGAATATAGCCGCAAATGTCAAAAATACTTCGGTTTGGCAGTGTTGGTATGTTTTTACAATGCATATGTTGTATGCTTCAAATATAAAGAGATAAAGCTTTTAAAAAGTACCTTTTGATTAAACTATTTTATGAATTCTGCAATTTTTAATTTATACGAAGCAATAACGAGTAAATATTTGTCTCTTTCGAGATTAATTGCAAACATCTGTTGTAATCTGGCAACTGCTGATTTGACGATTGCCAAATCTATCCCCTATTCTATCAAAGGGTAATTGCTAAAAAAATGTCTAATAATTAACTGCAATTAATCTCCAAAGAAACAAATATTTACTCATTTTTGTTTTATATAAATCAAAAATTGCAGAATTCATAACATAATATAAACAAAATGTACTTTTCTAAAGCTTTATCTTTTTATATTTGAAGCATACAGCATCTACATTATAAAAACATGCCAACACTGCTATACCGAAATTTTTTGTTCCATGTTTAACATTTGCGGCCATAATCAGCTTGTACTTTCGGTAAACTCAACCTAATTATTAAATTATCATGTGTCATTTAACAGGTATCTTATAGTTGTCTAACAAAATAAAGTAAAATTTTATTGTTACATAGCGTACCTAATAAAGTACTTCAAAAAACAGAAATCTTTACAAAATACTTATATTTTTCATTAGACGAAACAATCTGAAATTTTAACATACGATCTCGTCGTTGCACTTCATTCTCTATTTATAGAATTGCTGTTTGCTACAAACGTTATATTTGTTTTGTTTAAACTTGATTTGAATTGATTTAATTATCTAAGACCGATATAATTATTAAATTATCATGTGTCTTTTGAGAGGTATCTTATAGTTATCTAACAAATTAAAGTAAAATTTTATTTTTACTAGAGTACCTAATACAGCACTTCAAAAAACAGAAAACTTTGGAAAATACTTATTTTTTCCATTAGACTAAACAATCTGAAATTTTAACATACGATCTCGTCATTACACATCATTCTCTATCTATAGAATTGCTGTGTGCTGTAAACATTATATATATTTTTTAACTTAATTTGAAAGTTGTCTAGTGTTTATTTGTTTATATAAATATATAAATATATTACGAAGTTTATATAAATTAAAATGAAGTAAGCTAAACTATCATGTGAATATGTGTATATAGAAATGTAGCCATAAGCTCCCCTACTATTAAGAATCAGCAGATTCCGATGTCCGATGTTATAAAAAGGGAAAAAATCATTATTATTATTATTATTATTATAATTATTATGTTTCAATAGTCAAGTTTAAATCATTAAATGTAGTAGTTTGTAGTATTTCTCAAAATAGTAAACTTTTAATTTCGAAATAAAGATTTTTTTTTTTGGGAAACTTAACGTTGAACAAACATTTCTATATAGTAGTGCATTTGTTTATTTCAGTAAATTCTCTAAATATGAAATAAGGATCACTAACTACCAGAGTTAATAGCCTTGTTAGAAGAAGACTCAGATTGTGAAAATGCTGACTCACTTAATGTGGTTTATTTGCCGCCGAGATTAGATTAGAAAGTTTCTGATGTAGAAGACATTGATGATAATATTATTTGTTGATTGAAGAATCAATAAAATTTGATAGTATAGATACATAGGAAATACAAGTGATTGGGAATTCTGACGATTCTGATTATGATATTCCTCTGAACCACAGATAAAACGTCCAAGGAAAAAACCAGGCAAAAATAGTAAATCCAAATTTGTCTCAAGTTCTAAGAACAGATACTCCTCCGTGCTCAGTAGTAATTCAACATCAGTCTGATTGATATTTAGACAATATAAAAGCCAACCATGGAGGCAAGTTATATATTGAAGTTTTTTCACTCTTTTTTGACAAAAAAGTAATTGAGAGCATTATATATTTTACAAATATTTATGCATTGCAGAATAACCGTCACGATTTTGAAATGAATAACAGATTTAAAAAAAAATATTAGCACATGTATATTATCTGGTTCACACTCTGCTTCAAGTTGATATGCATTGGTCAAAGGATGAGGATAAAGAAGTGCACATTATAAGAGAAAGCATGAGCCGACATAGATTTATATTTATAATAGTGAAGAAACCGCTACATCAGTGTCAAACATAGTACATGGACGTCACTCTAAATTTGCTTTACCAGATGAAACCAGATTCTACAATATTGACCACATTACAAAAGCAAGAATGTAGGATGTGCAAAAGTAATAAATACTATTTATTTATGTAAAAGGTGTAGAATGCAACTACACCCCGAATGCCTCGAAAATTTTCTTCTTAAAATTTAATTTACCTTTATTAAAATGTTCCTTTATTAAAAATTGTACTGTTTTTCATTGAAAATGAGAAAAAAAATCTTTTTGGTTGTAAATTAGTCTTAATTTATGTGTTTTTAATCCAATCTAATAAATTAATTATCAAATTTCTCTTTGTATATTGAACAGCCGTTAATGGGTTAATACTATATAAAGAATAAACTTGCCTCAAATTTACTTTACTTACCTCAAAACTATTTTAAAGCTAATAATAAAGTTTATTTAATAAATATATTCTCAAGAAATAGAACACACTACGCCTATGCACATATAAAATGTGGATTGAATAAACTAAAATATCATATGTCTCTCATTCTCACTCTTTCTAAGAACGTAAATATATATATATATATATATATATATATATATATATATATATATATATATATATATATATATATATATATATATATATATATATATATATATATATATATATATATATATATATAGACCAGCAAAATATTGATATATTTACCGATGTTTCAAACTATTCAATGAACTTGTCTCACTGTACACTCGTGAATCGCACCAATTTATATTGTTACGGTGGCAAATTTTCTTACTTTTTCATTTATTTACATGGGCGAAGTATACACAATAAAAATGACCCCGGTAAGAATTTACTGCTGACATTTTACATGGTTGCCGCTACCGTTTAGTTCAATTTGTAGATTAGTCACCTTTAATTGAAAATTGTCTGACTATAGTCAAGAAACCTAACATAGATTCTAGTCTAAGGAAGAACCCTATTGAATTTGGAATAAATGCATCTTGTCATATTCTGTATGATGTTCAAGAATTCTATTTTGTCCTTTGATATTCCACTGTATAGGATTAGCATAAACTGTGAATGCTGTGAATATAAACAGTACGAAATAAGGAATTTGATATGAATAATCCAATGTCTTTACCTGAAAACAGGAAAAGTAAACTAAACATATAACTCCTGTATTTAAAATAATGATGACAGAGACAACAGGAGAAGTAAACTAAACATATAACTCCTGTATTTAAAATAATGGTGACAGAGACAATATAAAAAATTATAGGCCTGTTATGTTATCTGCCATCTCTAAACTTTTTGAACTAATTTTAAACAAATATCTTACTTGGCATTGTAGGAATCTCTTGATTAATGAGCAACATGGATTTAGGCAGGGCAAATCTACATCTACAAATCTTGTTTTGAATCATGATTATATTATCAGTGCTTTCGAGGATGGGTACCAAGTGAACTCCATCTGTACTGATTTCTCGAAGGGCTTTGACACAGTCCATTCTTTAATCATCTTTAAATTAAGATGTATTGGCTTTCCTGAGTGGTTTCTTTCATGGTTAAGTAGTTATCTTGATGAAAGAATTCAGAGTTCACTTTCAATTCCTATCTTTGTCAGTTCAGGGGTCCCACAAGGTTCACATGTGGGTCCTCTTCTCTTTAATTTGTTTATTAATGATACTTCTGAGGTAATCAAGGTTTGTTAGTTTTTGTTATTTGCTGATGACCCTTAAGTTATATTTTAAAATCACGAATGTGTTGCTTGTGTGAGTCCATAAATTGATTGTGAGTAGGTCTAATTTATTTCTTTTACCTCTTTTTTTTATATTTTAAAGTTTCAAATTTATCCGATTGTCTAAGGATCCAGGAAGACCTTACTTCCCTGTATAATTGGTCTCTTTCCAATGGTCTCCAGTTAAATAAAGATAAGTGTTTTGTTACATCCTTTAGCAAATCTAAAAATAATGTGTTCAACTATCAGATTAATACAAGGCTTCTATCAAGACTGACTGAACTAAAAGATTTGGGAGTGTAATTTGACAGTTCCTTGTCATTTATCCCCCACATTAACAATTTGTCAAATAAATTTAGCCAAAATCTAGGTTTTATCACAAGAAACTCTCGAGATCTTTCAGTACCCACATATAGAATTTTATATCTTACTTTCATCCGTAGCATCCTGTCTTATGCTTCTATAGTATGGTCACCATACTATTTTATCCATATTCACACCCTTGAAAAAGTTCAAAATAAATTTCTCCAGATTTGTGCTTATAGATTAAACTTAAGGAACATGTCTTCGGTAGAACTAAGGTCAAGGCTAAATATCAGTTGCTTAGAAGACTACAGAACTAAATGTGATCTAGTTTTTCTCCATAAACTACTTGACCATACCACTGACTGTTCTGATTTATTAAGTCTTATCAACTTTAGATGTAACACAGGAACTCTTAGAGCCTTTGTGTCTGCCTTTTTTTTTCTATAAAACACTATCACACTAACTATGGCAAATTCTCTCCTATTAACAGGATTCAGATCCTTGGAAATGACTTAAGCCAATCTCATGATCTGATGGATATAAAATATGTAAGATTTAAGCATTGTTTGACTGAGTATGTTAGGAATCAAAGATGAGTGACATTTAACTTGGAGTATTCATTTCATTTCATTTTATTAAGATCATTTCATTTTATTAATATCATTTCATTTTATTATTTAATCTTATTAATACTTAGTTTTAGTATGTACTTGTATTATGGTTAGCATATTTTATTTTTGTTAAATTTTGTAAAATGGGGACATCCTGTAAATAAATAAAACATCATCAGTCTGTTGACAAGTCACTAACAAATACTGCTATAGAGCGTTCCAAGTTAAGAAAATAACATTGCGGAGATAGGGCCATGTATTTCTTATGGACGATAGACGCGCAGCGATGCCACGATGAACACAAGCACGGTTCAGGGTTATATAATTTTTTGTATTTTCGTTTTCACAGACATAAATTAAATTAATGTTTTTTAACGTAATTGACCAAAAGTGCCCATTCGAAACAAGAGATGAAAAGTAGGGAAAATGATTTTAATTAAATAAATAGTATTTACAAAAGATAATTTTATTTTATCTTATTTTAATTATAGTAACGACAGTTTATTTATTTTTCAGTAAGAATATCATATACCATGAATCATAGAAATCAGTAGAAAATATTGCTTAGTTAAATCATACACAGATTTAAAAGCAAATAAACGGACCGCTTGGAATGCATATATCTAATTACTAATTGCAACTTAAAATAATACGGTGTACGTATGTCAGCGATTTTATGTCATTCTCTGAGACTACATAATGATAATAAGGCTTTGTGGTTCTTCAGTTGTTATTCTGACTTTACAGTTAAATGTTAATTGAAAATGGAAATTCGAAAAATATATCGACAATCTAGTAAACCGCACGCCTGAGAGTTTTGGCAACACTGATCTCCATAAGCCTAATGTTATTTTCTTAACGTGGAACGCTGTATAGAGTGTTTACTCAATTGATTCCTCATATCGAGAACCATTATATTTGAATCCCAGGAGGTAGAAATCTTAGTGATATTTATAAGGATGATGTTAAAATGTGCACTGACAAAAAAGAAAAGTTAGTATCTATGTTATGTTTGATAAAATCATTAATATGGAATTTATTATTAGTTGTTTCATTCCAAATAAAGACGCATGTGAAGATTGTACTGCCTACAATAATACTTTTTGAATTGAAAAAGAAGTAATGAGAAAGGTATACAAAGACCACATAAACGAAAAAGAATTATCACAATTAGAAAAATAAAAAGACAAAAACTAATCTCAGTGTAGATCATCGCTAATTGTTGCTGTTTATGATCTTCAAGCATCATTGCCTTGCCCAAAAGGAAAAATTTCAACATTCTATTACGCCTTGAAAGTAAATGTTTACAATTTTACCATATTCGATTTGAAAACAAAAGATGTTTAGTGTTTTTTCTGACATGAGGTATAGGGCTACAGAGGAGCTAAGGAGATAGCCACCTGTGTTTTTAAGCATATCCAAGACTGATCTGCAAGTGCAAATGAAGATATAGACAGCATTTTTTACAGTGATAACTGCACAGGTCAGCAAATAAACAAGTTTTTAATAAGTATGTACATTCATGCTGTGGCAGTAATTCCTACTCTTAATTCAGTTACTCACAAATTTCTTTTAAAGGGCATACACAAATGAAAATTATTATACCCATTCTGTAATTGAGAGAAACTTCAAAAAAGCCCTTAAATCCGGTAGTCCTTACTGGATAGCCAAGAAATCCGGTAATCCTTACAAAGTAAATTAATTTACATTATGATCAATTTGCAGATTTTAAGATTCTTGCTAATGATCTAGGCTGTAACTTTTCTAAAAACACAGAAAATGAAACTGTTAAAAGGAATGATATAAAAATTTTACAAGCTAAAAAAGCTAATCGTGGCAGTTTTTTTATAAGACTTCATACAGCCAAGAATATTTTAAAATGGTAAAAGTTACATCTAGTAATTCAAAAGCTCTAAGAGAAAACTATGCATTTAAATCAATATACCACACACCTATTAAAATTTCAGAGCAGAAGAAAATTGTGGGTTTACTGTAAAAGAAAACCATTCCACGTTAGTATCTTAGATTCTATGAAAATCTTTGAATAACTTTCCTGTTCATTTTAATTTGTTTTTACTTTAATTGATTGTTTGTATTTAATAGTAAATGTGATTTTGTTAAATAAAGAGTTTTGTCTTCAGTACACTCATTTCTAAGACTAAGTTTCATTGTAAGCTTAAATTTATTTTGTATGTTGTAAATTCTTATGTTTGTGCCATATTACTATTTGTTATATTTTTGAGAATAAAAATTTGCTTATAAGCCTAATTTTTCATTGGACATACCCTATTTTATCATAATAGTACTTTTTAAACATCTGAATAATTATGGAAATTAAAGTTTTCTCTAAAAAAGTAGCAAAATTCAAAACATCATATTTAATTTTTTTTTATTATTATTTATATGGTTGAAATATTTTCATGTTGTTTTGACATATAAAAGCTACAACTAATACAAACTAAAACAAAAAACTGGCAATGTTTATAGTGGAAAATACTACTTAGGGATAACCTAAATAAACATGCTCTACTAAAAAGTTAGTAAATTTTGAGATTGTACAGTTTTCATCTGAAAGAATGTTTGGTTATATATTAATTTCCAGTCACTATCGTTCTGTCAAAATTCAAATAAGATGGCAAAAAATAATTACTTAATTTAAAATTTACTACAATTGGGACTAAGATCAGTGAACCAAATAAACAAGTATCAGCTAAATTGAATTTTAGGGCAATGAACATAACCTTGGCATTGAATTATATATGTTTGTGCTTCACAGTGTTGCCATATTTTTTTGTACAAAGTATAGGAGTTTTTAAAATAGAAAGATACTTTGACGAAATTATGTTTTAAAAAACTTATACAGAAGTAAAATACTTCACATTTGTATTTAGGTATATATCTAAATACAAATGTGAAATGTTTTACTTCTGATTAAAACGATGGTATACAGCCAACTACAGGATTTTCCCATTAATTTTTATATGTTTTGTTATGAGAAGCCACAATTTATGAATTTAGATTAAAAAGCATTCATAAAAAAATAGTATTTCTACTTTAAATATAGCTAAATACAGTAGACTCCCTCTATAACGAGAACTGAAATGGCAGACTAATTACCTCGTTATATCAGACAATAATACTGTGCATACATATAAATATGTAGATTTCTATAATATTGTTTGAATGGCGTTTTTGAAAAAAAAGTTGTTTACTTTTATTGTCAATGAAAGATGTTAAAACAAAAAGAAGTTGTTTACTCATATTGTCAATGATATACGTTAAAACAAAAAATCTGTACTTACATTTTTTTCCAACTACATGTATAAAGCGTATTTTGAAGGATATCATAAACTATTGCTTCTTCAATTGTAAACAGTCTGTCATTCTTGACTTCTTTAAATTGTCAAGTATCATTCTATCATATTTTCTAAAGATGTGAAACATTTGTATTTATTGTAAAGAAGCTTATTGCGGGCAGCAGTTAAGATTATTGCCGGCAGTTAAAAAGGGTATTTATTTATAACCACAGCCGGGTTATAAACGTAAAAAACACGTTTTTCGATCTTATTTTCTCTCGTTATAACCAAATTTGCCTCGCTATAGACGATTATATTTCAATAGAAATTTCACGGGACATCTAATGTACCTCGTTATAAGCGAAACCTCGTAATAACTGTGTTCGTTAGTGTATTCTTTTGTTTAACCTAATTTTTTTATTTTTATTTAACTTTACTTTATTCTGTAGTTCTTAAAGTTTCTAAACTATTAATTTTTACCTTAAGCATAATATTAATGGTTTTTATTATATAAGTATTTTTTAAATGCAAGATATAATTTTATTTTATAATATTTATAGGTATAATTTTAATGCTTTTAATTATATATGTATTTTTCACATTTTTGGTTATTTATGTATGTATTTTTCACGTTTTTGTTTGTTTTAAATTTTTATTTCATATAATATAAATCTTGCCCCTAATTTTATGTGAGAGTATGAAATAATTGAGTATATGGCAACACTGATGTATATTAAGCTTACATTTAACATCAAATATATCTATAGGTTATGTTTATTGTATGAAAATTCAATTTAACTCAATTATCATTAATTGTACCAATCAATTATCAAGACATGCTCACCTTTTTAGCAGAAGCACCGACTTTAGTCTTTTTGGTACCCCTAACTTTTTTCATTCTGTTCTTACGTTCTTTACGCTGTTTTCTAGTTTGTTGTTTCTTTTCGTATAGACCATGCCTTGCTAACCTGTGTTTAGGCTCGAATTTTTTGGCGAAATCTAATGTATCATAAATTAAACCAAATCCCGTGGATTTACCACCTCCGAAGTTTGTCCTAAAGCCAAAGACGAAGACTACATCTGGGAGAACCTAAAAGCATTATAATATACTGATGAATTAATAAAATATGGACTAGCAGTCGAGCTTATTAAAAACGTATTTGAAACTTACTTTATAAATTTTAGCTAACTTTTCCCTTATTTCAGTTTTCTTAACTGATGGTTGACCTGGATGTAAAACATCAACAACCATTTGTTTTCTAGCCAACAATCTGTTGGTCATGAACTTTCTAGTTCTAATAGTAGCTGTACCTTCCGTCTAAAATGAAATAAAATTAGTATCCGATCCATGGGAGTGAGTTGTATCCAAAATGAATACAAACAAAAAAGGTATTCACAAATTTATATGTGTACTTCATCTGCTGTAAAAATAAAAATTAAATTGCATTTAACACTCTTTTTTGTGAGCTCCACAATTTCATATACTCAATTTACAAAACTGTCACCTTCAAGTCACAACTACGATTAAAAAAACTACTAAGTTTTGTTACATTGTTAAAAATATGGAAACAAGAGCTTTCACCGGTTAATAATTTACTAAAAATTACCACTATATTTGTGAAATAACTTTCGATGTTTTCATTTATTTTCAGATTTTTATTAACCTACCATTTTGACTATGATAGATCACTTCACAAAAAGAGCGCTCAAACGGGAAAGGTGGTCGTTAATCAAACTATAAACATAAAATGTACTATGAACATAAACATGGGCTTCCTAGAGTGAGCTCCGAATATCCACTGTTGTCGTGTTCCGATTCATAAATGATCTTTTGATATTTGTAATTTTATTTTTTGTTAAGGTCGTATGACACTATGCATTTTCTTGTATCATTTCGTTATCGTTTCTGATATAGAAAGTTGTTTATGTTTTCTTGTATCGTTTCTTGCACGTACATTTGTGCTCTGTATGACACTATGCAAATTCTTTTACGGGAAATTGTATGTGATTCGGCTTTTGCTTGGTCGAAATTTTGACACATATAAAAATAGAACTGCAGTACCGGAGGACCCCAAGCCAGATGCTACTGATTATTTTTTTAAATAATGTGGTTTAAAAATGAAAGAAATAAAATGTCCCAATATTAAAACTAAATTGGACACCACAATTTTTGAAAATATTCAACAGGCTGTAATGGAAGACAGGAATAATAAAAAATTTGGTTGTAATAATTTATTTGTTTTTTTTTACAAATTATGTGTTTGAAAGGGATGCTCTTGAAATTCCCTAGTAACACAGGACGTCCTATGGACGTCCAATATACGTCCAGTTTTGGTCCGGACGTCCCTGGACGTAAAATGGACGTACTTTGGACGTACGTACTTTCGGTGGACTAAATATGGACGTTCCCTGGACGTCCGTACTCGGACATTCCCAGGACGTCCGAACTCGGACGTTTTCTGGACGTCCGACATTTACGAATTACGGGATTAAATGACAAATATTTCAATAGAATAAAAAAATATTTACGTTAACCTTTTCGCTGCGGAGCGACTGAGAGGATCTGCATCCCGTCGCTGCCGCGCTAATAGACGTCTCCCGCAGTGAAGCAAATATTTTTGGTTTTTAGGTTACAGTTGACTTAATTTTCGGAATTCTATGATTTTTTTTACTTTATTATTTTATATATATATATATATATATATATATATATATATATATATATATATATATATATATATATATATATATATATATATATATATATATATATAAACTAACGGAAACTAAACATTTCATTTTCTATAAATATGAAAAATAAAGGATTACATGCTCGAAAAAAAAACTAAATAACCCAAAAATCAATTTTAATAACAAAAAAATGGCACAAGAAAAATTTAAACTAATGATTTTTCTCAAAAAAATACAAATAGAAACTTATCTGACATTACAGATTTCGTAGAGTATGATATTTTTCAAAACAAGGTGTCACGCACAACCCGACATCGCATGGTTCGAACATGTAAACGGTTTCTTTCCGCAATTTATCATCCGCAACATCTTTTTCTGCTTGTCGAGTGGTTTTGGTTTCTTAAGGCAATTTTTGTTGGGAAATGTCTACCAGTTAAACGATATGGAGCTGGATTTTCTGCTCTTCTTGGCCTGTATACGAAGTCATCTAAATTTAATTCAATCATTTGCGAAATCAAATTCAACTGAAATTTGGCTACTATCAGTTTTTCCGGTATCTACTACATGTTTGTCATGTGCTGTACTAAGCATGAATACGTCTCGTTTATCATACCACTTAATAGCAATTAGTTGGTTTTTAGCGGTACGAAATACAGACTCACCCCTTTTTAACTGTTCCTCCATTTTTGGCATTTGTTTTCTACTTTTACGCAAAGTCCCGCAAGCGTTAGTGCAACGATCATGTAACCATAAAAACAGATCAGGACTGCTGTACCAATTATCTACAAATAATATATGACCTTTGTCCAAATAGGGGTCAAGAAGAGTTTGAACTACACCTCCAGATTTTCCGAAACTAGAATTCACAGTTTCTGTTGTTGCTTCAGTATAAATCACAAAATCTAATATATACCCAGTAGATGAGTCGCACAAGACAAAAAATTTCACACCGAATCGATGCCGTTTTGAGGGTATGTATTGCTTGAAAAAAAGACGCCCCTTATATAGCATTAGACTTTCATCAATGCATAATTCTTTGTATGGGGTAAACGATTCTGTAAATTTGACTCTCATATGATTCAAAATTCTTCGAATTTTATGTAATGTATCATCATTCCTTGCCAAATTATTATCCGAAAAATTCATCATACTAAGTATTGCTAAAAATCGGCCTCGTGCAATTGTTTTCTTGAAAGCAGGTGTTTCAATCAAATAATTCGTTGACCAGTACTCTTGTATTTGAAGTTTTTTCACCCGTGTCATCAGGAAGTTTAGGGCAAAAAAACGATGAATTTCCTTTGCATCTGTGTCTTTCCATTCCTTCAATCTGGAACGTGGCCCAAGCTCTTTGCTGTCAACAACGTATTTATGAAATTTATTAGTTTCAGTGACTATGAAACTGGTTATATCCTCTCCAAAAAATACTTGGAAACATTCGTACTCGGAACAGTTATCAAAAAGATCTGGAATATTATGCCCAGAATTACTAGAATCAAAAGGAAATATACGCGGCTGAATGTTTACGCTTTCCCATTTTAGGTTTTCGTCGATTCTATCAGCACGATTCTCTTCCTTTTGCTCGTCACCCACGTCAGTCTCATGTTGATCGTCTACCTCGTCTATAGTAGAACTCGATAGATGCTCATTTATAACCTCCTGTTCAATTTCTTCAGCTGAATCATCAGATATATCACTTTCAAATAAAAACTCGTCGTCTGAATCACTTTGTGTCACAATTTCTTCCAATTCCGCCATCGAATAATATTTACCCGTTTTAGGTGGCGGCGGCATGATGTAATACTTATTTTCAGTATTTATGATTTCAAACACAACGTAATTTTCTAAGCGACAATATTCACTTTACTGCAACAACGCATTCGCAATACTAAACACCTTCTCAGTTCCTCCCACCCATCCCGCTCTAGGCACTTTAGGTAGGTGGTTCACGCCCTTCTAATTAGAAAACATCTAATGACATTATATTTTGGTTATACGCAAATAATCGCTAACCGCAGCTAAGCGGTTAGCCCTCTTGCATATATGCGTTTCCCGCACATCTCGTGCACTAATGAAATTACGCAAATATGCGGTTCCCGCAGTCAAAGGGTTAATAAAATAATTAAAAGCTAAAGGTGAAATCATTTATTGTTTTTAGGTAAATTGTAAAAATCATTTATTTCTAGATAATTCGTTACAATTGTTTTATTATTCTAGTTATCACGATGATATATGTTTGCTAATTCTAATAAGTAAAAATATTATTTTTATCAACAAGATGAATCTTGAAATAATCTTTGAAAAGATGAACAAGTGGTTGTATATACTCTGGCTGGGCAAAGTAATGAATGGTGATTATATTTTATATTAATTATCATTGTCATTGATTGTCATGTCATACCTATTTAAACAAATGGCACAGGGCACAGTTTAATTATAATATTATTAATGTTTAAAAGAATTCTTTAGCGGCAAAAGTATAGAGAAAGTGCCGATGAAGTTAGCTACAAATGACGGACAGATTTGAATTTGGCAGTGTTCCATATCACAAATAAATCACGAAATATATGCGATATAATATTAATTTATGTTACTAAACATTCTTTTTAAGTTTTTAAAAGAAGTTTAATTAATTTAAATTTAATTTATTATAATTTAAATTAACTTTAATTTAAGGATGCTATTTTTAATCAAATTACGCACCACACTAAAGCGTCAAACGCACTTATAAAACTTAAATCGCTTAAATTAAAACGTTCTTCCCGCATTTCTTGTACATTTAACACCCTTTCTGGTTCAACAATTGTTGTAGGCATTATTTTTAATTTAAATTTTGTATATAAAATACACAAATTCACACAATTTAAATGTAGTAACGATCTGAACAAGTTCCAGTAACTAGCTAATACATTAATAGGACGATATTCAGGTACCATTTCATCCCAAAATTATAAGAAAATGGTCATAAAATTTAAATTTGCCAAACATCTGTTGCAATCTGGCAACAAGGGTTTTCAAAATTTTGACATTATTGCCAAGTTTATTTGCTAATCTACCAAAAGCCAATTATAATTTTTTTTTCTAATAACTAACTGCAACGTGTATAAAAAAAAAACAAATATTCATTCGTTCGTGTTTCATATAAATTTAAAAATCTTTAAAAAATACCCGATTTCATAAAATAATATAATAAAAATTTACTGTTTCAAAGCATATTTGAGGCATAAAACATATACATAATAAGGACATGGCAATACCGCAAACACAAATTTGACATGACGTTTATAGTTAACTTCATCGGCACTTTCTCTATACTTCTGCCTAAAGTGCAAATGGTGTGAATTAGCAACCTTTTTGGATGCTTACTTTGGTTATAGTATTAGTATATCATAATATTAATATTAGTATATCATATTATCAGACGATTTTCACATTTGGTCCCATTGAAGATAGCTACAAAGGAGCTGTCAATTAAATTCACAGAACAAATTTTTGACGTTTGACTGTGTTGTCATGTCTTTATAATGTATATGTATATGTTGTAGGCTTCAATTACAAATAGGGAAGCTTTCAAAAATACATTTTTATTATACTATTATATGAACTATGCAATTTTTTATTTTTTTATATACAACACGAACGAATAAATACTCGTGTCTTCTCATATTAATTGCAGTTAATTATTACATTTTTTTTGGCATTTGCCTTTGATAATAAACTGATAGATTTGGCAATCTTCAAACCACCAGTTTCCAGATTGTTACAGATGGTCACCAGATGTCTGTAGAAAGTACCTGAATACTATTCTTATTATTTTTTGAAAGAATTTCTTTTTTACTGTTAGTTTGTTAACGTTCTATTGGATTTTTATTAATTATAAATCACATGCTCTTTCCCGATTTATTAAAAAAACATGGCAACACAGTCAAACGCCAACATTTCGTTCTATGAACTTTAATTGACAGCTCGATTATAGCTATCTTCCATGGGACCAAAATGTGAAAATCGTCCCATATTATCATTAAAGGATTGGTACCATTTGTTAGGTTACTTCCGAGTTTGGTTTTTATTTTATTACAAAAAGGTAAGTGTAATTTTGGTAATTATTTAGTAAGCCGGAACGCCTCAAAAATGCCAAATTTTTTGTGGACCTAGCCGAAAAAGTGAAAAAAACCTCAAATTTTAATGTTTTCTTTGCTTTAAACTAGTAAAAGTGCCCCTATATCAAAAATACATATGAATCAAAAAAATTTACATAAAAAGCAAAGAAAAGTATATATACAAACATATTAAATATCACTGTTTTTTACTGTTCAATTATAAAAAAATGGGTAAAATTGTTTAAAACAATCAAGATTTTTAATATTTCAAAACAATATGGCGTACATGCGCAAGAAGTTAAATTTTAAATACTTTTGACACTGTTGCCAGCTTTAACCTTTAAAAGGTCTAAAAATTTCATAAAAATTACTTTAATTAATACAGGTGGATGCAATCTTAATAACCACGTGCAAAATGAGTACCCGTTAACCATCGTCTTATTTTATTATTAAAAATGGAAACCAATAAACCAAATCTAACCTAACACTGGTAAAAAAAAGCAGTAATAAGAATAAAATGTTATAATTAAAAATCAAAATTTTTATATTTCATAAGAAAACATGAAATTAAAACTAAACCAACGTAACTAAATCTAACCTAACTCTGGTAAAAAAGCAGTAATAAGAATAAAATTTTGTATAATTAAAAATCAAATTTTTTATTTTTCATAAGAAAACGTGATAATAAACTTAAAGTAACGTAACCAAATCTAACCTGACCCTTGTAAAAAAGCTATATTTTTCAGTAAAAAGTAGGTAATAATTTATAAACTTTAGGTTTTAGGTAAATTTTTATTTTTCATTAGAAAATATAATTTTGAATAACTATGGCAACACTGGTTAAAATTACCCTTCTTGACCATAAAACAGTTGTTGTTATTCTTGTCATTTCTTGTTGTTTCATGGTAAATAATGGCGAATAATGGCGCTGGCTTTTAAAAATCGGGCATATTTTAAATGGAAATTACATAAAAAAAGAACATTTTGCACCGAATAAAAATCATTGCACAATCATTAGTAAATGAAGCAGAATTTATTGATATATATTTCATCTCCGTAGACATGGTTCCGGCTTATTACACTAGTACCGTAATTTTTCCTAAAATTAGTTATGTTTAAAAGAAAACGATTTGTTTCTAAGCGTCATCAACAGAGGATGGTTACGAAAAACGTAGATAATATTGTTGAAATTATTAATAGCCCCGATATTCCATGTTCTTCAAATCTTTCTTCGGAATCCCTAACTGATCATTTTGATGAGAGTTTCAGTTCAAATAATTCAGGTTACAATACTTCCGGTTTAAACTTTTTATTAACATGTTAAGTACCTAAAATAATCCAAATTACCACGTGGACGACCATTCTGGTGATCATTTACAAAGCTATTCTTTCAATAAAACTGAAGAATGATCTAAATATGGTTGTAACGAGAATTCTGGAGAACCTTATCGAGATGTTTTTAATTTTTCCAATAAGTTATGCATGGATTTTGTCCTTTAAAACTAGGTGATTTATTAAAAATTCATAAAGAAGTTCCTGATCTTTCTCATTTGCCTTCAGATGCTAGAACCCTTCTTGCTTCACCCAGAGAACAAATACTCTGATCCACATGATTCAAATTTCAAATGTATTTTTATCTTCGCAAAAAAACAATGTTATATTTGTGTAAATTTTGATGGAATCCCACTAAAAAAGGGTTTTAGTAGTCATTTTTATCCTAGTTTGTGCAATTTGTTTATATATCCTAAAATTGGATGGTGTTATGCAATGGTAGACCAAGTGAGAGAATGTTCGTTTTGAGATATTTGAGATTTTGCAAAGCATTGTCCCTATTCGTTACTAATTATTTTATGAGATAATCTTTGTATTGATAACATGTATGATGGTATAGTATTATTATTGTTTGTGATAAATGGTTTATTGATAACTATTATATCAATAATATTAACTAAAATATCACTTAGTCTACTATTGCCAAATAGCACTTTTTTAAATTTATTGAAAAGCAATGCTAGACTATAAACCAATTGGCACTTGGTCTATTAATGCATAATGACTAATTTGTGTTTCTGAGTGTCTACAATCTTCAATATGCTGCATATATTGTAAATAATTTTGTATATTATATATATATATATAAATATATATATATATATATATATATATATATATATATATATATATATATATATATATATATATATATATAATATCAATGGAATGAGATATAATATAAAACAAAATATTGTTACTTATGTTTTTATTGAAGTAAAAGTACTACATATATACCTACATTAAACTTAAATTATATAGTTGTTACAAACATCATCATCATCATTGGTACTACAGCCCTATAAAAGAGCCTCGACCTTCCCAAGTCTATTACGCCATTCAGTTGCAAACATACAATGTAATATTATTGTTCTTCCACCTCAAAATCTAACTCGCCCGAGAACCCCTCAATATCATCTATAATGTCAGTACTTTTTAAACTTTTATAAAATGGTAGACAGTCTTTTGGAATCAAGTAAAACATTGACTTAAGGTCTTGCAATTTTTCTTTGCTGATGGGCTTTTCTTGAGGCCACAACATAGATAGTTTGTCAAAAAAGAACTTTTGGTTGGTACCGTTGTCTACTCTCATTGCTGGACCTTTAGATTTCCTTTCTTTCTTTTTAATATCAATTTCAACAAACTCCTCTTGTTTAAGATGACTTTTGACAAATATTTTAAAAGGCTCTGATTTTTGTGCTTGAATAATTTTAAACTGCAACCAGTTTACTTGTTCACCTTTAGTGCTCTTTTTACGATTTATTATAGACTCCTCTAATTTTTTACTAGAAACAAAATCTTCCTTCATCATTCGTTCCACAATAAATTTATTTTTCTTCCTGCAGCTTTTAATGACTTCAATATAATCATTAGGAACATACAGCCTTTGCTGTAGTTTCAGGCTTGATTCTACATCAGAAAAATCAGCATCATTTTTTAAAAAGCTGTGACCAGGAACTAAGAAATGTTGAGTAATATCTTCTAACGTTGGATGATCCTCTAAAATTGTCTTTAGTAGTAAAGCAATTTTTATATTCCTATTTTGTCCGTCACAGGAGTCGGACCACAGGTTGACATGTTTGGTTCCTTGTGGTACTCTTTCAAGGATGTGTTTCCTCAAACATGAACCTATTTCTTGGGCTCCTCGTTCAGCATCTCCTTCTACTGTCTTTTGTAGAAAACTATATTAGTTGGCACTCTGGGTAGAGGCAGAGTTTTCTCCAAATCGAATGATATACACTCAGTGTTTTCATCAATTTTTGCTAACTCAAACTGCTTGTTCATTAGCTCTCTTGCATATTTTGCCATATCTAAATGATTATTATGTTTTTCTTCGGCCTGAATTTGTTGTTCATTCGAGGTAGAACACTTTTCAATAATAAGACGGTCACATACATTACATGTGTCTTTTTTTAACTGTTTTCTTTTTAAATTAAATTTATCGTAGAATATTTTTGTGTGTATAGCGCCATTAAACATCAATGGGAGGGTGCTGTCGGGATTTAGATATTCCGCTGTTGTTCTAGACCTGCAGTAATGAGAAACATATCTAGGAAATTTAGAAATATGATTGACAATTTCTTCGATTTTAGCATCATTTAATTTGTTGTGACCTCCAGCATTTCCTTGGCCATCTATCACAGAACCTTGTTTTTTTTTGTTTAGTGCTACATTTATCGAGCAGCTGGATATCTCTAAAGTTTGCATGAATAGCTGTTTGCAAACTTTTTGGTTTATTAGGTAGTATTCTCAAGTACTTGTCTTCTTGTCAGAGCCCTTGACTCGTTTTCTTTTAATTTGCACTTCTTTAATCATTGTTTGAAGTAAGAGGCATCTACGATCGTATGAGCCAGCTTTATAAAAATTATTAAATAATATTTGCCTTTCTTCTGTAGACAGATTTTGGTTACATTTCAACCTGCAGGAGCAAATGTAGTCTCGAAACTCTTTTGCATATTTATTATTGCCTTTTGTAGTTATGTAATCTTGGTTTGTCTTTACCTTTTTTTTCTTTATAGATCTAGTTTGATCCAGGTACTGCCTTTTTCTTCCTTTTTTGGGACGTGCTGTTATATTATTTTCTAGTCTATCATGATCTTCCTCTTCCTGGGTTTGATTTATTGCTGTATCCACAAACTCTGAAAGGGAGTTTGTTTGAATTTCTTTGAGAGGTTGGACATTTTGTAGCGTTATTAGATTACACTCACTACTAACTGAATCATTAACATTGTCCTTAATAGCTAAATTATAATCACTTAAAACAAAATCGTCCGAATTTATTATCTGTCTCAATTCAAAGTCATCTACATCAATAATAGTTGAATCCTCAAAATGGATATCAGCGTTGCTAGTACTCAGGGATTCCTGACCATTTACATTAATAATAAGTGATTCACTCACCTGAGTGTCTTTTTCATTATTAATATGCAGCTCCTAAAAAAAAATAGTGTCACGTTTTTCCCAATTATTTTAAATTAGCTATTATGTATAATACTTTTAGATGTAAAAGCCATTATGAAAAATAAAAACCGCACATAATTACTTTTATAAAAACATAACCTACACATTTTTACAGAAATTAGTATAAGGATTAAATCAGTTACTTACCTCTACAGCATTTATTGACAGTTGTGCTAGAAGTAGCATCTGTTGTCCTCTTGATATATTATTCATTATAATAATTAAAAATAACCACAAATCTCTTTATAATAATAACCACAAAAACTTTACACAGAAGTTATTACATATGTCACAGTACAAGTTTCCGTATTCTGTGGGTTGTTATTTTGCAATTAAAGACCAAGCGACCACTTTGGTCTACGAATGCCAAACGTTGTGGTTCTTAGTCTACGATTGCTTTATATAAAGTCGTTTGATCTACGATTGCAAAATTCAAAATGGTAGATAGGTCTATTGGCGCTTAGGTTTTTCAACGATAGAAGGAATCTCCTTAGCCGAATTGATGTGGAATTTTTTCTACACGAAGTTTGAACCTTTGACTACAAGAGGGCATCGATATCTCCATATATTAAATTGGGAACCTGCATAAAAATTAAATTCCAGAAATATTACTGATAAAAGTTATTTATTACTGTTAAGAGAACCCCAGTTTACAAAAAAACTCATATTTTATTATTATGAAATAAATATAAGCAATTAAAAACTGCAGAATTTAAATGATTCTTTCAACGGGCGGAATCTGTTGTGACGTCATACCGCTCGTTGGTCATCCCTATAAACGGGTAAAAACGATAAGTATTGCAACGCTGCAACTGCAACGGTATTGCCTAATCTTCTTCTTACCTATGGATGGGTATTGTCACAGTATTGTATTGCATTTTATGCACATGACAATATATTTGATAACGTACCATTGTATTATCACCGAACAACGTATTATAGCCTGTTTTTACTAAACTCTGTTTTTTAACCAGGAGGAGTAAACTAAAAAGACAGATTCACACCCAAGAAAGTTACTAGAAAAGTCACCAAATACATCTTCTTTTTGGTTGCTTATCTCGGACTTGCGGTAATCCAGTCAGTAATCTGTATTGGACAACCTCACTCACACATCGATTCTAACCTAATTTTGTTTGTTTATGTTTGAATAATAATTTTTTCCAATTCACTTCCAATATATATATTATTTAGTTTTTCTAATTACAATAAAAAAATGTTAGACTGTTATGTAGAAGTTGAAGAATTTTTAGAGTTTATTTATCACATTGTAGAAGAAAATCGTCTGGAACGTATATGAAAGCCATATATTCCCATATATTCCTGATAAAATTATATCTAAAATCCAATCGAATTTTACAATATTAATTCAGCGCATTCACTTAAACAACAAATATTGTATGATACTTTATAAAAATATAAGCAGTTTCTATGGGATTGCCCATTTTTTAAATGTACAGGTATAGACTTATTTTCATTATTCAGGCTCCATTAAATGAATTGTAGCTCTTTCTGGTCATAGAAGGGAGATTATGGGTATTGTTGTTGAACTTAAAAACTTTCTCTCTTATACACTGATTATAATACAATGCATAGAAGCCATCCCCCACTGGCATGTTTAGAATCAGTACACTAGATGTATATATGTATATTTTTAGGTAATGATCAAGAAAAATGGATACAATAGCGCACATATAAGAACAAGAAATATTGTATTGTAGAAAAGCTATTTTGGAACCTGAAAAAGACAGTTTCCTTGTTTTCAACAAGTTCTACAATCCAAATTAAATACATCTCTTGCAATAATATGTGCTACAGCATTACCTTACAATCTGGGTTTAAGGGAAAATAATGATGGTGATGATGATTTTGTAGAAAATGTTGATGTGTTGGTAAATAGAAATGTTAATGATGTGGAACAATGGTTAAATTATAGGAGACATTTTATTCAACAATTTTTTTGCATGAGAATGAGAATACTATTGAATATCATACTAAATGTTTCTTTTTCTATTATTTCTCAAAATGTGATCATAATCATTGGCTTGACAACCTTTTTTGTTTGGGTTTTGATCTTTTCAGGAATACTTATTTCTCCATTCCAATCTATTTCAATGACATTCCAAGTATTTGTTCCTTACCTATATCTAATCTTTGGTCTTCCTCGTGTTATATGTCCATCTGACATTTATGTCAGATGGACATATAACATATTTATGTGTTATATGTCCATCCATCTGAATGTTAATTTAACCCATTATGATCCGAGTTTTTTTTGTAATGTATGTATTAAAGAAACTAATATATGTTTATTAAAAATGTATAATAATAGACAAATTAACAATTTTTTAATCTAAAAATCTATTAACTAACAACAAACATGTGTTACATAAATGTAATGCTAGGTCATTATAGTATTGTAGCTAAAATAAAATAAATCCTTAAGAAACACAACGAAATTTGTATTAAAACTAGAATGTCCTCATATGAAAAATATAATTATTGCAGTCAATACACATGCGGACATCACATTTGCTACACATTGTTCGAGTACTACTGCTACACCCCTATCCTTCACATCAACATCTTTTGTTGTTAGATATAGTTATTAAAAGGTGATTGTTTCCATCGCATTAGATTGTCTGATATTCTATTAAGCGAAACACTAAATTTCAAAGAACTGGGTCTTCCACCATGCATTTGTATATTTGTTAAGATATGACTAAGCAATACATCTTCTGAAATCTAATTGGGAAATCTTGGTGTAGTAGTACTTGCAGAGTATCCATCTGTTATTAATACTTGCATCAATGAGCCATGTGAAGATATACCACCACCACTTCTTTGAACGGATTCCAATTCCATATGTAGATATGTTTTGGTCCATCAAATCGATTCCTCCCATATTATTAATATTTGGCAATGATTTTAGGTCTTGGAATTTGTACATATTTTTTTCTTATTTACTATATATGACCACAGTTCCCACAGGAGTAGCACCATAAGCTATAGATGCAGCAGCCAAAATGTTATTGTCTACTCACTTTATGAAATGTCATGATCCACATTCCAAATTTGTCAATTCTTTTTTTTTTTCTCAGTAATGAACAAGTTTTAGGAATTGTGTCACCCCTAAAGGTTCCTGTAATATATTCTTTTAATTTCAATCGAGAGAGAGCAGCATAAAGTCCTACGATTTATCTCATTTAAGAATCTCCATACAGTTAATCAAATCAATCACCCTAACATTGAAAATTCTCTCAACCTCGTAACTTTTCGGGTCAGACGCATGCACAAAGATCTAACTACGCTGTATAGTCTATTGCACTCCCATAGTTTCAGTCCACAACTGTTAGGAAAAATTAACCTTCATGTGCTTCTAGACAAACCAGGCTATTAACCTAATTACACATCATCAAACTAACTATGGATATAATTCTTATCTATCTAGGTCTGGCTAGGTTTGCAAATTAATAAGTATACAGATAGTTTGGATTGCTTTGAAAAGCAAAGTACCTACTTTTAAAGTGCAGTTAATATCTTGCCTGTGATTATTTGATGCCACTAGCTGTGTAAATTATTTTAATTGATTTTAAATTATTGTGACCTAGTTTTACTTTTTTTGTGTTTATTTTTTGTCTATATTAGTTTTAATTTTATGCTATGTATGTGAGTAATTAGGATTTTATATTTTTGTATTATACGATTGTATTTAAATTGGGCAATTTATTATATCTAAAATCCAATCGAATTTTACAATATTTCTTCAGCGCATTCACTTAAACAACAAATATTGTATGATACTTTATAAAAATATAAGCAGTTTTTATGGGATTGCCCATTTTTCGAATGTACAGGTATAGACTTATTTTCATTATTCAGGCTCCATTAAATGAATTGTAGCTCTTTCTGGTCATAGAAGGGAGATTATGGGTATTGTTGTTGAACTTAAAAACTTTCTCTCTTACACACTGATTATAATACAATGCATAGAAGCCATCCCCTACTGGCATGTTTAGAATCAGTACACTATACAGCGTTCCACGTTAAGAAAATAACATTAGGCTTATGGAGATCAGTGTTGCCAAAACTCTCAGGCGTGCGGTTTACTAGATTGTCGATATATTTTTCGAATTTCCATTTTCAATTAACATTTAACTGTAAAGTCAGAATAACAACTGAAGAACCACAAAGGCTTATTATCATTATGTAGTCTCAGAGAACGACATAAAATCGCTGACATACGTACACTGTATTATTTTAAGTTGCAATTAGTAATTAGATATATGCATTCCAAGCGGTCCGTTTATTTGCTTTTAAATCTTTAATAGCCGGCAAAGTATATGATTTAACTAAGCAATATTTTCTACTGATTTCTATGATTCATGGTATATGATATTCTTACCGAAAAACAAATCAACTGTCGTTACTATAATTAAAATAAGATAAAATAAAATTATCTTTTGTAAATACTATTTATTTAATTAAAATCATTTTCCCTACTTTTCATCTCTTGTTTTGAATGGGCACTTTTGGTCAATTACGTTAAAAAACAATTATTTAATTCATGTCTGTGAAAACGAAAATACAAATAATTATACAACCCTGAATCGTGCTTGTGTTCATCGTGGCATCGCTGCGCTTCTATCGTCCATAAGAAATACATGGCCCTATCTCCGCAATGTTATTTTCTTAACGTGAAACGCTGTATAGATGTATATATTATGTATATTTTTAGGTAATGATCAAGGAAATATATACAATAGTGCACGTATAAGAACAAGAAATATTGTATTGTAGAAAAGCTATTTTGGAACCTGAAAAAGACAGTTTCCTTGTTTTCAACAAGTTCTACAATCCAAATTAAATACATCTCTTGCAATAATATGTGCTACAGCATTACCTTACAATCTGGGTTTAAGGGAAAATAATGATGGTGATGATGATTTTGTAGAAAATGTTGATGTGTTGGTAAATAGAAATGTTAATGATGTGGAACAATGGTTAAATTATAGGAGACATTTTATTCAACAATTTTTTTGCATGAGAATGAGAATACTATTGAATATCATACTAAATGTTTCTTTTTCTATTATTTCTCAAAATGTGATCATAATCATTGGCTTGACAACCTTTTTTGTTTGGGTTTTGATCTTTTCAGGAATACTTATTTCTCCATTCCAATCTATTTCAATAACTTATTCTAAGTATTTGTTCCTTACCTATATCTAATCTTTGGTCTTCCTCGTGTTATATGTCCATCTGACATTTGTTTATTTTGGAAAGTATTTCATCTTCTTTCATCTTTCCTCGTATTATGTGGTCCTATTTTGATGAATGTTAATTTAACCCATTATGACCCGAGTTTTTTTTGTAATATATGTTTATTAAAAATGTATAATAATAGACAAATTAACAATTTTTTAATCTAAAAATCTATTAACTAACAACAAACATGTGTTACATAAATGTAATGCTAGGTCATTATAGTATTGTAGCTAAAATAAAATAAATTCTTAAGAAACACAACGAAATTTGTATTAAAACTAGAATGTCATATGAAAAATACAATTATTGCAGTAAATACACATGTGAACATCACATTTGCTACACATTGTTCGAGTACTACTGCTACACCCCTATCCTTCACAGCAACATCTTTTGTTGTTAGATATAGTTATTAAAAGGTGATTGTTTCCATCGCACCTTAGATTGTCTGATATTCTATTAAGCGAAACACTAAATTTCAAAGAACTGGGTCTTCCACCATGCATTTGTATATTTGTTAAGATATGACTAAGCAATACATCTTCTGAAATCTAATTAGGAAATCTTGGTGTAGTAGTACTTGCAGAGTATCCATCTGTTATTAATACTTGGATCAATGAGCCATGTGAAGATATACTACCACCACTTCTTTGAACAGATTCCAATTCTATATGTAGATATGTTTTGGTCCATCAAATTGATTCCTCCCATATTATTAATATTTGGCAATGATTTTAGGTCTTGGAATTTGTACATATTTTTTTTCTTATTTACTATATATGACCACAGTTCCCACAGGAGTAGCACCATAAGCTATAGATGCAGCAGCCAAAATGTTATTGTCTACTCACTTTATGAAATGTCATGATCCACATTCCAAATTTGTCAATTCTTTTTTTCTCAGTAATGAACAAGTTTTATCCAATCACCCTAACATTGAAAATTCTCTCAACATCGTAACTTTTCAGGTCAGACGCATGCACAAAGATCTAACTATGCTGTATAGTCTATTGCACTCCCATAGTTTCAGTCCACAACTGTTAGGAAAAATTAACCTTCATGTGCTTCTAGACAAACCAGGCTATTAACCTAATTAAACATTATAGAACTAACTATGGATATAATTCTTATCTATCTAGGTCTGGCTAGGTTTGCAAATTAATAAGTATACAGATAGGTTGGATTGCTTTGAAAAGCAAAGTACCTACTTTTAAAGTGCAGTTAATATCTTTCCTGTGATTATTTGATGCCACTAGCTGCGTAAATTATTTTAATTGATTTTAAATTATTGTGACCTAGTTTTAGTTTTTTTGTGTTTATTTTTTTGTCTATGTTAGTTTTAATTTTAATTTTATGCTATGTATGTGAGTAATTAGGATTTTATATTTTTGTATTATACGATTGTATTTAAATTGGGCAATTTCTCGTAGACAAATAAATAAATTAATTAATTAATTTCAAAAAGTTTATATTAGCGAAAAGTTGAAAAACAACACATACACCTCAAAGAGCCTAACGTTACATATAAGTAAATTTACAATTATTCCAAGCTGTTTTTATCAAACATAGACAAAGTGATTAACTATTTTCACAGACAACAACAAAAAAGCACTATTTAACAGTATTCTTGTAAAAATATGCGTTTTACTCTAAAAATAAGGTTTTTGCAGCACTTACTCGAAACAAATGTTATGCTCTATGATACTTTCTAAATTATACTTAGTTTAGACTGCACTTACTCACTAACTAAAACAACTATCAGTATGACTTTGCACGGAAGGCTTCCTTATGTTTGTTTTGAATGCTTTATACCGTCATCTATGTGATTGTAGTCAAAATGAAACTTCATGTAAAGCCGACTAAATACATCTGCAAGTGTTACATAAAATTAACACTAGGTCATATTGGGTCATATATTCTTCTCCATCTGCCTTTTTTATTTTTCTCCTTTGTATATATGTCAAGATTGTTCTGCCTAAAGTAGCCAATTCGCTGTCTTCACTTTGAGTAAGTAACCAGATTTCAGATCCTATGTAAATACTGGATGTATTAAGGTTTTGTGCAATTGGAATTTACTTTTTTTTGTAATATCTCATCTTGGTTGTTTAATTGAGCCCTGAATGATTGGTGATGATGAATTGGGTATGAATGGTTGGTCTTGCTATCTTAGATGCTATTTAGCCAGATTCCAGTGTATTGTTTATTTTATCTAGGTACTTGTCTACTGCTACTCTATTATTGTACTTTCACTATATATGTTTTGAATTTATATAGTAATCTTCTGTCTTTCTCTTGTACCTATATTCAACTAGAATTTGTTTATTCTGAGAATATATTATTGAATCCTTGTAAAATGTTAGATATACCTATTCTTTTTCATTTTATTTCTAAATATGTATTTTTTATATTCAATTTTAAAGTAAATGACTATGAGTTTTCCTCCTTTTAAATAAGTGTTTATTTGATAAACCTTTCCTTACCAAATATAAAATTAATTACACATGTAAATAGCAATACATATACTATTTATGTAGATGACATAGTCTTCTTAACAAGAAGAAACTGGAGTTGTTTTAGAATTTGAAAAGTGAAGCAAGGTATCTATAAATTTTAGTTTGTTACATATAAAGCATTTTAAGATATATATATATATATATATATATATATATATATATATATATATATATATATATATATATTTCTACAAGAATAAGAAAAAAGAAGTACTTGTGACTCGTTTGGAACAAATATATAACTGTTTTGGATGGGTTGGAGTCAATAATAGGGCTATTGGTTAACTATTTTTTTATTCTCGAGCTTTCAATTGTGTTTACAATTATTATCAAGAGCTAAAAAAGACAAAATACTTACAAGGTTGAACTAAAAAGAAAAAACAATTTTTGTTAACTTACCAAATAAAAATTAGTTTGGTAAGTAAAAATCACTGCTTACATGTTCAAAATATTTAATACAAAAATGCTTTTATCTAATAAATGTTTCTCTGAAAAATTTTTTTAATTTTGAAAACATTTTTTTAATATAAGAATAATTGAATTTATAAATAAGTTTAAATAGCAACCAATTACAAATAGCCTCAATGTCATAAATGCCAACATAAAATTTTTATTTTTGACAATTAGTTTCTTTTAATCTTGTTATAAGGATTAAAAGAACGTGTTTTAAAACTTTTTCATCCAGGTTATCTACAGGAAGATCTTCAGTTATTAAAAAATATTCTAATTGAAAACTCTTATCCTCCAGATATGCTACATAGGATGCTTTTTTCTAATATTGGTAATATAAATAATTTAACACCATTTTTTGCTCAATCTCAAAACATTGTATCTAACAATCAGAACATCTATTATCATTCACTACCTTTTATACCATCATTAACACCTAAATTAATACAAACACTAAAGGTTATTGACAATATAAAAATAGCAACAAAGAACATCAAAACTATTTCATCTTTATATTCTAAAACTAAATATCCTATAGACAAATTTGAAAAAACGAATTTAGTATACAGCATTAGTTGTACTCAGTGTGAGGCTGAATATGTTGGTGAGACCGGAAGAAATCTTTCAAATCGCATTATTTCTCACAAAAGTGATTGCAGAATTAAAAAACCATCTTGTGCTTTGGCAGAACATGTAATCGATAAAGACCATATTATGGATTTTGATAACATTAAAATTTTATGTAGTGAAAGTAATAAATTTAAAAGGACTTTTTTGGAAATGGTTTGTATTAGCAAAAATGATAAGAGTTTAAACAAAAGATCTGAAATTCAAAATTTAAGCAAAATTTATAATTATATTCTCTCTTTATGATTTATATATAAAACTTGTAAAATGTCATATTTAATTCTCCATATATCTGTCACATTCTTTCAGACATCTGTCAAGGGTGAATAAATCTTCTTCTTTTTGTTACTAAACAAAAAAGAATGTTTAAACGAAGTTTTACTTTTGGCAATATAATTGTCAAAAATAAAAATTTTATGTTGGCATTTATGACATTGAGGCTATTTGTAATTGGTTGCTATTTAAACTTATTTATAAATTCAATTATTCTTATATTAAAAAAATGTTTTCAAAATTAAAAAAATTTTTCAGAGAAACATTTATTAGATAAAAGCATTTTTGTATTAAATATTTTGAACATGTAAGCAGTGATTTTTACTTACCAAACTAATTTTTATTTGGTAAGTTAACAAAAATTGTTTTTTCTTTTTAGTTCAACCTTGTAAGTATTTTGTCTTTTTTAGCTCTTGATAATAATTGTAAACACAATTGAAAGCTCGAGAATAAAAAAATAGTTAACCAATAGCCCTATTATTGACTCCAACCCATCCAAAACAGTTATATATATATATATATATATATATATATATATATATATATATATATATATATATATATATATATATATATATATATATATATATAAATCTTACCATCATTGCTGCATCATTTTATTATAGGTATGTTTGTGCGTCCACTCGAAAAATTGAAATATATCTAAATTTTAGACTGTTGTTGACTATCCCGCAACCATGGCTACTTCAGTGTCAACTCAGTTTTCTATATACTTTAAGAATAAAGAAGATGATTTTTACTTTCACTACGATAGCAATTTTGCATCCACATATTTTGCCATCGTTGGAACGTCCCAATATACCATATTACAGCAAGCCGACATTTCTGTGTCCGCAACGGGTATTTTTGTTCATACTAAAGCTGTTTCTGCATCCGCAACGTTGCCATTATCAAATACCTCGGTTCAGTTTATCATTCATTTTGATGTCATCCTAAATACTATCTGTACTCTGTTAGAAAATATGTCTGCGTAGAAAATGCCATCTTATATTCTCAAGGTTGTCTGCTAAATAATGAGTAGCATCATTTTATAAATGAAGCCATAATGACAAAACGAAAAGAAATTGTAAATCAGGAAAAACTGATATAGTGTTATTTATGAAAATTATTGACTCACAGGAATATCACTAATATAAAATGAGAATTAAAGATATTAAAGTAAGAATTAAAGAAAAAGAAAAAGTCAAAAAGTTAATCAAAATATGCCGCAAATACTAAGGCACTATACAGAATGTTCATAATTTTCTAAGCACATTTCAGTATTACATGATATACGAATATTTTAATAATAATGTCAAAACTAATAACTTTATTATAGAAATTCCAAAATACTCATATTTCTCAAAAAAGATATAATGTAAATTATGTTGCATCGGAAAACCTTTTTAATAAAAGTTATTAACAATTATCAGTGTTTTTGAACACTTTTGATACTTTACTGGTATTTCAAACACTTTTGAAATACCAGTAAAGTATCAAAAATAAAAAGTGAGAGAATAGAAACTGTTATGAGCTGTTATGAGCTACATTCAGAACTGAATTGTTTATAAATAACATTTTTTTTTAATATTAATTAGTTTTGAAGTAATCGTACTGCTTCAAAAACATATTTTTTATCTATTTGTAACTTTAAAAAATATCTTAAATATAATGTATCAGGCATAATTAATGTTATAACTTTTATTATATATAAATATTTATTACATTTGAAATTTTTTAGATATTAAAAAATCGTATAATACGAAAAAACACTTAATTTCCTTTTTTTGGATGATAGAAAATGGTGCTTATAACGGTATCGACATCAACAAATTCCATTTTTTGTAACAAAATTCGAAAAAGCGTATTATTTATATACCCAGACTAATATTAAATATAAATCACACAAGATAATTTTTGAGAAAAATGCAGTTGAAAGTTTTTTCGTTTTAAGGATTACTTCAAAGTAGGTGAATATCTCAAAAAATATTATAAGTAACAAACAGTTGTAACTGTGTTGATTATTTTTTTTTAACAATTTTTGATAAGACCAAAAATTTAAAAAACTAAACTAAACTAAAGACTACATATTATTAATAAAAGAGTAAGCTCTGAAACTAAAGATGGTTAACAATTTTAATAATAATTTTAATAAACGTGAAAATTTTCTCTTTTCTCATCCCCTCTTAGATTAAAAAGAGTATTATCTCCAAAGAGATACAAAGTTGACTATAGGAATGAAGTGAAACATTTAAAATAACACAAATCAATAATCATTTTCGTTTTAATAAAGAACTTGAGTAGAAATTTAAAACTATAGTAAACTAATACAAAATACTACATTCTATTGAATAAAATACACTGAACTCAAAAAATTACTTCGAATGTGCTATAAGCACAGAAGTAAGAATAAACCATCAACTAGCGGCAAGCATTAATGTATCTCGTGATTGTCAGCCCAGTGTCAATTTGCATCACAAATCAATCGGTAAATATTTCGTATAAAAACCTTAATTTGGAGCCATGTTTTATTGCCAAAAATATTTGTATTGCTGGATTTAAGTTCTTCACACTCTCCTTTTTTCGGTGGTGTCTTGTTTCTTATGTGATCTGTAAAGAATTTTTTTGCAATTTCTTTTTGGTCTAAAGTACATGGCACCAGAGTATGACTTTTTTTGTTGATAGTAGCGACATTTTCAGGTTCGACAAACTAACTCACTACCATCTAATTCTGCATCATTTGCTTATACTACATCACATGTATCATAAGTCATCAGGCAATCTATACACCTGTTTATGTACGTCATTAATGTGACCCATAAAAGTTGTTAGTTGTTCGATATCATTCGGCTACATGTTGAAGATTTGGCTGGCTAAATATTTGCATAATCTCGTTGATGTAATGGCACCAGGATTTTTTACTTCACTCATTTTGACATGTTTTTCCTTAACTTTATAACCGGTCGTCGGATTATTTGTACCGATTTTCGGGAACAAATATATATTTGAATCCTCAACAAAGTTTTTTCTTCAATTTGTCAAAACACCTGTGTGTTCTTGTAGGTCAATGCTGAAGAGCACCGGAATACCCCTTCCTTTGTCACGAATTACAACTCTTTTGAATTTAGTCAGCAATATTTTTTCAGTAGGTGTTATGGCTTCTCAAAACTCTTCATGTTTGATGAGTACTTGTTTCAGAATAAACGTGAATTGGCATGCGCTCCGTTTCGCCAACTCTTTCACGATTCAATAAAATCAAACGGCAGAAAATTATTTCCATTAATTTTATGTATTATATAATTAACTTGTAGCTTATTTTACTATTTTTATTATTCTTTAAATGTTGAATAGATTCATCTGCTTTCTTCAATAAATAATTTTTGAAAATTTTTAGATCAGTTGCTACAAATCAATAAATCTTTCTTTGCCACTAAAGAAACTTTCCGTAACTGAGGATCTACTCGTAAATATTTAACAAATATGCACAAAAATACATCGGAATACCTACACTAGCGTAGTGCGTAGTAGACACTTTTCTTTTTATTTTGTGTGGCTGTGCTATTATTACTGCATCAGTAGTAATCCTGAGTTTACACCAATCTAACATTTTGTTCTTCAGATATGTCCCTTTAGTGATTTCATGATTTGGTATGGACCATTCATCTTTTAGCAGATTGAAAATTCTCTGACTTCTTGACAGGTTCAGTTTTTAGCCTATAGATTAATTGATACTGTATAAAGCAAACTCAATAAAACAATCTTTGTGTTAAATTAAGTAACGTAAGTACATCCATTTAAACTTGTGCATTCGTGTTTAAATTAAATATAAATAATTGTATAAAAATACACATTTTGGAAGTATTTAATTTTGTTCCGAAGGGATTGTTTAACTATCGTACCTTTTTCAATTTTCTACTCATAAAATAAAGGCTAACTTCTAACACCTATCTATTAAAATGTTAAAAAATCTGATGTTGACCCGTCACGTACCTGATATCGTTTCAAGGTGGGTGGGTTATGCGACTTTCGTTATCAGGTTTATCATGCACAAAAATATATTTTATCTAGTTTTTGAAAAACGTCTAAAAGTCTGTCCCTGTATTTAAATTTATCACTAATTAACCACCCCGAATCTGAATTTGTTCTTTTACAATATCGAAAGGCTTTTCAAATAAAAGTTGTCCGCAAGACCAGCTTTGCATATATCGGAAATATACATTCTTAAAAAATCACAAAAAACAAAAGTACAAGAGTAAAGTACCACAGCTTCTAGATGAAGGTTGCTGTAAACATTTTCAAAGGATGCAATTTTAGTAAAAAGCTTAAATATGAAATGTCATCAAAGTAATATTGTAAAAATAATATACATATTTACAACTTAAACTCTATTACCTACATGTTACTGCAAAACATCTATATATTTAATGGTATTTCAGACGGTTAGCAATGTTGCCAAATTGAAATGACGCAGAATAATCGAGAGAATGAAAATAATATACACCAATGAAGTATACTCCATTGTTTCATACGCCTCCTGCATGAGATACCATGAACTAATATATACACAAAAATTTCATGCTAACACCATTGTTGCGTCACTTAAAATCCTTAATAAATTTGTTGCTATAACTCAGAACTATATGCAAATTTGCCACATCCCTTGTTTGGATTACGAGTGTCCCCTGATGTCAGTTAGGAGAAATTGGTAACGATCATTTTTGAAATATAAGCGATTGTAATCCAGCGTCCGTATATTGACGCAACAATGCGGTGGATGCAGCATTACATGCAAAAACATAAATGTAAGGACGCATCAATGTCTGTAGGATCTATATATATATATATATATATACATATATATATATATATATACATATATATATATATATATATATATATATATATATATATATATATATATATATATATATATATATATTTGCAAATTTTTTTAAATATAAAGACGCACTCTACCGGTCTAATACACTCTATGTGTGTAAAATAGTTTTTTTTAAATGACTGACGCTGGGTTTTTAAAGGGACAGTCTGACAATTTACCCTTAGTGGATATATTTATGGTGGGGACTTACATCAAAAACAGCGAAAGTTTTTCTCTTGCTGAAAACTAACAGGTAGGATATAAACCATACTTAATAGTTTTACGTATAATATAAATCGATAAAAGTATTTTTCATACAAGTTAAAACTTATTAAAGTTACGAGGAAAGGAAGAGAATGCAAAATTTTGACGCCTGTCAAAATTTTCGATGTACTTTATATGTAATCATTTTTTTCGATACCTGAGAAAACTAATAAGTATTTTTGAAAAATTTAAACGCAGAAGGAAAGAATACTTTATTATCGAGGGCCGAAAGTCCCTTAGAATGAATAAAAAGTTTCTTTTTAATGAGATATTTGAAATTAAAAATCACACTAAATTTTTTCTTTAGTTTTTTACCCCTGTAACTTATTAAAATAAACATTATAGAAGTTTTCAGAGACTCTCGGCCCTCGGTAATAACGTAATCTTTCATTCTGCGTTTAAATTTTTCAAAAATACTTATTAATTTCCTCAGGATTAGAAAAAAATGAATGCATGTAAAACACATTGGTGCGAAATTTTGTGCCTACGCCCTTAAATTATAATCATTATAATAAGTTATGTGAATAATATATGGATAATGTGAATAATAATATGAATAATATGCAATAATATGAAGTGTAAATGACAATATATTTTTAGTTACTTGAAATTAAAATATTAGGCAAAAAAATACTTACATCTACATAGGTACCTACTTGTTAAATATTTCTACTTATTTACAGATCCGCTAGGCCTTCTTATGGGAACTCTGCTGTTGGATGGGTGCAAGTTCGAAGAGATAAAAATGTATGCACAGTTAAAGCTAAAGTGACACCTGAACACAATGTGATGAAAACACAATATGCTGTAACTTGCAATATTGATGAGGAATGTGAAAAGGTGTTAAATATTCAGTGCCATGACTGTGCTGCCTCTTCAGGTAAATATTTTTAAAATGATAAAAAATGTACTAGGTAAATATCAGATTAGTTTTAGTCATGAGATTTATAGTTTTTTTATATTGAGATTCTACGATTTTAAGACTAAAAAAATGTTTTATATGTCTTTGATGCTATTTAAAAACTGTTTATGTTTATGGAATGTCTTCTTTACATGCCATCTCCGCGATGAAGGTTGGCCATCATCATTGCCTATTCTAACTTTTGGCACTATACAGCCCAAAAGAGTTCATTTGAGCTGCATCCAATCCATTCTTTGAGATTTCTCAGCCAGGACAATTTTTTTCTTCCTATGCTGCATCTTCCTTGAATCTTTCCCCGCATTATTAATTTTAGGAGTTCATATCTGTCACCACCTGCTGTTATAAGTATGACCCAAGTATTGCAGTTTTCTTATTTTGATGGAATCCAGTATCTCCCTGCTTGATCTCTATTTTTCTGAGTGCTTCTTCATGGGTTATTCTGTCTATCCAGGAAATTCTTCAATATGTCCACATTTTAAATGCTTCCAATCTAATTGTAATATGGAACGTAAAGGATAGCAAATACATACTATGAAATGATATTAATTTTGGGTATAATTTATAAGTATAGCATTTACTTTGTTTTAGGTGGGTGTAAGCATTCCATAGCACTCTTGATGTGGCTTCACAGAAGGAGTGAAGAACCTTCTCCAACTGAAGTTGCTTGTTACTGGGCAAAGAATAAACTTTCCAAAGTTGGAACTTCAGTTAAATACCTAACTTTGAAGGATTTTGGAGCACAAGAAGAACTGAGCTCAGATGAAGAAAGCTCACTTTTTTTACAGGAAGTTGTGAACCAAGGACTAGAACATAATGTTGAGAGTCAGCTATTGAAACACTTCAAGCCTAACAGAATTTTGCAACATCTTGGACTATATCAATCAATGTTAAATTTTGTTAGCAGAAATGATTTTTCCAAAATGGCACTAAATTTTTCAGAATTTCTAGAATTCTGTTATCAGGAAATGGATCCCCAACTATGTTCTGAAGCTGCAGCAATAACCATTGAACAGTCTAATTCCGGTTTATGGTTTGACCTGCAATATGCAAGAATAACTGCATCAAAGATTTATGATGCAGCACACTGCAAAAAATCAGATGGTTTCCTGTTTAACCAAATACTTGGTGTAACCAAACTTCCTGCTACAGAAGCCATGTCTCGAGGAAAAAGGCTTGAGGACGCTGTAATTAAAGCTTTAGAAAAAAAAAATAAAGATAAAACTCAGTCATATTGGGTTACAATTAAATCACAGGCATCCAATATTTGGGGCTTCTCCAGATGCTATATCTGAAGAATTTGTAGTTGAAATAAAATGTCCTCAATCTGAGAAAACTATTTGTAACTATTTAACAAAAAATATGGAAATTACAGCAAAATATAAAGCTCAAGTGCAGCTACAGATGTTTCTATGTAAGAAACAAAAAGCATTATTTTGTGTTGCAGATCCTGATTTTGAGGAAAATTTAAAATTTTTTGATATATGGGTACCATATGATCAAGAATACATAAAGATGTTAATGGATGCTGCAGAAAACTTCTGGCAATATAATATATTTACACATTTATGTAACTCATTCAAAAAATGATAATATATTTATATACAGCACGATCAGTTTCACTTTGTATTTAACATTTGGATGCGAACTGGTGTTGACATTCAGTTTTTCCAAATTTTTTAAATTTTATTTTGGTAACGTCTCGCCAAGTAAAATGCCTTCATGGTACCAAAATAAAATTCAGAAAGTAAGGAAAAACCGAACGTCAACAACAGTGCACATCCAAATCTCAAATACCAAGTGAATCTATTTGTGCTGTATAAATATGTGAAGCCTCATTTACTACAAACTACCGTTGTGTGTTAGTTGGTGATTTTAATATTGACTTTTTGGCTTGTAATTTCTATGGTAAAAAATTGTTTTCGGCTTATGGGATAAAACAATATATTAGTGATCCTACCCGTATTACTGACACTAGTAAAACTTTGGTAGATTATGTACTTTCTAATCAAAATAATATAAGTGCTTGGGTTCACGATTGTCAAAAAATTACTGATCATTTCGTTATTTCAGTAAATATCTCCAATAATAATAGTTATAATATATCTAATGGTAATATATCCAAGTTTAGAAATTTATGTAATCAAAACTTAGATAAAATCAAAACTAATCTTATCATTTGTCACTTTAATTTAAATTCTGTTGATGTTAATATCATTTACCAGTAAATTTTGCAAAATTGTGAAAATGTAATCAATGGCATAATATCAATTGTAACATGCCAGTTTTAATCAAAATTACCTTGGTTTGATTATAACGTATTTAAACAAATTAAATGATATGATAGGGCTTATAAAGATTTTAAAAAATGTATTGATGTCATTGAAAAGCAACATAAATGGCAGGTTTTTAAGAGACATAGAAATGAGGTAGTGACTATGTTTAGAAATGAGAGGTTCTATTTTAACAAAATAGACAGGTATAGAAACAATTAAAAATAAATGTGGAAAACTTAAAAAAAATTAATCAATGATAATAGTCAAGAAATGCCAAACACGGTAACCTTTGAAACTACTACTGGCCTAAAACAGTTAACAAACAGCGTAGAAATATCTAGCAGTTTTAATGAGTATTTTATTTGAAAGCATTGTTCAAAGTATTGATAATTCTGAAACATGGTGTAATGTAAATAGTAATCTATATTTAAATTTTGAAAAATTTTAAGAGATCTCTATGCAGGATTTGTGAAAAATTATTGGCAATTTAGATAATAAATTCTCACTACATGAAACGTTAAATTGCAGAATGGTAAACGAAGTTTTTGAAACCATTGGGCACGTTATGTTAAATTTAATTAATACATCTCTTACTACGGGTAGAATTCCTGATGTATTAAAAATAAGTACTATCACCCCTATTAAAAAAAATACCCAACACTATCAAAGCTGAAGAATTCCGACCAATCAATACTTTACCTACTATAGAGAAAATATTAGAAATTGCTGTTTATCAACAATTATTAGAACATGTAACAAAAATAAAATCTTAATTAATAATCAATCAGGTTTTCAAAAACAATTCTCTTGTGAATCAGTGTTACAAGTTACATTATGTCACATAAAGAGTAATTTAGATAAAAATAAGTACGTAGTTGTGGTGTATTTCTTGATTTAAAAAGAGCTTTTGAAACCATTGACAGGACAATAATGATTTCTAAACTTAAACAGTATGGTATAGGTGGTACAGTAATTGCGTGGTTAGAAAATTATTTACAAGATCGCGAACAGAAAGTTCGATTTAAAGAGCAATTGTCATGTGAAATGGATAGTAATACAGGGATTCCTCAAGGTAGCGTATTAGGCACTCGTTTATTTATTCTGTACATTAATGATATCGATATTTTTGTAATTTGTCAATTTATTAATCTTTTTGCCGATGATACTCTAATCTGTTGTAGTGATGAAAATTTTGATGTAGGTATTCAAAAAATGAACACTATTTTAGATATGGTTAATAAATATTAAAAAATGAATAAACTGAAGTTGAATGTGAAAAAAACAAAGGCAATGGTTTTAACTACCAAACATAAATATATATATATATATATATATATATATATATATATATATATATATATATATATATATATATATATATATATATATATATATATATATATATATATATATATATCTGAAATCATAAATTTAAATATTAATAATGAAAAAATTGAAATTGTCACAACAGTTAAATATTTGGGATTCCAGCTTGACAATATTCTGAATTTTAAGTCACTTCGAGTACATTCATAAAAAAATATCAAAAAAACTTACACAATTATTCAACCTCATTTTGACTATTGCTCATCAATCTTATTTAACATACCCCAATTGGGAGGATGTTAAATACTCTAAATTGGTTCTCTGTTGAAAATAGACTTATCACCTGAATATTTTGAACGATTCATTTCTTTCAACAAAAGTATTCATTCTTATAATACCCGAGGTTTGGATGACATATATGTAACTAAGACTATGTATAAGAGTACGAAGAATTTGCTCTTTTTTAAAATCTTCCTTAAATTTAATCAGTTAACAACATCTGTAAAAAAATGTACCTACTAGTCTCAATAATTTCAAAATGTTACTTACACAATATATATGTATCAAACATTTATAGTGTACTTTCTTTATATTGTATGTATAATAGGTTTTCTATTTAAATAAAGATCTATCTATCTATCTATATGAAATATAAATATATAAAGTATAATGTAGATATGTACCTATAACTAAGGTATGATTAATAAAACCACTTGCACGAGGATATTAGTTTGATTTGTTTTTATTAAATCACTTTTACTGTGTTTGACCTTGACCAATCCCTAGATAGATGCACTTGGGAATCTGGTGTACCTAATTGTGAAATAAAACAAAATAAATGTTACTTGCATACATTTATTGCTTATATTTTATTGAACATAATATATATTGCAAATAGTAATAAGATGAAATATCAGGTTTTTACCAACCATTTTCTTAAAAACATTCTAAAATGTTTTTCTAAAACTAAATAACTACCTATAAAGTATAAAAGTAAAACCTACAAAAAGTTACCGTCCTGAAATTATTCCTGATTGCAAGTTGATTAATCCACACACTATTTTGATAATATTATCTGAATAACACAACAATTTCTTATCAATACATGCATGTGGTGCTAAAAATGAAAATTCTCTCAATCTACGAATAAGTCTTTCCACATGAATTCTCAAGCTAGCTATTCGTTTGGTCTCAAATACCTCATCTTTACTAGGTTTTGTACATACAGAGACACTCGGTGGCCTAATTAGGACACAACCTTTAGACATAAGTAAATGGTCAATATGTTTAAATCCACTATCTGCCATAACAGCAACTTTTGGAGGTAAAATATTTAAAAAACCACTATGTTCTGCAATGACAGCATCAGATGTACGACCCCCAAATGCTGTAGATATATAATTTATGATACCATCAGGAGTGCAACATATTAAATATTTAAGTGTATTACATTTTTTATATTCTGACCATGTTAAAGATTGTTTCACTGCATCTGTTGGTTTCTCTATCTCTATTTCTAAACAATCAATTATACAATAAACATTACAATATTGAGCTCGAAAAGATATTGTAAATTTGATTTCACGAATGAAACCTGAGGTTGTATTATACATTTTCTTTAATATTTACTTATAATTGGAACATATTTCGAAAATATTTTTGAAGCATAACTTTCAGTTATGCCAGAATCATCTGCTAGAGCTATAAAAGAAAGTCCAGTCCTGATTTCACGAATGAAACCTGAGGTTGTATTATACATTTTCTTAAATATTTACTTATAATTGGAACAGATTTCGAAAATATTTTTGAAGCATAACTTTCAGTTATGCCAGAATCATCTGCTAGAGCTATAAAAGAAAGTCCAGTCCTGATTGATTTCACGAATGAAACCTGAGGTTGTATTATACATTTTCTTAAATATTTACTTATAAATGGAACAGATTTCGAAAATATTTTTGAAGCATAACTTTCAGTTATGCCAGAATCATCTGCTAGAGCTATAAAAGAAAGTCCAGTCCTGATTTTTTTTAGTGTTAAAAATATATACATAGAATTTACCTTGAAATATTTTTCTAGCAATTGAAATGTATAGTATGCATGTTCTGGTAATCCCATATACAATCTAGGTCTGTTTTGTAACTTTGTGATTGTACAATTCATTGTCATATTTTTAAATTCAGTTCTCTTTTCATCATTAACTTTTTTCACTTTACTGGGCGTTAAAGTACCTATACTCACTACTTTCACTAACATTTTCATGATCACTACTTTGTATGCTTAGAGTAGTTTCAGAAATATTGGCCACATAACTTGTTGATGGCTTCATCTCTATGTTGACTGGAATAATTTTGATTGGCGATAACCCTACTGTAATTCCACACTGTAGGTTACATTGAACACCTTTAGTCCTAACACTAGGACAGGTTTGTGAAGAGACACCCCTTTTCGAAATTTCAATGTCATTTGTTTCCAGCTGAATTTCCATAGGGTGAATGGTCTTATTACTACATGCAACTATCTCCAAATTCTCCTGAATACAAACTGGATCTTGTGGCACTAAAGAAATAGCTTCATCAACAATTCTTTTTGCAGTTCTCTTAGTACCTGCAGCAGTGGGATGATTTTCAAACGATATTTTTCTATTTTGCTGGCAATCAAATATATGAGGCACTACATTAGTTTTCATTTTTTTCTGACCACCCATTAACTTGTATTTAACATAGTTATCCATGTCTTCTTCAAGCTAGAATAAATAAATAAATAACTAAATAAGCCATATAAAAATATGTGTTATTATGAATAAATATAGTAACAATTAAAAACATAAGGTTATTTGTAATACAAGGGTAATACAATACTTTATTTTACTTATACTCGGTTCGCAATTCCCAGTCCGAACTGTCTAGTGAATTTAGTTACTTTTTGACAGACTGACAGACTAAAAGTGGCTGGAAATTACTATACAACCAAGCACACGTACTCATAGCCAATATTAATAGTAAACTAACTAAATAGTAACTAAAATAAAACTTTGCGAATTACCGACAATAAATATTTATTTATCTGCACCATATAATAAATATTTATGTTAAATTATAACAACTAAAATATATTTTTTAAATATACTACCCAAAATTTGATGTGTTTAGTACATCGAGCAAAAAGACAAAAGAGGGAATGTAAAGGTAGTGGGGACAAAAATATTGTTAGACAGGAAGTGACATCTTGAGAGGCCACATTAAACAAGGAAAGATAGACTCTTTCCTTGTTTAAGAAATCAAATTTAGTTGGGTTATGTCATGGTACAATGAATACACAGGGTTATAACTGTCACATGAAAGATTATTTGTATTTTCTATTGAAGTTTTTTAACAATTGTTTCACATTTTAGACTATTATTATTATTTAATTAAAACTTTATTGTGTTCTAGTGTTAAAAAAAGTATTTTAAGTATATTATGTATTAATAAAATTTTTATTTTTATTATGTAATATTAATATTATGTAATATAACAAATAAATAGATAAATTAGAACCCCTACACCACTGTATGATTATTGTGAAGTGTCATGAAATTTAAATTTGGCGCATTCGCATTTCCGGATATGTCCGCCATCAGAGGCCACTTTTTTGATCTCCTTTTCATAACGATTAGATTCCCTCTTTTGTCTTTTTGCTCCATGGTTTAGTATACACTTCCACTCTTTAGAATAATTCTTCTTTTTTTAAACAAAGTAGTATGCAATAGTAGGATACTTTAGCTATTAATACTGAAAAGTAGGAATTGTTGTGTTGTAGGTTTCCGACAATGAATCTGTCAAAATATGCCCGAGCTAAGCGAATGGAGTTTAACTGCATTGTGGAGCAAATAAACATAAAATAGCTTAGTATGTATAATGATATGTAGATGATTAGATATAGAGTCTGATTTTTATACTCACGTTAAAATGATCCTCACATACGTGGGCTGTAGTTTTCTGTAAAATATCTTTCTAATTTTTTCTACATGCCTTCAACCATTTTAAACGGCGTTTTTGATCTTGAGGCACACGAATAAATATCTTTCCGGGCGTTTTATAAGTTGTATTGGAACACATGGGAACCATACAATATTTGTAATATTGATTTTGTGGGACGATTTTCACATTTGGTCCCATTGAAGATAGCTACAAAGGAGCTGTGAATTAAATTCACAAAACAAATTTTTGACGTTTGACTGTGTTGTCATGTCTTTATAATGTATATGTTGTAGGCTTCAATTACAAATACAGAAGCTTTCAAAAATACATTTTTATTATATTATTATATGAATTATGCAATTTTTTTTATATACAACACGAACGAATAAATACTCGTTTCTTCTCATATAAATTGCAGTTATTATTACAACATTTTTTTGGCATTTGCCTTCGATAATAAGCTAATAGATTTGGCAATCCTCAAACCGCTAGTTGCCAGATTGTTACAGATGGTCACCAGATATCTGTGGAAAGTACCTGAATACTATTCTTATTATTTTTTGAAAGAATTTCTTTTTTACTGTTTGTTAACGTTCTATTGGATTTTTATTAATTATAAATCACATGCTATTTCCCGATTTATTAAAAAAACATGGCAATACAGTCAAGAACCAACATTTCGTTCTATGAACTTTAATTGACAGCTCAATTATAGCTATCTTCAATGGGACCAAATGTGAAAATCGTCCGATTTTGTGTGTGCCCATTATTATTATTGATATTATTAAAGCACAGCTAATAAAAAGAAAATATCCACAACAAAATCTAAACTTCAAAACAATGTTTTTACAGTTGACAGTTTGTGGCAACAGTGTTGCCAGTTCGTTGTTCTCTTGTCCTGGAACGAGCAGCGTGACGTCATATAGCTCGTCGTGTTGTTTAAAATGAAAAACTGGCGATCATAACTTTAAATGTTCATTGTAAATTAAATATTGCGATTTGAGGGTTGATATTTGGTATACGTTGTTTCTATATGTAGACAAATATAATAAATACATAAAAAAAATTGTCAAGTTCCCTATTGTGGCGCTTAGTCTACCATTGCATAACGCGATCCAATTGTAGGTTTAATAGGCATTTACCATGGTTATGAGAAACCAAAATTTGCAAATGAATGTTTGATTGATTTTGTAACAGGCTGTTTTTTTATTAGATAGTTTAAGCTAAAATAATTAAGCATGGATGATCAAGTTTGTGGGTTAGTTAGATTACTGTTACATGTTGATTTATATTTTAGGATAATGAGCTTTCCAAAATTGGTGAGATAAATTTGTTAGAAGAAGCCTTAAGAAGCTGATCTGCAATAAAATTCAAGTAAAATATAGTTGGCTAGGGAAAAATCAATATAAAGCTTTTGAAGACACACATATAGCTCTGATTTTAAAAGGTTTGTAACTTGTAAACATAAATCAATTTAAGGTACGTTTAAGAATTTACACTATCGCTTAAGTGGCCACATACAGCCGATAAAGCATATCGTTAACTGTGTCTTATATGTAATTTAGTTGGCAAAATTTACCAATTCACAAATGTTCAGGTCTGGCTATGAGATTGCTTTAAGAACTACAGCTAGCTATATGAGACGAAGGTTTGTTGTTGGCCTTATATTTTATTTATACACTGTTATTTTCTATTAACTACATCTGAAATTAGTTTGTTCAATTTATGAATGTACATTAATTTTGTTTTCAGATGCTGCTTGGAAAAACTACAAAACCAGCGTTGCCATGGGGAAGGCAATTGAAACTTGATAATGAAATATCTGAGGATATCTAAAGAGAGGGCAGATACAATTTAATTTGCATGTTGTATTAGCAAATATGATAATTTTGTAATGGTTAAATTGTGTGGTTGGTGGACAAAAAGGGACAGTCAATTTTTGAGACATTTTTATTTATTAAAAATAGGTACCTAAAAATTTATCTACTGCTGAAATAAAACAGACAAAGTTCCATATTAAGTATTGATCTTTTTCATACTTATGATTTCAACTTTAAAACTCAACAATTGACTTGTCTGCTTTTAATTGCCTACCACACAATTGTAAGGGAAATCAGAATGGGAAGGGATAGGGGAAGTTGAATGGTTCTGTTTTTAGTGAGCCACAGTTTCAACGATTTTGCCAATTTATTTAGCAGTATTCGCAATCCTTCTTTCTCCTGTGTAGACAAGTGTAGTCAAAGATCCCATATCAGTCACAGCCTTATTCACTCTTTAACTATTAGAATTTGTACATTTTAGCATGCTTACAGTGTCTTAATACCAATAAAGGTCTTGGTCCAAACGGAATATCTTAACTTATTTTTAAGGAATTCTGCATTCTTTTTATGTAGGCCTCTATGGTTTATTTTTAATATATCTCTGACTGAGGGTCACTTTTCATCACAATTTATTTACTGATTTTATCCTTAACTTATTGATTACTAATTATCGTTCCATTGTAATTCTTTCTGCTATTCCTAAAATTTTCGAGGCTTTACTGATCAATTTTTTGACAGTAAATCTGAAGAATCAGCTTCATACTGGTGAGCATGGTTTAATGTCTAGTTGTTCAACTTCTACTAATTTACGTTGATTAAGTTATAATTGCATTAAAAAACATTTTTTTTGTCGATTAGATTTGTACGACTTGTATACAAGCATCTACTGTTTTTGTAAATTGTGTAGACCATATTCCTATTCTGGTATGATCAATTTCTTAAATCTGGATTCTCTTACCAGAAGAGTTACCTTTCAATCTTTATTTTTAAGGTTTTTTTTATAAAATAACCAATCTCCTGAATTGCTTCATCTAGTTTGTTTTCATATTCCTCCTCATTCACTGCATCAGAATTCACATTTCCATGTTCCTTACCGCAGAACTAATTATGGTTCAAGTATAGGTATGGTCTGAATCTTTTGTATCAATAGCTTTAGGTAGTATTTGAAGCACTAAAGTGCAAAATGATACTTTTTATAAATGTGTACTTATTTATTTTATTCATGTATATTTTATTTTTATCTGTAATTTTGTGTATATTTCTATAATGTTGCATTTTTGTATAATTTTGACAGTGAATTTGTTCCATTTCATTCCATTTATTATTAATACATAAATATAAATATATGTAATAATAAATGTAAGGTCCTTTGAACATGTATGTTTTATTAATCAAAATGATTTTATATTCCGATAATGTTGCATTTTTGTATAATTTTGACAGTGGATTTGTCCCGTTAAATATAAATAGGTAAATGTAATAATAAATGTAAGTTCCATTAAACATTTACGTTTTATTTCCCAAAATACATTCCTAATATGTACAGGATGACGGCACTTTTAGTACTTTATACAATAGCGTCGACGTCTAATTTACATCCTCAGCGCTAAAATAGACGTCCGAAAACATCATAAAAGTCCATCCAGTAAGTCCTCCGGACGTATTATGGACGTTCGATTAAGGTCCAATTAACGTCCCGGTACGTCCATTTTATGTCCCCTCGGGACGTAAAATGGACGTCCATAGGACGTTCGGCGCAGCGACATTCGGACTGATATAGGACGTTAAATGGACGTACTTGGGACCAAAGCGGACGTTCGAGGGACGTCCTTAAATTCCGTGATGGACGTACTATGGACGTACGTGTGCTATTAGGGAGGGTTTCTTGATGATGGTTTTCTTCAATTTGAGTCGAAGAAAAACAGGTGAATATGAAAGAATTACAGGTTGCCTGTAAAGTCGGTTGTACGGGCGAATATTTTACGTGACAACGTCTTTTTCTCGGTAGAATATTTATTGATATAAATATTATTAAATTGCACAATAGGAACAAGGAATTGAATGAAAATAAGAATTGCACAAATTTTAACTATAGAAATATATTTTGTTTACTAAAACATTGTACATGTAAACTTAAACTTAACTAATTTCTATTTGAGTGATTTTGTTGAGGATAGGACGATGATAGGAGAAATATGAAATGAAAGAAAGTGTTTCTGCTGTAATGTGTCTTGAACGCCAAGAACGCTCGAGAAAGACAGACACACAAGCACGCACCGATTCAACGCGCCTAATTCTCTAGTGCTGCGCGCGCAGCGGACCGATCATGTTTGAGTGGGAGAGAGACGCAAGGCATTCGCCGGTCCGGCGGGCCTCTCTCTCGTTCGGTGACTCACTGTAACAGACGTGAGCGGGCGTTACACTTTTTCATGAATGACTCCGAGCCACAACCTAATTTAAGACGTTGTCACGTCAATAACTTACCAGGTGAGGATTGGGCTATTTCCTTCCTTAAGAGACACAAAGAGCAGCTTAGCTCAAGAATGAGCCAAAATATCAAAAGGGCACGAGCAGGTGTTTCTGCGCAAACAATAAATGAGTATTTTGACAATCTTGAAGAAACTCTTAGGGGTGTCCAGCCTTGTAGCATCGTTAACTACGATGAGACAAATCTGACCGACGATCCAGGCAACAAAAAAATTATTTGTAGAAGGGGTCAAAAGCATCCGGAAAAAGTAAACGACTGCAAAATCTGCAACGAGTTTGATGTTTTCTTGCAGTGGTGACGGTAAATTGTTACCAATTTACGTATTATACAAAGCCGAAAATTTGTATGATTCATGGCGTTTGGGAGGTCCTAAGGGCACACGTTATGGGTGTACAAAAAGTGGCTGGTTTGACCAAATCCATTTTGAGGACTGGTATTTTACAGTAGCATTACCATTCTTGCAGAAACAGCCGCAACCAAGAGTTCTCATAGGAGACAATCTATCAAGCCATTTTTCCGAAGCTGTTTTAACATCATGTAGAGATAACGCAATCATATTTACTATGCTTCCCAAACACTCAACTCATCTGGCCCAACCTCTAGATGTGGCCTTTTTTAGGCCTTTAAAATGTAAGTGGAGATCACTGCTTCAAAAGTGGAGAAATCAAGGTAACCAGGGCTCGTTAAGTAAGATCCATTTTCCACCAATGTTGAAAAAACTTGTTGACGAGCTGAGTAACAGTTGTGGTGACAACATTAGAAGTGGTTTTAGAAAAACAGGTATTGTTCCATTGGACCGCCAGGAAATATTGAATATGTTACCCAACAATGGAGTTGGTGCGAATCCCGTTCACATTGAAGAAAATATGAATGATTCTGTGATAGGTCTGCTTCGTGAGCTACGCTATGGAAAAGAAAAGCCCAGACCAAGAACTAGCCGGAAGACAAAGCTCCAGGTTAAACCAGGAAAAAGTGTCGCAAATATTGAAGAGGAGTTAGTGGATGAACCGGAATCGACAGAAGAGTCGGAAATGTCTAATGATAGCACAGGCGAACAAGACTTCAATACAGAAGACTTTGATACAGTTGCCTTACGAGAAAATGAAGAACCTATTCCAGAAATTGATTATATGTCCATCAATGAAGGAGACTTCATAGTTGTAAAATGTAAGGATCTGATCACAAAAAAAGATAAGTTGTATTGTTCTCAGGTGACTACTGTAAGCAAGAACAGCAGGGGTGACAACAGGATCATAGAAGTAAGTTTTTTAAAGCAGTATAGGTGTCACAGAGACATTTTTGTATGGCCTGAAATTAAAGAAACTAGCATAGTGTATCCTCATGAGCTGATCAGCCAACTTCAGAATCCCGTGGAACTGCGATATGGCCGCCTAAAATTTTCAAAAAATGTTTTTTAATTTTTCTTTGTGAATAAAAAGTTTTTTTAAAACATACTATGTGTCTCAGTTCACCCTAAGGCTTTTAGAAAGTAATACACCATTTATTTTATATGGTGTATCACTTCACCCACTTACCTAGGGTGAAGTGATACAAGGGATTTTTTTTAAATGAAAAAGGTAAAGATTTTTGAAAATAAAATTTGATCATATGATTAGATGGTCTGAAGGTAGATCAATAAAATCATGAGTATAAAGTCGATTAAAAATAAAATTTGTCGCTGTCAATGCATTTTGAATTTGAAAACTGTATCACTTCTCCCCGTTTTACGGTAGTAAGTGTGTATAGTGTTTGTGTTTAAATAGAATAGTACAATGTTTTGTTAAATCAAACATTATTTTTATTTTGTTTTTATAGAATTTTATTTTGTTTTATAGGATTTTGTTTTGTTTTGTTTTATACTGTTTAAGTGTTTGTTTTGTTCATTTTATTTAATAAGACAATATATGGCTCTTGGCGAACACCCATTTAAAAAAAGTAACGCACCACAAGACATACCTCTGGGGTGGTGTGGAAACTGTCTTAAAATTTGTTTTAAAAAAATTTCATTGTTTAACTCTTTAAGGACGGGTCACGTCAAAAGACGTTTTAGCGTAACTTCCGGGACAGCCGATTGGTATCAGTAAACTCTCTGCAAAATTACTTGTTTTTTATAGCTTTTTGTTTGTGGCATTCTGTAATTTTAGGGGAATGTAGGAAGTGAGCCACAAAATATTTATTCATATGTTTATTTATTGATGTTTCGATCTCTATATCCAGAGACCGTTTTGAATTAAACAAATGATAGTAATATTTATTTTCTATGGCTTTTCGTTTGTCGTTCTGTATTTTTAGAAATAATGTTGGGAATAAGCCACAATATATTTATTCAAACGTTTAATTTACGTACGTTTCGATCTCTATAAAGAGACCGTTTTCAAACATACAAATGACAGATATATTTATTTTTCTATAGCTTCTTGTTTGTGGCATTCTATATTTTTAGGGAAAAGGTTGGAAATAAGCCACAATATATCTATTTACATGTTTAATACACTGACGTTTCGATCTCTATTCCATTTTTTAAGGATAGAAAAAAAGAAAATAAATAATATAAGATTATAATAATATATAATAGTAAACAAATAAAATAAATATAACTATCATTTATATTTTTCATACGTCTTTCCGCAGTTCTGCGCCTTTAAACTATGAATCACTCTCTCAAATAGTGAAATTATACCATACAGTCCATCTAATTTACTTTACGTTGCACGTCATTATCATTGACAGAGATCGAAGTTGACATAGTTGCCAAAGTATAAAAAAAATCCTGAATCCATTTTAAATCAAATAGGTCACATAATTATTGCAAAGGTGGGTTGAGTTTACCGAAAGTACAAGCTAAATATAGCCGCAAATGTTAAAAATATTTCGTTTTTGCAGTGTTGGCATATTTTACAATACATATGTTGTATGCTTCAAATATAAAGAGATAAAAGTACGTTTTCATTATACTATTTTATGAATTCTGCAATTTTTAATTTATATGAAGCAATAACGAGTAAATATTTGTCTCTTTCGAGATTAATTGTAAACATCTGTTGTAATCTGGCAACTGCTGATTTGACGATTGCCAAATCTATCCCCTAATCTATCAAAGGGTAATTGCTAAAAAAATGTCTATTAATTAACTGCAATTAATGTACAAAGAAACAAATATTTACTCATTGTTGTTTTATATAAATAAACAATTGCAGAATTCGTAACATAATATAAACAAAATGTACTTTTCTAAAGCTTTATCTTTTTATATTTGAAGCATACAGTATCTACATTATAAAAACATGCCAACACTGCTATACCGAAATTTTTTGTTCCATGTTTGACATTTGCGGCTATAATCAGCTTGTACTTAATAGGCTACATCAGCGCGTCATCACAATTCAGAGGCTACATACAAGAGGCATACAAGAGGCTACATCAGCGCAATTCGAGAAATAGTAGCCGCACCCCGCACCGTCTTTCGAAAGTTCTGCGAACCTTTGGCAACAGTGCATCGGCAGTATAAAGAAACGTAAACAAAGCATTAAGATTTTATTATACAAAAAAATAAACATAAGCATATAAATTTTAACAAAGACTTAGACTTAAAAATTTTTTTTTTAAGAAAATTAGTATAAAACATCTTAGCTTAAGCATTAGTAAATACCTATCATAAATTTAATAATAATATACAGTGTGTTCCAAAAATTTGACCCTCCCATAAACTCAGAAACCAAAAGTTTTTTCAAAATTAAAATAAAACTCGTCAATTTGTATTGGGCGCGGGACGAATTTTCATGCAAAATTCATGCCCTCAAATGTAACCCCCCACTGCCACGCATCAACCCCCAGTTTTTTTTTAAATAGCAAGTGTGTTCGAGTGGCATACCATCTGAAAGATATTTTTTCCTCTACCCGATACTTTTTTTTAATTTACGAAATAACTTTGAAGATAATTTTGGCTAATGTATTGGTTGAACATAAGTAATAACAAAAAACATAAAATTTCATTAAATTAACCAATTTAATGTTCGAAATGACCTCCTGTGACCTCCATATAATAATACAGTATATTTTCAAAGCCTCTTCGTACATTTGCAAATACCTTCGGTGTGAATAATTGGCATTCTGTCACAATTATTTGTCACAACTCTGCAATATCTACAGGCGGAGTGGCGTATATTTTTGATATTAGGTGTCCCCACAAAAAAAAATCTAAAGGCGAAAGATCCGGTGTCCGATCCACTCTATTGGATCCCTTCTGACAATCCAGCGCCCTGGAAAACGTTGATTCAAAAATTGTCTTACGCGTATATGATAATGTGGGGATACGTTGGACTGTTAGAAAGTCATTTTATTGCTTAAAAGATTATCATTAGATTCCAATGTGTCAGTGATCTGCGGATCAATAACTATGTCTATTATCCTTCGGACACTTAAAGGTTCAGGCAGAATACTAAAATAAATTTAAAATAATATAAGACAAAATTGTTTCGTTACACTTTGTTTTAATATAAATAATAGTAAAAGTAACAATAATAACTTTGAATTTTTTTTAAAACAAGCTTTACTATTATCAACACTGTCGACAATGCTTACTATGGGGTCAACCTAGTTGCTAGTTGCACAGTCAGGTTGCGTGTCAGTTTGAATGTTGTTAGTTCCACTAAAAATATAACTGGTAATTTCCACAAAATTAATGTAGATACTTGAATCATGGTATTTTCAATATTTTCAAAAATTGGACAAAAACTATTCCTATAAGAACATGTTTATTTTACTATGTTAAACAGGGTGCTCCAAATATCTGATTTCCTTTTGTTACGGCTAAACATTGACATACATATACATGTTTAATGGCAAGAATACTTTGGTTTTTGCTTAGTGAATGCACAAGCAGTCGCAATATATCAACTAAATTAATAATGTATACATCTAAACAAATGAAGTATAAAGGAAATACTACCCTGGAAATTGCTCTCTCGATCCGAGCTCTACTACTTATAACGTTTATTATAAACGTATATATCAAATAGTTTAGCCATAAGAAATGAACTACAGATTGATGCATAGTGGTGTATAGCAAATAAAAAATATAATTTCGAAAATATTGTCGCCAATGAATATCTACCTACCTGAAAAAATTGGCGTTTGTACTTTTCTATTTTCTATTTCTGTACATAAATACATATTTATTATCAATTTCATTTTCATGGGAAACCACTTTTCACACGTTTTATTTACAACAGTAGATTGCTTACTTACTTACATTATTAAAATTTGTGGTGGCTCTAATTTCGATTTTAGAATCATTTTAGCACGGTTGTTACTGGACTTTTTCTTGGAAGGCGTGACTTTATCTTTCGCTTGAGAAATTTTTCTGTTTTAAAAATATTTATATTTCTAGAATAAAAAATCCTCCTAAAACTATACAGGGTATTTCAAAAAGGTATGTCATAAATTAAATAACGCATTCCGGAGACAAAAATAAGTTGATTGAATCCAACTTACCTTAGTACAAAAGTGTACACAAAAAAAGTTACAGCCCTTTGAAGTTACTAAATAAAAATTGTTTTTTTACATTTTTTCCTAAACTACTTGACATTTTGTAATAAAAAATGGACGCGTTACTTTCTTGTTCTGAAAGCATTTTTCATACAAAAGAAACAACAAAATCTATGCGCACAGAAAAATTTTATGGGGGGTGTGCAGCCATAAATCTCCCAAACTTGTGAGTACGTTCAAATCAAATGAATTTTGTGGCATCATGTGTTCAAATAAACACATTATTTTCAAAACTTATTTGCCTCTTATCATTTTTTCGAAAAACTAGTTTTTTCCTAGTTGGCCATAAAATTACAATTGGACGGTGTTATGCAATGGTAGACCAAGCGACAGAATGTTCGTTTTGAGATATTTGAGATTTTGCAAAGCATTGTTACCTATTAGTTACTAATTATTTTATGAGATAATCTTTGTATTGATAACATGTATGATGGTATAGTACCTATTATTATTTTTTGTGATAAATGGTTTATTGATAACTATTATATCAATAATATTAACTAAAATGTCACTTAGTCTACTATTGCCAAATAGCACTTTTTAAATTTATTGAAACGCAATGCTAGACTATAAACCAATTGGCACTTGGTCTATTAATGCATAATGACTAATTTGTTTTTCTGGGTGTCTACAGTCTTCAATATGCTGCATATATTGTAAATCATTTTGTATATTTTATATATATATATATATATATATATATATATATATATATATATATATATATATATATATATATATATATATATATTAAAATGATATTGTTTAAAAAATTAATTTATAAGTTATATACTAGATAATATTAGATATAAAAAGTATTTGGTTATTTTAATAAGTTATATACTAGAGAATATTATAAAAATTATTTATGTGGGGGCATTTTTAAGAAATTAGCATATAAAAAGTATTTTTTTTATAATTATAATATTGTAAATATATTTAAGTGAGCCATGTGCATAGACAACCAACTATACATTTAAATGACAGTTGAATAAGAATTTACGAATATAAGTGGGGTTATAATAATATGTTAGTTTAAAAATGTTTAGTTTATATATAGTCACTGATTTAAGTTTATATTCTGATCTGAAAAGCCTAAATGTCGATAAAATTCTCGATAGAAAAGTAAGGAATTCTCTAGATCACCGGAGATGGCTTTGTTTGCGAAATGGACTGTTCCAGAAAATTCAGACATGTAGGAGATGGAACAAATCGAACATGATTTCTGGCCAGATTATTCTGGAACATGGAAAAAGATATAAATACCCGGTGATTTGGCATCAGTTATCAGTGACAGCTCAGTCAGATGGCCAGTCAGTTAGTAAGAAAGTTAGTTAGAAGATAGACACATTTAGTTAGTGAAGTCAATTGTTCAGTAAGTTCAAGATAGTCAGAAGGTCCAGATGTTCAATATAATAAGTTTCATGAAGATTAATAAACAGTATAAAGATAATATTATTGAAGATTAAAAATTATTTATGTAAAAATGGTAATTGGATAATGGAAGAAAGTATCAATTGAAAATTAAAATTATATAATATTTGGTGATTGGAGTTTGGTGTATTAAAAAGGAGAATAAATATAAATACAGTTAAGCAGAAATATATTTTAAATTGGTGGAAGCTGATAATTGGAAAAAGTAATTTCACAAAAACAAGGATAACCGAGGCTGAGAACGAAGACATTGAGTGGTGATTAAAATCTTTATTTTGGAGAACATTTTCATTTAGGCATTCAGTGAAAGAAAGGTACAAAATTTTGTTAATATAATTTAGTTAGTGTCATAATTATTTCAATTTTAAAGATAGTCTGTTTAAATTTTACATTGTCTATATAATTTAATTAGTTTCATAAGAATTTCAATTTAAAGATAGTTTATTTTAAATTTTGCATTGGTTATGTTAGATATATATGTGTGTTTCATAATAGATACAATAAAGATAATTTAAAAAAGTGCTTACAAACTAATTCTTTGAGAACCGCGATAAAAACCCTATATATATATTATTAAAAAACACTCATTGCTCATCATTCACAAATGAAACATCATAACAATTTGGCGCCCAAAATGGCGCGGGGCTCTCTATTTAAAAGAATTAGTTTGGGAAGATAAGTGCTCTCATATAATTAAATTAATTATCATTAAAAAAAAAATTATAAATTTTTTTTTAATTATATTTGAACAAGTCTCAAAATGTCTCAAGGAAAAAAAGGTACAAGAAGCAAAAAGAATGAAGATGTGGAAGTAGAAACACAACCTGTACAAGAGGAGATTTTAGTTCAAGCTCCACAAGATACTGCAGAAATTAATCCAGAAAGAGAGGAAAATGTCAATATGGCAGCTTTGATGTCATTAATGATGCAGATGAACAAGACAATGGAAGAGAATACGAAAAAAATGGAAGAGAATTCAAAAGAAGTCAAAGAAGACATGAAAAAAATGGAACAGAAAATGGAAGAGAATACGAAGAAAATGGAAGAGAATATAAAAAAAATGGAAGAGGACACCAAAAAAATGGAAGAGAATTATAGAAAATTAGAAAAGAAAATAGAAGATAATAATAATAAAATTGTAAAACAAATAGAAAAACAAATGGATAAAAAACTTGAAGCTACAGATAAAAAAGTAGCAAATGAAATAAAAAATATACGGAATGACTACAAAAAAAGGATAGAAAATGAGAGGACAGAAGTAAAGAGGATTATTCAAGATAATAAGATAGATATAGAACAGAAAATAGAGTTGCAGAAATGTAACTTAGAAGTAAAAATTAACGAAGACAGGAGAAACACAGAAGAAAAATTAGACGATTGTCCTCCGGAGGCGTGACAGCCGTGCCGGAGGCATCAAGGAATTTGGATATCGGTCAAAATACTTGGGAATTTCAAGGTTGGCCAAATCCAAATTTCTAATTGATTCGATGCAGGGAAATTCCACTTTCGCTACGTAAAACAAAGGATTTGTTTTACATAAAAGCAGGTAGATTTTCTCTCATCGATCAGTCGAGCTTGCCTCTTCTACTGTAGACCTAGTCGGTGCTATTATTGTTCCAACTAAGTTATTGTTTTATTTCTGATTTTCTGTATACCTTTTTATTTTAGCATTATTGTATATTCAGACCTTTTCAGGTTAGGATATTACATTGATCTATATTTGTTCATGTACTGATTGTTTATTTTTCTTGTATTTTGTGTCTAAGTTGTTCTTCCGTAAGTTAAGAACACTTAGAAATATTTATCTTGCTTTTTCTATTTTATATTTTGATTTGTACTTTGTCTAAGTAGTTCTTTCCGGTAAGTCAAAGAACTCTTAGAAATATTTTCATTATCATTGTTGCATCACTATTTCCGATATTTTATCTAAGATATTTTCTTTCTTAAGTTAAGAAAATACTTAATACATTTGTTTCCTTTATTTTCTATTTTATGCTAAGTTGTTTCTTCCATAAGTCAAGAAACACTTAGCAATATTTGTGCATTTATTTTACTATATTTGATTCTCTTGTTTATTTTCTGTTCTAAGTTGTTTCTTCCGTAAGTCAAGAAACACTTAGACATATTTCTATAATCTGTTTCATTTTTGCATTTCTCGTTTTATATTTTGAGTATTTTATTTTTCCACTCTAAGTCGTTTCTTCCGTAAGTCAAGAAACACTTAGAAATATTTCCATATTTTACTCTCACATTTACATATTTCATTTATCTATATTTCTGTCCTAAGTTGTTTCTTCCGTAAGTCAAGAAACACTTAGAAACATTTTTTTCTTTGCATTATATTTTTATACCATTTAATTTAATTGTTTACTAAGTTATTCCTTCCGTAAGTCAAGGAATACTTAGATCATTTTTACCTATCTGTTTTCCATTTTTGCTCTGTTACTTTGTAACTGTTCCTTGGAACCGTTACCTATAACAGATATTTGTCACTGGAACTGTTATTTATAACAGCGGTATACAGGCCTACAGGCCCAAATGCCCCCTCTCGGCAACACGATATACAACAAAATATCCAAATAAATAGTAATCAAATAAGAAATGTGGAACAGAGAATAGATGATATTTCACAAATGAGAGACATAGGGAGACCTTACTTAAATTTAACAAATGAGACTGGGATTAAATTCTCTGGTAATATAAAAAATCTGCATCCTAGAGTATACATAAATAGTTTAAAACATAAATTAAGATTAGTGAATAATATTAATGATATTAAAGATTATATTAGAATGACACTAAGTGATAATGCTGCAATTTAATTTGCCAGTATTGAAAATGATTTAGATAATCTTCAAACATTTGAAAATAAATTTTTAAATTATTATTGGGGTGAACTAGAGCAAGCCAAGTTTAGAGAAATTCTATATTTTGGAAAGTATAATCACAATTTAAAATCAAATATGGTAGATTATGCATTAAAACTGATAACGGTTACAAAATATTTAGAACCACCACTTAGGGAGGATGAAACAGTCTTAAATGTATCTAGACATTTTGATGCTGATGTTGTGCAAACAGTAACTGTACAAAATATTCAAACAATAGAGAGTTTTATTAATTTTATTCAAAGAATACAAAGAGGTAATATGGCAAGCAATAATGATAACAATGATATTAGGATGAATAATAATAAGAGAAAAAACAATTATAACTTTCAATATAATAAGAATAATTATCAACAATATAGACAATCATACAATAATACTAGATATGGTGATAATTTACAAAATTTTAACAATAATAACATTTTAACAATAATCAAAATAGACAGAATCCTAATAACAATACTAGTTATAATTTTAATAATAATACTAATAATAATAGACAAAATTTTAACAATAGAAGAAATACAGAACGACCTAATTACAACAGACAGGTAAATTGTGTACGAAAGAATAGAAGCTGCGAAGACAGAAAACGAAATAGTACAAGGCAAGAGAATGTGAGTAGAAGTCATAGTAGGGAAAGACATAGGACATCAGATCCAAGTGGTCAGATACAATCTGACAATTCTAATAATCAAAATTTTGTTCAGTAAACTTTCTGAATTACAAGTTAGGCCATTGCTATTATGAAAAACCTTCTGACTTTATTTCTTTAGATGAAGATAAAATTATTGAATCTATTAATTTAATTTATATAAATGCTTTGGCCAAAAATAAAATGATTAAAATTATGATAGATACTGGTTCAGAAAGTACTTTAGTCTCGGAGAATTTTTTTTAATACATTAAAACTATCAGATATAATAAAGATTCCAGAAATTAAAATTGTTGGTGCAAATAATAAGAAGTTGGGTGAAATTGATAAATTAGCCAATTTTAAAATTAATATTCTTAATAAAGAAATTAATATGCAAGGATTTATTGTCAAGGATTTATGTGTTGATATATTAATGGGAAATGATGAATTGGAAAAGAAGAAAGTAAAGATAGATTTTGAAGAAAAAATGGTAACTTTGGAAGGGCAAATAATTAAATTTATGCAGAAAGATGAGGTGGAAGAAGAAATAAGAGTTGATAGGATATTATTAAAAGAAAATAATGATGTTTATGAAGAAGAAATGTATTTTGATGATAGGGAAATGTCCCAAAAGAATGTAAATAATAATTGTAGTGAATATTTAAGGAATGGAAATTTTAAGCAGATGGATGCCTACGAGGTAGAGTGCGTAAAATTGGAAGCAAGGAATAATGAGTACATAATGAAGAATAATTTTATTTGTAAAGAAGAAGATATGATAAAAGTTTTAAATTGCCCTGAAGAATATAAATCAATAGTCGTTTCCATATTGCAGCAACACAAGGGACTTGTCAATAAAGAAAATAGAATTGCACAAAATTATATCCATAGTATAAAAGTTAAAGAAGAAAAAGATTTTAAAACAAAATCATACCCAATACCATATAAATATAGAGAAGAAGTAAACATAACGATTAATAATATGTTAAAAGATGAAATCATTGAGAAGGCAGACACACGTTTTATAAACCCTATAGTAGTAGTACGTAAAAGATCAGGTGAAATCAGGTTATGTTTGGATGCAAGGAATATTAACAAGATTACTGAAAAGCAATTTGAAGCACCAATGAGTATAGATGGAATACTAGGAAGAATTACAGGAATGTCATTTTTCACTAAAATCGATTTACAGCATAGCTTTTGGCTAATACCTCTAGAAAGAAAAAGTAGACAGTATACAGGATTTCAGATAGATGGAGTAGTATATCAATTCAAAGTAGTACCATTTGGACTTCAATCATCTTGCAGTGCTCTATGTAGATGTCTTCATGATATTTTGGATCAATATGAACATTTTGTAATTCACTACATTGATGATATATTAATTTTTTCTAAAACGGCTAAAGATCATGAGAAACCTAAAAATTATAATCAACAGATTAGACAAAGTTGGACTAAAAATAAATCAAGAAAAATGTACATTTTTTCAAAAAGAAGTAATATATCTAGGTTATAAACTTAACACTAAGGGAATCGAAATGGATCCAGAACGGACACAGGTCATTCAGGAATATAAAACACCACACAATTTAAGAACTTTAAGAGGATTTATTGGAATATTTAATTATTATAAAAGGATGATACCAGATCTAAGTATAAAAAAAATTCCATTACTTGAACTACTGAGAAAAGGTGTAAAATGGAGATGGGATCAGAGAAGAGAACTAGCATTCCAAGAAATTAAAAACATTTTTCTGTCAAATTTAAAAATATACTATCCTGACTACACACAGCCATTCATATTAAGAACAGATGCATCCATAGAGAGATTATCAGGGGTATTATTACAAATACATGATGGGGTCGAATACCCAATACAATTCATTTCAAGAATTACAAAGCCACATGAAAAGGGTTACTCAGTTTCAGAATTAGAACTAGCAAGTATAATACACTGTGTCACAAAATTAAGATTTTATTTGTTGGGTAATGAATTTTACTATAGAAACAGATCACCAAGCTTTAACATCTATATTAAATAACAAATATGGAAACAGTAGAATACATCGGTGGAGTCTAATACTTAGTGAATATAGCTTTAACATTTCTGGAAACTACATTTCTGGAAAATCCAACATAGTGGCAGATGCTTTATCAAGGTTAGAAAATACATCACAAAAAGGGCAGCGAACAATAAAAATTGGATTAAATCAGTTAGTAGAAAGCACTGGATTATATTCTAAAGAAGAAATTATAAGAGATCAGATCAATTTGAGTGAAAAACAAAAAGTCCTTAAGAAAGATGGAGTTTATTATAAAATAATAAATGCCATAGAAGTATATGTAGTAAGTAGAACTTTGGCAAGGAAAATATTGAAAAATTTACATAACAATTACATGCATATTGGTTCAAGAAAGCTATGGATGCTATTTAGGGACAATTATTTTGCAAAGAATGACATAAGTATAGCAAAAGAAATTACTACCCAATGCCAAATATGTCAAATAAACAAAGAAAAGAATTTTAAAAACCAGAACACATATAGATCTAATGTTGTATATGAAAAACTAAATACAGTTTCCATGGATTTCATCTCAAATTTAGTTCCAAGTCCAACAGGAAAAAAGCATATACTAGTGATAGTTGATTTATATACAAAATTTATTAAACTATATCCCTGCTCCAGAACAAATGTTAAAACATTGAAATTATATATTAATCAATTTTTCGAAGAAATAGGACCATTTAGAAATTGCATAATAGATAATGCTACATATTTTAACAACCAAAAATTTCGGGCATTTTGTGAGAAAAAGGGAATCAACATTCATTTTACAAGTATCAGACATCCTCAGACAAATCCTGCAGAAAGATATATTAAAGAAGTTATAAAATATTTAAGGATAGTATGCCAGAATCAACATCAAACATGGCAGCAACATATACCATAAGTAGAATATTTTTTAAATAATACACATAATTTAAATACAGAGGAAGTACCAGAATATTTAATGTTTGGCCATATAGGAAACAGAAAATGGATTAGTGAATATGATCAGGATATGTTAGAACAAGTAATGCGACTACCACTGAACTGTTCCGCGCTGCAATAAATAAAGTAAAGATAGCCGTGATGATCGCCAACATCCGGAACGGATAGGCACTTTAAGAAGAAGAAGAAATAATGCAAAAAGTGAATAACCGAATTAGGAGGAAAGCTGAAAAATATATCAGAAGACAAAATCGAAAAATAAAAAAACCAATCACATTTCAAAAAGGAGACAGTGTTAATTCGTTCACTTAGAAAGAGTAATGTTACAGAAAACCGTTGTAAGAAATTACAACCAATGTTTGAAGGTCCATACAGAATTGAAAATCAGAATGGATTAAATAGTTATGTGTTGATAGATGCAGAGAATAGACTAAGAGGCATGTTTCATATCATTGACATTTTTAAATATTATGAAGAGAATGAATAATGTTTTCTATACTTTTAACACTAATAATAACAACACTAACAGCTTACTGATAGATCCATTTCATAGATAGATGGTAGATTTCTTTGTTATGAATCAATTTGACATCATACTTGATGATTTTGTACATATGGAAATTATTTGTGCCCTAAAAATCATAATTTGGGGTTAGATACTAAATAGATTCTATAAATGTTTTGCTTAAAATAATATAAAAAGTGAAAAACTTACCAATTTATATTGATGAAAGTTAATAAAAAAATTAATATTTAAAAAAATAATAAGTAAATTATTTATTTTAAAATTAATTTTTGGGGTATTGAAATGATTTTGTTTAAAAAATTAATTTATAAGTTAATTACTAGATAATATTAGATATAAAAAGTATTTGGTTATTTTAATAAGTTATATACTAGAGAATATTATAAAAATTATTTATGTGAGGGCATTTTTAAGAAATTAGCATATAAAAAGTATTTTTTTTATAATTATAATATTGTAAATATATTTAAGTGAGCCATGTGCATAGATAACTAACTATACATTTAAATGACAGTTGAATAAGAATTTACGAATATAAGTGGGGTTATAATAATATTTTAGTTTAAAAATGTTTAGTTTATATATAGTCACTGATTTAAGTTTATATTCTGATCTGAAAAGCCTAAATGTCGATAAAATTCTCGATAGAAAAGTAAGGAATTCTCTAGATCACCGGAGATGGCTTTGTTTGCGAAATGGACTGTTCCAGAAAATTCAGACATGTAGGAGATGGAACAAATCGAACATGATTTCTGGCCAGATGATTCTGGAACATGGAAAAAGATATAAATACCCGGTGATTTAGCATTAGTTATCAGTGACAGCTCAGTCAGATGGCCAGTCAGTTAGTAAGAAAGTTAGTTAGAAGATAGACACATTTAGTTAGTGAAGTCAATTGTTCAGTAAGTTCAAGATAGTCAGAAGGTCCAGATGTTCAATATAATAAGTTTTATGAAGATTAATAAACAGTATAAAGATAATATTATTGAAGATTAAAAATTATGTTATGTAAAAATGGTAATTGGATAATGGAAGAAAGTATCAATTGAAAATTAAAATTATATTATATTTGGTGATTGGAGATTGGTGTATTAAAAAGAAGAATAAATATAAATACAGTTAAGCAGAAATATATTTTAAATTGGTGGAAGCTGATAATTGGAAAAAGTAATTTCACAAAAACAAGGATAACCGAGGCTAAGAACGAAGACATTGAGTGGTGATTAAAATCTTTATTTTGGAGAACATTTTCATTTAGGCATTCAGTGAAAGAAAGGTACAAAATTTTGTTAATATAATTTAGTTAGTGTCATAATTATTTCAATTTTAAAGATAGTCTGTTTAAATTTTAGATTGTCTATATAATTTAATTAGTTTCATAAGAATTTCAATTTAAAGATAGTTTATTTTAAATTTTGCATTGGTTATGTTAGATATATATGTGTGTTTCATAATAGATACAATAAAGATAATTTAAAAAAGTGCTTACAAACTAATTCTTTGAGAAACGCGATAAAAACCCTACATATATATTATTAAAAAACACTCATTGCTCATCATTCACAAATAAAACATCATAACAATATATATATATATATATATATATATATATATATATATATATATATATATATATAAATATATATATATATATATATATATATATATATATATATATATATATATATAATATCAATGGAATGAGATATAATATAAAACAAAATATTGTTACTTATGTTTTTATTGAAACTGAGAAACGTTGAATACATCTTTTATAAACATATACAATTATTAGCTTATTTAATTGATAATACAGATAAAAATTTCAGTACTTTAGTAAAAGTATTTAAAAAAATTGGAAGTAAAAGTACTATATATATACCAATATTAAACTTAAATTATATAGTTGTTACAAACATCATCATCATCATTGGTGCTACAGCCCTATAAAAGAGCCTCGACCTTCCCAAGTCTATTACGCCAGTAAGTTACAAACATACAATGTAATATTATTGTTCTTTCACCTCAAAATCTAACTCGCCCGAGAACCCCTCAATATCATCTATAATGTCAGTACTTTTTAAACTTTTATAAAATGGTAGACAGTCTTTTGGAATCAAGTAAAACATTGACTGAAGGTCTTGCAATTTTTCTTTGCTGATGGGCTTTTCTTGAGGCCACAACATAGATAGTTTGTCAGAAAAGAACTTTTGGTTGGTACCGTTGTCAACTCTCATTGCTGGACCTTTAGATTTCCTTTCTTTCTTTTTTATATCAATTTCAACAAACTCCTCTTGTTTAAGATCACTTTTGACAGATATTTTAAAAGGCTCTGATTTTTGTGCTTGAATAATTTTAAACTGCAACCAGTTTCCTTGTTCACCTTTAGTGCTCTTTTTACGATTTATTACAGATTCCTCTAATTTTTTACTAGAAACAAAATCTTCCTTCATCATTCGTTCCACAATAAATTTATTTTTCTTCCTGCAGCTTTTAATGACTTCGATATAATCATTAGAAACATATAGCCTTTGCTGTAGTTTAAGGCTTGATTCTACATCAGAAAAATCAGCATCATTTTTTAAAAAGCTGTGTCCAGGAAGTAAGAAACGTTGAGTAATATCTTCCAACGTTGGATGATCCTCTAAAATTGTTTTTAGTAGTAAAGCAATTTTTATATTCCTATTTTGGCCGCCACAGGAGTCGGACCACAGGTTGACATGTTTGGTTCCTTGTGGTACTCTTTCAAGGATGTGTTTCGTCAAACATGAACCTATTTCTTGGGCTCCTCGTCCAGCATCTCCTTCTACCCAAGTATAACAATAACCTTTGTTCTTTGAATCATGAATTCCACAGTTATAGAACCATAACTGTCTTTTGTAGAAAACTATATTAGTTGGCACTCTGGGTAGAGGCTGAGTTTTCTCCAAATCGAATGATATACACTCAGTGTTTTCATCAATTTTTGCTAACTCAAACTGCTTGTTCATTAGCTCTCTTGCATATTTTGCCATATCTAAATGATTATTATGTTTTTCTTCGGCCTGCATTTGTTGTTCATTCGAGGTAGAACTCTTTTCAATAATAAGACGGTCACATACATTACATGTGTCTTTTTTAACTGATTTCTTTTTAAATTAAATTTATCGTAAAATATTTGTTTGTATAGCGCCATAGATACTGGCTTCTCGTGTTCTTCAGAATATAATTTAAACATCAATGGGAGGGTGGTGTCGGGATTTAGATATTCCGCTGTTGTTGTAGACCTGCAGTAATGAGAAACATATCTAGGAAATTTAGAAATATGATTGACAATTTCTTCGATTTTAGCATCATCTAATTTGTTGTGACCTCCAGCATTTCCTCCGCCATCTATCACAGAACCTTGTTTTTTTTTGTTTAGTGCTACATTTATCGAGCAGCTGGATATCTGTAAAGTTTGCATGAATAGCTGTTTGCAAACTTTTTGGTTCATTAGGTATTATTCTCTAGTACTTGTCTTCTTGTCAGAACCCTTGACTCGTTTTCTTTTAATTTGCACTTCTTAATCATTGTTTGAAGTAAGAGGCACCTACCCTCGTATGAGCCAGCTTTATAAAAATTTTTAAATAATATTTGCCTTTCTTCTGTAGACAGATTTTGGTTAAATTTCAACCTGCAGGAGCAAATGTAGTCTCGAAACTTGCATATTTAGTATTGCCTTTTGTAGTTATGTAATCTTGGTTTGTGTTTACATTTTTTTGTCTTTATAGATCTAGTTTGATCCAGGTACTTCCTTTTTCTTCCTTTTTTGGAACGTGCTATTATATTATTTTCTAGTCTATCATGATATTCCTCTTCCTGGGTTTGATTTATTGGTGTATCCACAAACTCTGAAAGGGAGTTTCTTTGAATTTCTTTGAGAGGTTGAACATTTTGTAGCGTTATTAGATTACACTCACTACTAACTGAATCATTAACATTATCCTTAATAGCTAAATTATAATCACTTAAGACAAAATCGTCCGAATTTATTAACTGTCTCAATTCAAAGTCATTTACATCAAGTATAGTTGAATCCTCAAAATGGTTATCAGCGTTGCTATAGTTTGGCCGCTGAAAAAATGGAATGATTACCACTTTTCCCACGTTTACACCGCTCAACAAAAACGAACTAACTCTCGCTATAATACATTTATACAGTTTTTTACAGGTTATTAATTTATATTAAATTTAAACATTTTATTGGCTTTGGCGTTTAGATTTCAATTCTAAGTTTCAATTTTTATCGGGTGGACAAATAAAAAAGTTTATATAATATGTCAAAAGTAGTAAACTTTAAGAATAATTAGAGATAAATTCGGTTTATAAATTTGATGGAATGCGATTCGTTTGAATAGAATAGAATACCTTTATTCGCAAGAATCGGTTGACAAAGAAAAATATGAGTTAAATGATTGAAAAATACATTTTTGTTTCGATATACATTATAGTAAAATTTAAATTTAGTAAACAAATTATTAATTTTACAAGTAAAGGTCAAGAATTTTCCAATAATTAGAATTAATACATAATAATATATACATATTATAATATATATATATATATATATATATATATATATATATATGTATATATATATATATGTATATATATATATATATATATATATATATATATATATATATATATATACATCCTACTATCATTTTAGCATCGTCTTGCAAAGTAGCATCTGTATATCGACGCTACTTTACAAGACCTTAATAACTTTTTTTCTGTACTTGTTACAAGAATTTTAACCATCTCATTGATTAGAGTTTTGATACCGTGCTGGTATATTAAAATATCCGCTTTCTCTTTTTATCCCTTACTGAGTTATCTAAGTTTATTCCAGAAAATGTTTGAGTCTAAAATGATGGTACAGTGAAAATATTATATATATTTAGTTCAGGGTTTTACCGTTTACTCGCTGCCATTATATACATGAAAATGTATATCCCACTTTCATTATCAATCATTTTCGCATCAGAAATTTGGCATCGTTGTTGGATATAATATTACCCACAACGAAATAGTAAATTTAAGAATATATATATATTTTTTTCATTCACAAATCATTCTGGCATCATGATTGGTTAAAAGTAACGGGTTATGATATATTGCAACTACCTATTGTATCTTCGCTCCAATTGGTCCAGTCGCGACGTACAGCGCCTCAAATGATAGGATTTAACCAATAAAATATAATAAGACAAAAAAATCAAATATAGCAGCATGTCAAAAAGGCCTTAATTATATATCTTCGTTTCTATAAGTCCAATCGTGACGTACAGTATCTCAAATGACAGGATTTAACCAATTGAAAACGATGAAATAAAAAAATGAAATACAGCAACATGTCAAATGGGCCGTAGTCACGTATCTTCGGTCCTATTAGTCCAATCGTGACGTGTAGTACCTCTAATGATAGGATTTAACATAAAGAATACAATGGGATAGAAAAATCAAATGCAGAACAATGTCAAAAGGGCCTTAGTTGTGTATCTTTAGTTCTATTAGTCCAATGATGACGTGCAGTACCTCAAATGAAAGGATTTAACAAATAAAATACAATGAGGTATAAAAATTAAATGGAGTAGCATGTCAAAATGGCCTTAGTTATGTATCTTCGGTCCTATTAGTCCAATCGTGACGTACGATACCTCAAATGATAGCACTTAACCAATAGAATACAATGACATAGAAATCAAATACAGCATCACGTCAAAAGGGCCTTAGTTACGTATCTTCGTTTTTAGTGGCCCAATCGTGACGTACAGTCCTCAAATGAGAGGATTTAACCAATCGAATACAATAAGATAGAAAAATAAATACATCAGCTTGTCAAAAGGGCCTTAGTTATGTATCTGCGGTCCTATTAGTCCAATCGTGACGTTTCGTACCTCAAATGATAGAATTTAACTAATAGAATACAATGAGATATAAAAATTAAATAGAGTAGCCTGGCAAAAGGGCCTTAGTTGTGTATCTTCAATCCTATTAGTCCAATCGTGACGTATAGTACCTCAAGTGATACCATTTAACCAATAGAATACTACGACGTAGAAATCAAATACATCAACACGTCAAAAGGACCTTAGGTATATATCTTTGTTTCTATATATGTTATGTCAAAAGAGCCTTAGTTGCGTATCTCCGGTCCTATAGGTCTAATCATGACATATGGAGCCTAAAATGATAGGATTTAACGGATATAATACGATGGTGGACAGAAATTAAACATGACGGCATCTAATAACACCTTAAACAGGCAGCAATAAAACGAATTAACGCACAGAGGTGTGTGGCATATTACGTGACAGGATTTAGCGAATACCATACGATTACGTCGTACATCTCTTTGCATACGTCCACTTTTAGTTAACTACTTAGTATGTATTCAGTACTTTGCCTAACGGTGTTGAGGCATGGACTCTTAAACAGAAGAATGTTAAAAATCTTAAAAGCTTTGAGATGTGGTGCTACCGCCGTATACTAAAAATAAGTTGGGTGGATAAAATTACAAATGAAGAGGTAATACGCAGAATAAATAACGATCCAGAAGTTATACTGAATATAAAAAAGAGAAAACTTGAATACTTTGGCCACCTGATGAGAGGACAAAAGTACACATTCCTACAAAATATAATGCAAGGAAAAATCCAAGGACGCAGAATGTCCTGGATGAGAAATTTAAGAGAGTGGTTTGGCTATACCACTAACGAATTATTCAAAACAGCAGTAAATTAAATTAGAATCTAATAATATCCAATCTCCGATAGGAGAGGCACTCAAAGAAGACGATATGATAAACTCGAAAAATTTTCAACGTTCACTGTTAGACATATGCCTTCCGTTCACTGCAAACATTTACTGCTCCTTGACGCTGTGACGAGAATGAGATAGGATTTAACAAATAGAATGACAGAAAACTAAACAAGACAGTGTGTCAAACGTGCAATGCGTCGTAGAACGTGAAATATTAGCGTAAAATTATATGATGGCAATAGACGGTTCTTTAATACCCAGCAAACGACTCGCGTTGTAAAGTTACATAGGCGGGATCTGTGCGAGAAAAAGTCGATCATTCGTTTTATAACTCAAAGGGGACCATAAAATATTCGACGTTAAAATGTGACATAATGTAACGGTATGACTGAAAACACTGAAAACTTTTGTTTTTAACTGTACGTCCGTGAATGACTTACCATTTTTTAAATAACGCTTAATATTGCACCTTTTTATTGTATTTTTTTCATCTTTCAAGATAATTCTTATAGGGATATATTTATTTATAACATACGGCTTATTACGGTCTTATTACGGCTTTAAGATTATACGACCTAAATGTATCTTGTACCGCACTGCTAATTGAGAATTATGTTTGAAATGCGATAAGAGGTCCGAATATACGAGACACCAGTGATTCATGCCGCACTATTAAAAATCCGACAGGAATTTGCATTTCTATAAAAAAAAAATAGATTATTTTTGTTTTGTTTATTAATTTAGTTTAATTTAGTTTAGTCGAAGAAGAGTTGCAGTAAAAGATTTTTCTAAATATAGGATGTAAACCATATTACCAATGCTTTGTGAAAGAGAACCAGTTTATAATATTCCGGACGACGTAAAAACACCTTATTTTAGAATATTGGTCGATGAATTGAAATTATTGTTCAAGAAACGAATTATTCATGTGCAGATGTTTTACTATAAAAACATGTAAAACCAAAATCTCGATTAAAAAAGTTGCAACCAGTTACTCACGATGAAACTTAACCCTATTATTGATTTTATAAGTGATAAAATGGGTCGACAAAAGACCAGTTTTAATCCTTACAACATATAAACATCATAGTTGTATCTTGGTTTAATTAAATGAAAAGAAAAATTATACACAAGTACTAAAACCACAAACTATTCTCGATTATAACTTAATGAAAAAGAGTGTTGATTTCAGTGATCAAGTGGCTTCTTACCAAAGCCCAATACGCAAAATTCTGAAGTGGTACCGGAAAGTGACAGTGGAATTAATATTTAATACCGCATTTAATACCGCAGTAGTCAATGCTTAGTTGCTAAATAATAGAAAACGTAAAAAAAGCGACAACCTATCCTTGAGTTCAGACTGGAGTTCGCGAAGGCATTTGCAAATAAAGAAATGTTGTAACCCTCACGACCAGTTACACCCAAAAATACCATCTCAGGCAAAGCGATGTAGATAATACAAAGAGAAGAAAGTGTACAAGATGTTACAAAATTTTAAGAAGAAGCGTGACTAGTAGAAAGGCCGATAGAAAAGTTAAAAAAGTTAAAACATACTCTGAAGAATGATTTAAATTGCTTTAAATTTAAATTTAAATTTAAATTAATTGCTAAATGAGACCAATTGTGTCGCGAATTCCTCGGCAGAATGTAGTAGGATCTGGTTACCCATATTGAAAGAGGAAGTTATTAAAAAGAAAATACCAGTATTGGTAAGTCAGTAACATATAGAGAATACATCATTTATATTTTTTAAATAACAAACATATAAAATCGGAATTTGGTATTTATTGAAGGTAAACTAAATGCAAGATCAAATACTTACCATGTCGGGATAGTATTATGAGGTTTTTTTCCTGGTTTTCCCTCATAATTTACTATGGAATCACTAACAGGAGAATTTTACTGTCATCATGGCATGTATTTGTCTTTTTAAAGACGAATTACATGTTATGATCTTTTCTGACGGATATTTTCAAGTTAAAGTTGATTTCATGTAATCGAATGAACTATCTTATAAGTAAAGTCGTCCCAGGAACGCAACTCAACAATATTGGCAATATCATTTTAAAGTCGTCTACTTTAAAATGTATAATGTATGTCTGAATTGTCAATATAGATGAGTCAGATAAAATTAAATTATTAGAAGAATTTTTCACTAAGTAACAAAAACAAAATTTGTTTAATTTACTAATGTTTGTATTTTGAGAACGATTTCCGAAGTGGAAATTGAAACGTCAATAAACGTATTTTAACCTTTAATTGTGGCTTATTCCCAGTTAAATAGTAATTAATTTAAAATGCCACAAGAAAATAGCTTCAGAATAATATCTGAAGAATGTGATGGCAAAACTGCAATATGTCTAGTGTGCTTCATTGAAGCACATTAAAAAACAATTTTTTTTATACGGGAACTATTATTGAGTAAAAACGTATTGTGCCTCAAGTGGCCTTATAGTATTGGAAGTCGTAAGTTGACAGTTTCTAGTAGAACGCTGTTATTGTTAATTACCTCCGTAAAAGTGAGTTATAGTATTTATAAAAAAATGGATGTAAATAATATGCCTTCGACATCTAAAAAAGCTAGATGTGAACATAAACGTAGATTAAGTACTATTTAAATGGGAATAAGCCACAATTAAAGGTTAAAGTACGTTTATTGACGTTTCAATTTCCACTTCGGAAATCCACTTTCAGAAATCGGAAATTTTGAAACGTCAATAAACGTACTTTAACCTTTAATTGTGGCTTATTCCCATTTAAATAGTAATTACTTTAAAATGCCACAAGAAAATAGCTTCAGAATAATAAACGCAGATTGACCACTGCTAAATTACAATCATTGTTAGAAGCAGCTGGCGAGGACGATGTAAATTAAATGAATGGTGGAAGTGACTCTGATTGACTCTGATCAAATATTTGCACAAAGTCGTTCAGAAAAATCGAGGATTGCGTTTTGGAAAGAGACAACACAAACAGAATTTAAGACTTTTCTCAGGCGTATGTTCCATATGGGGACAACTAAGATGAACCGTCTGAATGACTACTGGAAAAGTATGGGTAACTTCTATAATAGTGTTGACTTGACTAGACAATTGCTCATAGCCGATATTAAGAAATAACCGAATAGACAATCCTTACTTGTCAAAGAAACTAAAATAACGTGAAGTGGTCTAAAAACTAAAAAGTCCCCTATTGAAACTGGTTTTTAATAATAAATTTAATAATATGTTAAAGTTTCTTTAATATACTCTAAAACTGAAAGCGCAAAGAATCGACTGCAAGTTACAAAATACTGGTAGAGTCATACTGTTTGGACAAGTACAGTTGTTTAAATAATCGCTTTCTGTGATAAACAAATTGAATAAATTGTAAAATATTTTTTGATCTGCTTGATATTTAGCACATCATAACTCATCAATTGCCATAATTTCAAGTAGCTATATTACCTGTCGTTAGGCAAAAAACAAAGTTAGTAACATTTATAAATTACTACAAACATAATATCTTAGAGTTTACGGTTTTTTGGAATTATCTCAATTATTTATGTATTTAAATTTGGTATTTCTCTACATAAAAAACTTTTTATGGTCTACAACTTTTATTTGAAATATTTTTCTTTAGAATGTGTACAAAACGTTTTATAAGCAAAAAATTTTTTTTTGCCTTTTAAGATTGTTTAAAAAAACAAAGCAAAATCAACTGTACGTCTTTACGAATTTTTCGTCGGCTACCCCTCATACTATTTAGAATTTAAATTTCTGTATAAGATTTTTTTAAACTATTTAGCGAGGTTCCGTGAACTACTTTCTTATGGCCTGGTCAAAGTCAAATATTATTTTTTTATGTGATTAAGCCACAATTATTGGTCGTTATTGAGATGAAAATTACATTTTTTATTAACTAATATTTAACGTTTTGATTTCCACTATTATTTTACAATAACTTTATTTATTGTACAAATTATGTAAACATGTGTATACACATTTTGTACAAAAAAACGTTCTTTGAGAACGATTTCCGGAATGGAAATCAAAATTTCAAACATTTACACGATCACAACCAATAATTAAGGCCTTAATCCCATAAAACCATAATATTTATCTCAAACTATTCATCGATAGCTTCGACTAAACAGGTTGTAAATTGAAATTTATGTAAAATATTCCCCTACACGATTCTCTGGGCAAAAATATCTAGGTTGAATAAATATAACATCTAAACGAAGAAAAAAACCCGTTGAGACTGCAACTTGTGAGCAGGTAGTTTCAATGTCGTTATTCGAACTCGAACCAAAGCGATCGATATTTAGGTATCTAAAATATTATTTTAAGGATTAATACCGGCAACATCTATTGGCTCTAAAATAATGCCAAATACAGTGATTTTACCGCTCGATGTTAAAACGTAGGTATGACGTAAAAATTAAATATATAAAAAAAATCGGAATATTGAAAAACCGACAACAGTGCCAAGCCTACAAAGGTGCACTAAACGAACATACACAATTTATAAATAGAAAATGATAGCAATTCTTGGTGATGCTAAATTACTGCAACGTGAAAAGAGTTTAAAAGGATAGCGGGATGTATATATATATATATATATATATATATATATATATATATATATATATATATTTATATATATATATATATATATATATATATATATATATATATATATATATATATATATATATATATATATATATACATCCTACTATCATTTTCGCATCGATACATTATGCTTTTACCATCACTTTGGCATCGTCTTGCAAAGTAGCATCTGTATATCGACGCTACTTTACAAGACCTTAATAACTTTTTTCCTGTACTTGTTACAAAAATTTTAACCATCTCGTTGATTAGAGTGTTGATACCGTGTTGATATTTTAAAATATCCGCTTTCTCTTTTTATCCCTTACTGAGTTATACAAGTTTATTCCAGAAAATGTTTGAGTCTAAAATGATGGTACAGTGAAAATATTATATATATTTAGTTCAGGGTTTTACCGTTTACTCGCTGCCATTATATACATGAAAATGTATATCCCACTTTCATTATCAATCATTTTAGCATCAGAAATTTGGCATCGCTGTAGAATATAATATTACCCACAACGAAATAGTAAATTTAAGAATATATATATATATATATATATATATATATATATATATATATATATATATATATATATATATATACATATATATATATATATATATATATATATATATATATATATATATATATATATTTCATCCACAAATCATTCTGGCATCATGTTTGGTTAAAAGTAACGGGTTATGATATATTGCAACTACCTATTGTATCTTCGCTCCAATTGGTCCAGTCGCGACGTACAGCCCCTCAAATGATAGGATTTAACCAATAAAATACAATAAGACAGAAAAATCAAATATAGCAGCATGTCAAAAAGGCCTTAATTATATATCTTCGTTTCTATAAGTCCAATCGTGACGTACAGTATCTCAAATGACAGGATTTAACGAATTGAAAACAATGAAATAAAAAAATTAAATACAACCATGTCAAAAGAGCCGTAGTCACGTATCTTCGGTCCTATTAGTCCAATCGGGACGTATAGTACCTTTAATGATAGGATTTAATATAAAGAATACAATGGGATAGAAAAATCAAATGCAGAACAATGTCAAAAGGGCCTTAGTTGTGTATCTTTAGTTCTATTAGTCCAATCATGACGTGCAGTACCTCAAATGAAAGGATTTAACAAATAAAATACAATGAGGTATAAAAATTAAATGGAGTAGCATGTCAAAATGGCCTTAGTTATGTATCTTCGGTCCTATTAGTCCAATCGTGACGTACCTCAAATGATAGAATTTAACTAATAGAATACAATGAGATAGAAATCAAATACAGCAAAATGTTAAAAGGGCCTTAGTTACGTATCTTCGTTTTTAGTAGCCCAATCGTGACGTACAGTACCTCAAATGATAGGATTTAACCAATCGAATACAATAAAATAGAAAAATAAAATACATCAGCTTGTCAAAAGAGCCTTAGTTATGTATCTGCGGTCCCATTAGTCCAATCGTGACGTTTCGTACCTCAAATGATAGAATTAAACTAATAGAATACAATGAGATCCAAAAATTAAATAGAGTAGCCTGGCAAAAGGACCTTAGTTATGTATCTTCGATCCTATTAGTCCAATTGTGACGTACAGTACCTCAAATGGTAACATTTAACCAATAGAATACTACGACGTAGAAGTCAAATACATCAACACGTCAAAAGAACCTTAGGTATATATCTTTGCTCCTATATATGTTATGTCAAAAGAGCCTTAGTTGCGTATCTTTGGTGCTATAGGTCTAATCATCACATATGGAGCCTAAAATGATAGGATTTAATGTAGATAATAATATAGAGTGTAAACCATATTTCCAATGCTTTATGAAATAGAACCAGTTTATAATATTCCGGACGACGTAATACCATCTTATTTTAGAATATTGGTCGATGAATTGAAATCATTGTTCAAGAAACGAATTATTCATGTGCAGATGTTTTACTATAAAAACATGTAAAACCAAAATCTCGATTAAAAAATTTGCAACCAGTTACTCTCGATGAAACTTAACCCCATTATTGATTTTACGAGTGATAAAATGGGTCGACAAAAGACCAGTTTTAATCCTTGCAACATTTAAACATAATAGTTGTATCTTGGTTTAATTAAAAGAAGAGAAAAATTATACACAAGTACTAAAACCACAAACTATTCTCGATTATAACTTGGTGAAAAAGAGTGTTGATTTTAGTGATCAAGTGGCTTCTTACTAAAGCCTGCAAAATGCTGAAGTAGTACCGGAAAGTGGCAATGGAATTAATATTTAATACCGCAGTAGTCAATGCTTAGTTGGTAAATAATAGAAAACGTAAAAAAAGCGACAACCTATCCTTGAGTTCAGACTGGAGTTCGCGAAGGCATTTACAAATAAAGAAATGTTGTAACCCTCACGACCAGTTACACCCAAAAATACCATTTAAGGCAAAGCGATGTAGATAATACAAAGAGAAGAAAGTGTACAAGATGTTACAAAGTTTTAAGAAGAAACCTGACTAGTAGAAACGCCGATAGAAAAGTTAAAAAAGTTAAAACATACTCTGAAGAATGTGATTGCAAAACTGAAATATATCTAGTGTGCTTCAATGAAGCACATTAAAAAACAATTTTACTTATACAGGAAATATTATTGAGTAAAAACGTATTGTGCCTCAAGTGGCCTTATAGTATTGGAAGTCGTAAGTTGATAGTTTCCAGTAGAACGTTTTTATTGTTAATTACCTCCTTAAAAGTGAGTTATAGTATTTATAAAGAAATGGATGTAAATAATATGCCTTCGGCATCTAAAAAAGCTAGATGTGAAGATAAACGTAGATTGACCACTGCTGAATTACAATCATTGTTAGAAACATCTGGCGAGGACGATGTAGATTAAATGAATTGTGGAAGTGACTCTGACGAAATACTTGCACAAAGTCGTTCAGAAAAATCGAGGATTGCGTTTTGGAAAGAGACAACACAAACAGAATTTAAGACTTTTCTCGGGCTTATGTTCCATATGGGAACAATTAAGATGAACCGTCTGCATGACTACTGAAAAAGTATGGGTAACTTCTATAAAAGTGTTGACTTGACTACACAATTGTTCATAGCCCATATGAATTAATATCCGAATCCTCACTTGTCAAAGAAACTAAAAAAACGTTAAGTGGTCTAAAAACTAAAAAGTAAAAAAATTTAATAATATGTTAAAAGTTTTTTTAATATACCCTAAAACTGAAAGCGCAAAGAATCGATTGCAAGTTACAAAATACTTGTAAAGTCATACGAGTTTGGACAAGTACAGTTGTTTAAATAATCGCTTTCTGTGATAAACAAATTGAATAAATTGTAAAATATTTTTTGATCTGCTTGATATTTAGCACACTTTAATAACTCATCAATTGCCATGATTTCAAGTAGCTATATTACCTGTCGTTACTCAAAAAACAAAGTTATTAATATTTATAAATTACTACAAACATAATATCTTAGACTATATGGTTTTTTGGAATTATCTCAATTATTTATGTATTTAAATTTGGTATTTCTCTACATAGAAAACTTTTTATGATCTACAACTTTTATTTAAATTATTTTTCTTTAGAATGTATACAAAACGTTTTATAAGCAAAATTTTTTTGCCATTTATGATTGTTAAAAAAAAACAAAGCAAAATCAACTGTACGTCTTTACAAATTTTTCGTCGGCTACCCCTCATACTATTTAGAATTAAAATTTCTGTATAAGATTTTTTTAAACTATTTAGCGAGGTTCGTGAACTACTTTCTTATGGCATGGTCAAAGTCAAATATTATTTTTTTATGTGTCTAAGCCACAATTATTGGTCGATATTGAGATGAAAATTACATTTTTAATTAACTAATATTTAACGATACGATTTCCAATATTTAACCTTGTTTATTGTACAAATTATGTAAAAATGTGTATACACATTTTGTACAAAAAACGTTTTTTGAGAACGATTTCCTGAATGGAAATCAGAATGTTAAACATTAAATAATTAAAAATGTGATTCTAATCCCAATCACAACTAATATTTTTGACCTAATCCCATAAAAACCTAATATTTATCTTAAACTATTCACTGATACCTTCGATTAAACAGTTTGGAAATTCAAATATGTAAAATATTCCCCTACACAACTCTCTGGGAAAAAATATCTAAATTGAATAACAAATGAACATTGATATAAAAAAACTTGTTGGTTGACCCCAGCCGGCCGGCAGGTAGTTTCAATGTCTTCATTTGAACTTGACCCAAATCCGATCGATATTTTTATGTTTTCAAATATTATTTAAGTATTAACACTGGCAACATCTATTGGCTTTAAAATGATACCAAATACAGTAATTTTACCTCCCAATGTTAAAATGATGGTTTGATGTAAAAAATTTAATTTATAAAAAAATCGGATTATTGAAAAATCGACAACGGTGCCAAGCCTACAAAGGTGCACTAAACGAACATACACGACTTATAAATAGAAAATGATAGCATTTCTTGGTGATGCTAAATTACTGCAACGTGAAAAGAGCTTTAAACGATAGCGGGATGTATATATATATATATATATATATATATATATATATATATATATATATATATATATATATATATATATATATATATATATATATATATTTACATCTGGACACAAATTTGCGTCCGTTCAGAAAGCAAACATATTATGTATCCGATTCTGGAAAATATTCTGGATCAATATCGCTATCGTATATAGGAGAGTCTGGAGATCTTTTCAATTCCTGTAATTATTACGAATTTGTAATTACAGATACATTTTTTTAAATATATTAGAAAATAATTTGGACTAACCACTTTGTCTTTAGTTATACAAAAAAAATTTAATTGTGATATAATTTTTTTAATTTGATATTTGTAACACAAAAGTTACTTATGTACCTTTATTTTTTCAATATTGTCATCAGTGATTTTATTTTCCTCATAGAATGGAGATAATGGCCTATTGCAGAACCATCTTTCTTTCTTTTTCGATTGAAAAAACTGGACATCCCGCTAAAAGTATATTTAAAACTTAATTTTTAATGTTATCGTCAAGTTTATTAGCGAAATTAAAACTATGTTCTTCGAACCAGTTTAGAAAAAGCTGTAAATCCATAGTACTAAGTATTACAAATATAGGGGCTAGGTGTAAAATCTTGGTCCAATGCCATTTAAATGCATTCATTTTTTCAAATCCTAAGAAAACTAAATAATTTAAAAAAATTTAAATGAAGATTACATTATTACCGAGGGCCGAAAGTCCTCTAGAAAACAAAAAGTTTCTTTTTGAAATATTTGAAATTAAAAATCAATTTTTCTCTTTTTTTTTTCACCCCTGTAGCTTATTAGAATAGACATTATAGACGATATAGTTATAGTTTTCAGGGACTTTCAACCCTCGGTAATAATTTCATATTGCATTCAGCGTTTAAATTTTTTAAAAATACTTATTAGTTTTCACAGGATTCGAAATTTTAACCAGAAATTATATATACACTAAAAGTATAGATTTGTTCTCATTTTGCTAAGGCACGTCGAATAATATGTCGCTTATACTATTTAGGTGACTTAATAATGGTACTTACGGTTGCAACTCTAAAACCGAAAGTGCGATGTCAAATTTCTCATCTTTAATACCATCCTTGGGTTATAAGCTTGACAAGCATTAGACATCTCATTTGTCATTCTATCTGTATTAATAACGGAAGAACAGACAATCATGAAACTAGAAGTATATATTTGTTCTCGTCTGGCTAAGGCACGTCGAATAATATATTGCTTGTACTATTCCGATAATTTTAAAATAGTACTTCTGGTTGCATTTCTAAAACCGGAAGTCGTAGGTAAAATTTCTCACCTTTATTACCATTCTTTGATTATATTTTGATTATAAGTTTTCTTTCGACACCTCATTTTTCATTCTACCTGGTATAATGACGAAGGAGTTATATTCGTGGACGGACGGACAGACGGTCATGAAAGCGAAAGTATATATTTGTTCTCGTCTTGCTAAGGCGAGCCGAACAATATATCGCTTGTACTATTCCGGTGACTTTAAAACAATACTTCAGGTTACATTTCTAAAACTGAAGTCCTAGGTCAAATTTCCCACCTTTAGTACTATCCATGGATTACAAGCTTTAATTCAACAACTCATTTTTCCTTCTACATGGTATAATGAGGGAGGCGATGTGTTTACGGGCAGACTGAGACCTGGATAATTTAACGTTTTCACGTTTTTTCAAAGTTGGGTGGAAACAAAATATAAATAAACGTTGTTATTAAGAATAAAGTTAGTAATAATTTTAAAATTTAGATTAGTAAATTTTTTTTAATTTGGCAGTTATGCGATGTTCTCCGCTTGGCTAACATTCTTAAATTGTCTCACCTCCCACCTCACAAGCACAGTCACAGATCGAATAATCTTCGAAAATCCGTTTATTAGTATCTATTTATAGATGCACAGTATTGCACAGTGTTGCCGTCAGTGATTTCAAAGAGGAATCAAAATAATGCATTAAATGAATTAAAAATATACATTCTGTATATTGGTTTTGCGCTCCCTGGCGGATATTCTCTGAATTAAATGTGAATATAATCTTTCACTTTTAACACTTAATTGCATCCTTTAATTTTATGACTACAGCCATTTGGTATGGTTGAGATTTCTGTCTATAAGGTTAAACCAATTACAATATAATCCGAAAGAGTTCTCTGTATAAACGATGTCTTTATCTTCAACAATTACCTTACAATTACTCTGCACATAACATTTTACGTCCATGACTATTTTGCATCCGTATATCGTAAGCAAAATAGTTTTTCGATTTTTTTCGGTTATTGTTGAAGATAAAGACATCGTTTATACAGAGAACTCTTTCGGATTATATTGTAATTGTTTTAACCTTATAGACAGAAATCTCAACCATATCAAATGGCTATAGTCATAAAATTAAAGGATGCAATTAAGTATTAAAAGTGAAAGATAATATTCACATTTAATTCAGGGAATATCCGCGAGGGAGCGCAAAACCAATATACAGAATGTATATTTTTAATTCATTTAATGCATTATTTTGATTCCTCTTTGAAATCACTGACTGCAACACTGTGCAATACTTTGCATCTATAGATAGATACTAATAAACGGATTTTCAAAGATTATTCGATCTGTGACTGTGCTTGTGAGGTGAGAGGTGAGACAATTTAAGAATGTTAGCCAAGCGGAGAACATAGTATCCCTTTTTTTCAGATGATGTAAGTAGAAATTTTATATTTAAAACTCATAATATGTATTAAAATTATTCTAAATTTTCAAATAAATATACGAAAACAATACAGGTATTAAGTATTTAAACGTAATTAATTTATAAAGATAGGTACTCATACTTTTATGTATATTAGGTATGCTAGTTTTTTTAAAGACATCATACGAACAACTTTAATTTTGAAAATATAATTTTGTGGAACTACAACATATTTATTAAAATTTCACCAACTGCCAAATTTAAACAATTTTACTAATCTAAATTTTAAAATTATTACTAACTTTATTCTTAATAACAACGTTTATTTATATTTTGTTTCCACCCAATTTTGAAAAAAAAACGTGAAAACGTTAAATTATCCACGTCAGTCTACCCGTAAACACATCGCCTCCCTCATTATACCATGTAGAAGGAAAAATGAGTTGTCGAATTAAAGCTTGTAATCCATGGATAGTACTAAATATATACTTTCGCTTTCATGACCGTCTGTCCGTCCGTCCACGAATATAACTCCTTCGTCATTATACCAGGTAGAATGAAAAATGAGGTGTCGAATGAACGCTTATAATTAAATTATAATCAAAGAATGGTAATAAAGGTGAGAAATTTTACCTACGACTTCCGGTTTTAGAAATGCAACCAGAAGTACTATTTTAAAATTATCGGAATAGTACAAGCAATATATTATTCCACGCGCCTTAGCCAGACGAGAACAAATATATACTTTTAGTTTCATGATTGCCTGTTCTTTCGTCCGTGAATATAACTCTTCCGTTATTAATACAGATAGAATGACAAATGAGATGTCTAATGCTTGTCAAGCTTATAAGTCACCGAAATAGTATAAGCGACATATTATTCGACGTGCCTTAGCAAAATGAGAACAAATCTATACTTTTGGTTTATATATAATTTCCGGTTAAAATTTCGAATCCTGAGAAAACTAATAAGTATTTTTAAAAAATTTAAACGCTGAATGCAATATGACATTATTACCGAGGGTTGAAAGTCCCTGAAAACTATAACTATATCGTCTATAATGTTTATTCTAATAAGCTACAGGGGTGAAAAAATAAGAGTAAAAAGTGATTTTTAATTTCAAATATTTCCAAAAGAAACTTTTTGTTTTCTAAAGGACTTTCGGCCCTCGGTAATAATGTAATCTTCATTTAAATTTTTCAAAAATATTAAGTTTTCTTGGGATTTGAAAAAATGAATGCATTTAAATAGCATTGGACCAATTCTATTTAAATATATACGATACGCTACGATAGCGATATTGATCCAGAATATTTTCCAGAATCGGATACATAATATGTTTGCTTTCTGACCGGACGCAAATTTGTGATATCTATATATATATATATATATATATATATATATATATATATATATATATATATATATATATATATATATATATATATATATATATATATATATAGATCTAGCGGTTAATGTGGGCCCCGTACTAAAACGGTATTATACTAACTCCAGGAGAATATACACCGTGTATATTATTATCTGGGTAGCGCTTTATGTAGACTCCGACCAACCCGTAGGATTAAATGGACTCCGTAAAAGGTTAAAACACTTTTGGGATCCGTATGTATTTTGTCGCGTACACAACTAAACTCCTCCGATGTTGCCAATAATTTGATTAGTCGTAGATTTTTAAATTTTACAGCAGGTACGTTTTGGTACTTGAAATTTATTTAAATATCAATCAATTTAGTCATCCCGAAATTTCACAAATACTTGGTTAATGTAGTTAAATATTTTATGGTGGTAATTTATATTACTTGCTTTAATTATTTTTAAATTTAAGTTAGTGTCTGTTATAAGCTTGGAAAAGGCTAGTGTCCATTTTTATTTATTAGTATTTTTTTTAATGCATTGAAACTGAAAAATTTATTATATAAATGTACGTTATGATGTTTCGATTGCTACGTTTTATGATGTACAATATTTGTTTCATAAAGTAGTAAAATTTAAATTTTAATAATTTATAAATCAATCTTAAAATTATAATTTTTTACTGTCTAATTTCAATATTTCGATTTTTAAATGTAGGAAATTCAATATCTTACTATAATACTTTAGATACACATATATTATACATGGATACACTTGTAACAGACACTAAAATAATAAGGAGGCGTAACACCTAATTTCGCTTTTAACTATAAATGTATCGTATAACGTAACGTAGCAATCAGTAGTAAGTCATTACTCAGATAAAATATTTCGGTGACTTTATGGTAATTTGATTCTAGCCAACATATCTATTACAATTATTACATATAATATGTTCGGTCTTATTGTTTTAAAAAATACTTTGTCGCTTGTAAAATTTCATATTGTTCTGAAGCTATTTTATTGTGGCATTTTAAATTAATTACTATTTAAATAGGAATAAGCCACAATTAAAGGTTAAAATACGTTTATTGACGTTTCAATTTCCACTTTGGAAATCGTTCTCAAAATACAAACAAATTTGTTTTTGTTTACAAAAAAATACAAACAAAAAAAAGTTTGTTTGTATTTTGAGAACGATTTCCGAAGTGGAAATTGAAACTTCAGTAAACGTATTTTAACCTTTAATTGTGGCTTATTCCCATTTAAATAGTAATTAAATATTTATTTTGTTTTTGTATCTTTTGTTGTTAGGCATACTAGTATTTTATTTTTAATTTAGAAGTAAATGTATATATAATATTCTTTTTTCTGTCACTTATTTTAAATATGGTTCACTTATATTCTTCTTGCTTATTTATTTTTATTCGTAATACTTATAACGTACGTAATAATGTTGCCGAGAGGCGTCGATGGGGTTAGAATGGCCCACATCTGGCTCTGCGGTCTTCTTTCGATCCTGGGAGTTGGATCTGGAGGTGGTACGGGTGTCTACCATCTTTATATTAGCGATTCGTATTGGGATAGTACGTATCGCAAGAAATGCACAGGTTTGTGTATGTTCTGATTAGGAACTGTCACAAAACAGCTGTGTCTACAGGCTTTAAGTGCGTGATCGCCAAGCGAAATGCCACCTAAAGCTCTTATAGTGCACAAATAGATATATATATATATATATATATATATATATATATAAATATATATATATATATATATATATATATATATATATATATATGTATATATATATATATATATATATATATATATATATATATATATATATATATATATATATATATATATATAGCAAAAAGAAGCAAGTCTCGATGATATACAAGAGTGCAAACGTATTGGTGCCTAATCTGCGTAGCAGAAGTTCCACGTGATACGTTTTCTGCACGACAAATCACAATAAAATCAGAAAATATTTGTGTGCAATAAAGAGAAATAGCAGAACATAAAAATAGGCCTGCGTTTCCTTAACTTACGGAAGGACACTCAGAAAATAACTTGTGTCTCCTTGACTTACGGAAGGAGGTACAAGTGCAGAAAAGTATGTAAATATTTCGGAACGTATGATCTCCGGAGAGAAATATCGTATCGAATATATTTAAAAAAATAACAACAATGCGATAATAAAATAGCAAACAATAAATGCAAGTATTTCGAGCGTATGATCTGTTCGAGAAATGTCGCAACGAAAATACTCTGTAAATAGCAATAATAAAATAGCCACAAAATCAAAGAATGGGAATATACTTAAGCGTATGGTCTACTACGAGAGATATCGCAACAAGTATATTCAAACAAACAAATGTATTTATATATGCAATAATAAAATAGCCAAAAATCAAAATAAAAATGGGAATATACTTGAGCGTATGGTCTACGGGTGAGAGATATCGCAATAAGTATATTCAAACAAAAATTATATGCAATAATGAAATAGCAATATGTGTATTCTCTCTGTGTATGATCCGGAGGAAATATCACAGCGAGAAATACAGAAAAATACACAAATATATATATATATATATATATATATATATATATATATATATATATATATATATATATATATATATATATATATCAAATGCACACAAAATCAATAATAAAATACAGCAGAAAAAGGCAAAAAATAAAAGTCAGATTCTAGGTGGATGAACTAGCACCGTACCTAGAGTCTTATAATACGAGGTGAACTCGAACTGCCCGACTACAGAAAATCCACCTTCTTTTATACAAGAAAATCCTTTGTTCTAAAGGATTATGACGTATGAAAGTGGACTTCCCGTAAGATCGACCAATGGTAAATTTTAAATTGCTCAAAAGTTGGAATAGCCCCTATTCCAATCAATGAACAATTTTTTTCATGTCAGGAGATGTTGCCCGTACGCTGATTGGCCAGTTAATGCGAGCGCACGAGAACAATAACAAACCCGTTGTTGCAAAAACCAACAACAAGTACAAAAGATATTAGGTATCAGGGGTGGTATTTGTCAATCTAAATGCCGCCTACGACACAATAAATTAGAGGACATTTCTCCAAAAACTGTACGACAAACTGTTTGGGAAAGTATGTACTATTTCTTTTCATATTTTTACTATTAATATTTCTGTTACGGTACTGTAATGTGATCTAAATTCAATACTGTATCCTAACGACTTTGTAAAATATATTGCTTCCTGTAAAATTGCTAAACTGGTTGTCTCATGTATTATGTTATAAGTGCGGAGAATTTGACTTCTCTTTTGTATTCTGTGTCACAAATATGCACACGTGTGTACGGTTTCGTATTACGGTCTCAATTAACTTAAATTATCGCATTCAAAAGCACAATACAATAGGGTGATTTATTGATGTACCCCCTTTCACCCAACGGCCAAAAGATTCTTTTCTGACCTGCAATCTCGACACTTCATCTCAAGACAGCGAACAAAACGGACCTAGTGCGTGATAGGTTCTAGCCATCGAGCGTCGGCGGGCGCCCCGACACGGTACCAACGAGATTTCCTTGGCAACGACTAAAATACTTCAAAGGGTAAGTCTTTCTTTGTACAAACATCAATAATGAGTAAGACCAGTTAATTTCCTAATTTATTTATAGTTGTGTTTGCTATTTGTCGCTAATTGATTTACAAACAAATTATTTCATTTTTTCGTTATTATTAATTATCGAATATCATTTAACCAGCGACCTCATTAAGTTTTATACACAAACTGTAAACATCGTTTTATCCGCGAATATCTACAGAACAGAAGATTTTTCGTATCATTCAATGGTAATATGGAGAACGCAGAAAAACGGTCTCGTTTGGGGTAGCGTAATGGCACCTACACTGTATTACATTTACACAAATAATCAACAGATACCAGTAGATACTAGGATTTTCATGTAGACGATACATTGCACAACCAAAAACTTTTGTTGCTGCAGTGAAAAAAAAAATCTAATAGATGCCTTAAATATAATAAAAATAAACTACGATTTAATTTTAAGCCAAACCCCGACAATCTTAGGAGCGCTCCTTCAATTTTCCCAACACAGGCGCATTCACAAAACTCAACATCCAATAGTGCGATGAAATCATTGAACTCTGAATTTCCTATAAATACCTTGAAGATAGTTTATATCGCACGTTGTCAATCACAGAATATTTTGTTTAAAACTAAAAGGCAAACTAAGGACCAGAAATAGTAATCCTATTACTAAAACTAAAATAGTTTTTTAACCAAGTTTGACATCTTGGCGTCTTTGTATGTGTCCGATCTACCTTAAGCGATTTATTTTCCTAAACAATATATTTATAAGAGCTTTCTTTATTTAGTATGTGTTCTTATTCTATACGGATTTGTAGCAATATGATAATGAGATTAAAAAAGTTTTCTTATTATTTTGCTTTCAAATATTCGGAGTTCTTCCTTATTTGTTTTAGTCATTGTCTATGATTCGCATTCATGTATTAAAATAGGTCTGAAGTGAATTATGCTTTGTATTTCTTTAGTGACATTATTATTAACCGTGATTATTAATCTAAGATATTTTTATATTATACTTTCGAAATTATAGTTGTTGACTTTAATATTTTATCTAGATGTATTGAATTGCTTTCTTCTGTTGATTCGCTTGTATTTGGTTTTTATTTTGTTGATTTTAAGTGAAACATTTTTCGTGCTCTCTTCACTTTGTTGAAGATGTCATTTGCGGATGGGAGAGAGTTTCTTATAAGATCAATATCATTAGCAGATGCTAGGACTGCTTTGTACCTTGAGCCATTAATGGATTGCATTTTAAATAGACGTTATTTCTATTTTAGTAAGCTGTTCATTAAATTTTTGAATATTTGAATATTTGAATCGAGAATCTGTATTTTATTCAACTGTTTTATAACACAGAGTTTCTTGGCGCCTATTTTCATCTCTGTTTTTTTTGTTTAGTGTATCATTCTTCTTCTTCCTATACCGTCCCCATTAACGGAGGTTGGCAACCATATTTCTAAAAGTATTTCTGTCTTTTGCAACGTGGAATAATTCGTCTACAGTCATGTTTGTCCAGTCACGAATATTTCGCAGCCATGACTTCCTCTTTCTACCTATTCCCTTTTTGCCATCGACTCTACCCTGCATGATGGCATGCAGAAGACTTTATATTCCTTAGTATGTGTCCCAGATATGCAGTCCTGCGTACTTTTATTGTTCTCAACAATTTTTTGTCTCGACCCATCCTTTTCAGCACTTCCTCATTGGTCACCCTGGCAGTCCATGGAATTCTCAACATTCTCCGGTATATCCAAAATTCAAAGGCTTGAAGCTTCTTAACTATTTGCGCTTTTACCGTCCACATTTCTACTCCGTACACAGAACAATTGCTTGGTCAACAATTTCTTGGAACAATTTCTTAGTCTGAATCTAATTCTTTGTTGATGTAAGCTCCCAGATATTTATATTTTTACTCCCGTATCATTATTAAAAGGATTTTGCTGAATGTCGATCTAGGGAATCCGGTGGTATGTACATGATGTTTCCATAACCAACGTTCGAAAATTTGTCTTACTGTAAAGTCATGACGATTTTACTAGGAAATATAGTGCTATTTATTAATAATAAAGTTCAAGCAATAATTCCTCTATGCACTAACTTGGTACTGATATCTCTGCTCCCCGATACCAGGTAGCAGTCCCGAAAACATTAAAACTACTACACTCATGCTTGCAATTATCCAACGACTAGCCAGTCCAGGACTATACGCCTTATTATGGTACTGATATTGCTGCTGTCCCTCATAAGTAAATATAATATGCAAGAAATCTTTTGGCAATTTAATAGGATTTTGTATGTTAGAATATTATTTCTCCGAGAAAGTGAAAAAAATCTATTTGCTATCCGGATTTAATTCATAGATTAAATATTAGAATGCTATAAAAAATGCTATTAGCAGCAAAAAACGGTCTGATAGTAAGTAATGAGAAAACTAAATAAATTTTCTTTAACATACAAGAGAGAGGACGTAGAGTAGGGCATAACGTAACAATAAACCCATATAATTTTGAAAGATTGCAGCGTTTTAGGTATCGTAGATAACGCTGTCACATAAGCAATAAAATGGATTATTCAGGTAGCTAACTGATGTAAATATAACCCACATAACACTTTTAGATCCAGAAGACTAATACAAATCCCTAAAATCAGGATATATAAAACAGTGATTAAACCAGTGCTATTGACTGCAAATGTGACGAGAACGCTGACAAAACAATGTAAGTAAAACTTAGGTATTAATTAGATCAGGATTACTAGAAAAGCCATCAGACTTATTTTCCAACTTACAAAGGTCCGAATACAATCAATACCGAACCGGAACTAATGCCAAGGTCTAACAGGTATATAAAGATAGCAACGTCATACAAGAGACTAAATCTCAACGCCAAAGTTACGCTAGCTATATTTAAAGGCTTTCTAATAACTGCATTGCCAAGTTAAACTGGGAAAATGCCCCAAGAGAAAAAATGCCCTTAGGACGTCCACGAATCAACAGGGGAGGTAACATATGGTCAGATTTAGGAATAATGGGACTACCTACCGACCCATCATATTTATCAACACATGCCTGTATAACCAACTGGTATCCAACCTACAATCAATACTTATCTGTTGGGAACTATCAAATCCATTACATGTAGTCAAACGAACTAGGCTTAAAAAAAGTTATCTTAGGAAAGGCACTTTAAAAATATTGACATATATTTTTAAAACGTTATTTACGTGGCTAAGTTTTCAATGGGAATGAGGAGACAAAAAGCAGAAAAGCCAATAGAACCTTGTTGCGTTCTGACTATACTATGACGATGACCTTTACAATATAAACAATACTTGAGACAACTGTTTGTCTCAATTTAGTCATTTAGAATTATGTCTGTATTTTTTAATTTGCCGATTTCCATAGATTCTAATTTCCATAGAATCTAAAAATATTTTATACTTTTTTAGTAATGAAAATACGTAAATAGAACCTGGAATATACATGTAACCTTTAATCTCTGGGATAAATCCATCTCCTGAACAATGGCGCCGATATATTTAGTTAAAATTCTGTGCACTTATTTTAACCGTTTATGTCCTTATCATTCATATATGAGTTGTGACCGATATTACAAACTCATTTACTTTTCACAAAGAGACTCCATATTAACTATAGTTATTACTATACAAATCTGATTCGAAATATCATCGAAAAGTAACAGTACGTAAAATTATTTTTAATAAAAAGTTAATTAGCCATTTCTTATGGGGTTCAAAAGAGAAGCCTTCAAGCCATTCAATATGATTTTTGTCAAATTGGTCCGTTTTAGGATCAATTATTCTAATTATGCCTATAAATATTAAGGGCATATCTTTGATAAAGACACTTTACTTTACTTAACCTTATCAGACATATGCGCTTAGCACAAATGTGACGTATTTCTAGTGCAAAAAATAGTGTATTTGGTATTAAGCTGATCGCTGAAAATCACATAATAATTGTGAAAGTTCTATCTTTGCCGACAAAGACGCAAAGAAAAACTTAAAATGAGAGAGGACAAAACCAGTCAGCTGAAGGAACCTGTTAACGATGTTGAGCTTGGATCCACTATCTACGTATATAATAAAGAATAGTACGGCACTGACTGAAGATCTGAGCACAAAGCATAATATTATAAAATTTGGACCAAAAATACAACAGTTACTAATATCCAAAGTCTGCAGACAAACAAAACAAAGACAAAGTTGTTGCCTTGCTTAAACCTGGCAAAAACTCCAGCGGCCACAAAAGCTATCAGTCAATATATTTATTTTGTAAGCTTTACAAAATACTTCTCAAGAGGTAAAACAGAAGAAAAATTCAAATTAAAAGACAAAAGTTGCTATAGACAGGGAAGATCATGTACGTCACAAATACTAAATCTTGCCCAATACAGCAAAGATGGGTACGAAAGATATCAGGTATGAGGAGTGGTAATTGTCAATCTAAGCAGCAATTTGGAGCTTACGACACCTTAAATAAGAGGGCATTTTTTTAAAATCTATATGATATCTCCTTAGGTAATAAACTTACTTGTTTTACTAGCGTATGCCTACACAACAGAAGATTTTTGGTATTTCTCAATGGTAAGAATAGCAGATGGAGAACGCAGAAGAACGGTCTCCTTTGGGGTAGCGTAATGGCACCTACACTGTATAACATGTACACAAACCATCAACCCATACCAGTAAATACTAGGACTTTTATTATGTATACGACACATCTATTATTGCACAACCAAAAAATTTTGTTGCTGAAGTGGAGAAAAATCTATATCATGCCTTAAACATAATAAAAATAGACTATAAATCATTTTTAAGCCAAACCCCGGAAAAACTCAGGTGTGCTACTTTAATGTCTCCAACACAGACGTTTTCATAAATCTGAACATCCAATAGTGTCATGAAATCCTTATACTCTGGACTTGCCTTGAAGATAGTTTGTATTTCACTTAGTTATTCACAGAACTTTATTTAAAACTAAAAGGCACACTGAGGACCAGAAGTAATATTCTCCGCAAACTTGTCAGCTAAAAATGAGAAGCACATCCTTCCACCCTTAAAACGTAAACGCTTGCATTCTATGCTTCTGCTGCCGAATATACCTTGTCAGTATGAATGACACCAACACATACTTAACACGTAGATTTAGCTATAAATTAGTCATCCAAATACAGCGGATATTAAGACTCACATCCATACATAAGCTCTACAATATCGTAGCTACCAAGACGCCTAATATCCGAAGATAAGTAGCTAAAGAACGAAAGAAACAACATCTAGATTTGCAACATGTACTCCACGAATACAAGCCCATATTATGACTAAAATCGAGAAAAACCTGGCCAGATCAACACATGTGCAAGATATACCGAAAAAAAATAAGCTCTTCCTCGCCATCTGAACCCTCGAGAGGACTCTTGCCTGCAAACACCGGTTAACTTATGTGAATGTGGGGTGGTAGAAGATTTTTTACACCTTCTTAGTTGATTTTGGCATTTAAATTGCTCTTTTCTGAAGGGACAAGGTTTAATTATTTAAACTGAACATGTAAAATACAGTCAGTAAACTATTGCTTATAAAGGTCATTGCTAATTTGACACTAACTCCACTTATATTGATTACATATTACCCCTAAATTACCTTACCATTCAGAAGTATGTAATATTGGTAAAGTGATATATTCTAGCTAGATAAATTAAGCATTCTTCCCTTTTTTGCGGACTACTATCCACTTTTACACAAAAATATCTATTTTAGCACTTAAATATTTATTTTAAGATAACCTATCCAGAATTATATGTAGTATACAAACAAAACCAGAAATAAAATAATAAAGAAGCTACAAGATATCGTAAACCAATAGATGGATGAAATAAAACAAGTTCATATTAATCGGATTCTTAAATAAAACGTATAAAGACATATTAACGTTAACAAAATGCATTAGGAAATTTCCGCATATGAAAAAAACATCCAACTTGGTAACGAAATCCTTTTGTATCTATAAAGCTATTTTTAGAAAAGCACGTACCTACCAAAAACAGGTATTTGGTAGTATACATATCTATCACATACTGTAATGCGTTTGAATGATAACAAAAATAAGAACTAAGGAGTCCGTATGAACCGTTTAGAATATACGCTGAAAATATACGGCTTAATCGCATAGTTGCCAAACTATCAGAGCTTACTTAAACCGATATACTTATGGTTCCAATATACAGTGAAAAAGATCTGAACGACCCCTATAATATATACACGTGAACTAAGCGATATACATTTATGATACAGGGGTACTTATGGACTCTACAAAATTTTTAAAAATTATGAAACTATACATGTTAACGAATCGACGCAGCCAATATTATGGAATGGTCAAGTAAGCTCCGTATATTGGTGTCCGATATATATATATATATATATATATATATATATATATATATATATATATATATATATATATATATATATATATAAATACATATATATATATATATATATATATATATATATATATATATATATATATATATATATAGTAAGAAAAAATAGTCCAAAATTTTTGACTAGTTTGGAAAAAATATATGTAAATACTTTTTTCTTTTTGGGTGTGGTAGTCAATAAAAACAGAGCTTTGCTAAGGCGTACTATTTATTCTGAATCCAAGCTTTCGGTGGTTTTTTGCCACCTTTATCAAGGTCTACAAAGAAAATTACTATGTTGTAACAGTTTGAATGGTGCCAAAAAAAGGCTATAAAAAACTATAAAAAACTAACCCGAATGTAAGATTCGTGGCAGAAACAACAACGTTAAATAACATGATATACTGAAGTTGCAATTACACTTTAAAAATTACTGTTAAAAAAACACTTTAAAATTACTAAATACGTTAAAAGTTAAAAACAAAATGAAGGACGACATGTTAAAACAGTCGTCGCTGCAGGCTTGATTTCAGTCACATTTCACGAGCAGAAAGAGAACGTGGGTGGACAATTATTGTTTAAATAGTTAGGAGAAAATACAAAAAACAACTTTGAAATTAATGTCTCACAAAATACTGTTTATGAATTTTGAGTACTACCAACTGTATTACCAACTTAAAAATAAGCGGGAAGTTAAAAATGTTATTTATGACATAAGCAATCGAAAGAAAATAGTATTTAGTAAATAGGTTTAGAAAAAATAATAACTCAAACAAAACAAAACTAAATTAGTAACTGAAGTTTGATCACAAGTATTCAATTAATACTGAAATTTTTAACAAAAGAAAAGAACAAAGAAAACTCTGAGATGCAAAATAGCTAAGTCAAAAGTCAAGATAAAATTGTAAATTTTGCTAAGATTCTGGATCTCAGATCTCTTATTAAGATTGTTATTATCACTCTTGCTGATATGTACCATCTCTAAGAAAGTTCTCTTAAATTTATTTTTCTCTCTGGCTAATATTTTTACATTGTTGAAATCTATCTTATGGTCTAGATCGATAGTATGCTCTGCCAAAGCACAAGTAGGTTTGTTTAATCTACAATCACTCTTATGAGAAATAATACGGCTAGACAGATTCCTTCCAGTTTCACCAATGTACGTGGATGGACATTCAGTACATTGAATGCAATAAACAACATCTGTAGTCTCTAGAGTGGTTAGGGGTTGTTTTATTTTGCTATACAGCTGACGTATGGTTTTGATGTTCTTGTTAGCTATTTTGATATTCTTAAAGTCTTAGTGAGTTCAACGGTTAGTTTTGGAATATATGGAAGGGCATAAAAATACACACTTGTTGAAGCTGAATTATTTTGTGCTGAGGGCACTGATTGTGACATAGTAAGTCTGTTGTTTCTATTAACAAAGGGAACATTAAAAATAAATTTATTAATCAGTCTTAGAGGATATGACCTATAAACCTCTTACGTAATATTTTTGTTGAAAATTCATATCCTCTAAGACTGATTAATAAATTAATTTTTAATGTTAATTAATTTAATGTTAGTTAGTAATTTTTTAATGTTAGTTTAATATAGTAGTAGTATATATATAGTAGTATATATATAGTAGTATATATATAGTAGTATATATATATATACATATATATATATATATATATATATATATATATATATATATATATATATATATATTGAAAAAGTTGTATTTTATTAATTTTATTTTTATTTATAATAAATGTTGTAATTTTTAAAATCTGTGGTTCGTTGTTTAATTTAATATATACCTCAGCTAGCTCAATTATGTGTTCTAAGCAATCTGTCACTGTGTGACGTCGACTCTGTAGTCTCCTGGTAGAGTTCAAAAAGAAATTAAAGCAAAATTTACTTTAGACCTTTGATAAATTAAACCAAATGAAGCACGTTATTTATTAATATTGAACAAATTTAATATAAACAATAAAATTCGTCTGCAACTTGGGTTGCCTTTAAAAATTTACAAAATAGGAATCGTTTAAATCTTAATGTGGTTTAGAGTCGTGACAATAAAATTTTATTACAAAATGTGGAGACTCTATACAAGTACCTAAAAACTAAATAAATATTGCAACTTTATAAAGTGTTTAAATGAACTATAAAGAAAAGAAAATGAACACTTTATTCCGCTGACTTTTAACTTGCATTCAAATATAATCAAAATTTCAAATGATCCCCAAAATTATTATCCAACCTTACTTTAAAACAGTTCTGATTTATTTAAAGAAAACTAACTACTCGCAAAATAATTGGTGAAACTGGAATATCAATCCTCTCTTCGGAAGTTAAGGTACGTACTATTCTATTTTTAATTTAATGATCATTAATATTTTCAATTTTTTTTTAAGGCCTATCGCAATTATGTTAATTCATGAATTTTAATTTTCTCAATTTAAATGACATTTCTGTACTCCAATAATAACTTATAAGTTAAATTGTTTCTCTTACTCTCTGGAACAAATTCTGGATATCTCTGCTGTGGAAACTGTGGAAAAACTAAAATTCTCTTTAGACGAGTTAAAAAAATACTCCCGACCTATTCCACAATTTCAGGACTCTCCTTTCAAAATTTCTTGTCGGCCTCGCCCAAAATCTATCTCGTTCGTTGCTAACAGCAACCAACGTTCTTTTTTCTTTTCGTCTTCTATTTTTTTTTAAACCATAAAACTGTCCTGTTCTGACACATTTGTCAATCCACATTAATTTCTCATAATCACTTTAATCACATCTAATTTGGGAATTTATAAAAAAAAATGTTCAGATATAAAACTTATTCTATTACAATGCTAATACAATTTATTCTTTTCATCTCCACATCATTGTAATTTCTTATTTAACAAAACCCCTATTAATTTAGCTCCCATAGACTTGCTTGACAGTTTATTTTCTGACGTTTTCAAAATTTCTATGTTTAAATATTTTTTAAGAATTCTTCTTTTTTTGTTCTTTTTAAGGTTTAGACGATTCACCTATACACTAGGCAACTATACTATTCAGAAATTATTAACACTATACCAGGTAAGTCAAAATTAATTTATTTAACAATTTACTAATCTTTTTCTCTCTTTTATTTCAGAGTCGAACCCACATTGTGATGGCTTCATGAAATTCATGAACAACAAACTCATATAAAAATCCATTTAAGTTGTATCCTTTTTAACATATTGAAATCATTTCAACTTCCCCCCAATTTGGATTTTGTTCAGTGCTAACTATCAGCACTTACTAAATCTAAATTCTTACCGGTAAACTTAAATATTTTATTAATATTAACATAACAATAAACTGACTTTTAATAATAAGCATATCTCTTGAATATTTTTTTTTATAATTTACTCTATGACAAATACAGAATTCTCCAAACAAAATCTACAAATCTTTCACTAATTATATCAACTTCAGAATCAAATTTCCAAGTACTTTCCCAATTTCTTTACTTCTTTTCCTGTACTATTTATTTCTTAAAAAAATTTATTAAAAATCCTTTGTAAAAGGTATATATTTTTAAAAACCCAAACGGGCTGTTATAGACAAAACGTTTTCGGAATCCATTATTCCATCATCAGTGTCCTATAAAATATATAACCACTTAATTAAAGAGAACGTGAAGTTAAAATTTTGACTAAGGTTAATGTAAAGTGTGGTTAATACTTACTAGGTGTACATGAATGTAGCCACTAAATACATGGGTAAAAACCCGTTAACAAAAATTTAGTTACATTTGTTTTACATTATATTATATAAATTGCTAGGATGCTAAAGTTACCGTTGGATTAGGTAACATGGCGACATATGACTCCACGTTGAAGTTGCAAGTCCTGAGACGGTGTGTCTACGAGGACTTAATGGAAGCAACTGATTGAAATGACAATGTTGACAAGTTAGGACGGAACAAGTAACAGAGTAGTCAATATAACTGTATGTGTCTACTTAAGACAAAAGTCAACGTTAATTAAATTGTTAAAGTAATAGATTTTTTGATATTAAATAATATAACAGTATCAACCATCAATGTTGTTGTTTTTTTAAAAATTGATTTTTATGTGTATGAGATGAAATGTGGAGAGTAGATAATGTGGTTATAGTTAGGCAACCAACTATGCATGTGTGTGGTAGTGTAATGAAAAAGAGATTTTTATATTTAGGCCCTTTATGTTTATTCAACATTTGGTACTTGGAAAATAGAAAATAGACACATGTAGAAGGTTGAGTTATAGAAATTTTGTTTGATATTGGTGGAAAATGAATGAATATATTTAAAATATGAAAGTGTTCTTACATGAATGAGATAAAACTTTTGTAGTATAATGGTCATGTGAAATTTAACTTATAACTCGATTATAGAAGGCCCTGTATGTCAAAAAACAACATTTGGTACCTGGTAAATGTAAAAATAATTAAGTTGTAAGTACATGAAATTAAATATCTGATAGGGTGTTAACAGACTAAGTGGTATGGAAGTTTTATTTTCTTATCTATTATGTGAAATGAATAGAAATTGATGGTTGGGACATGGTTTTTTTAATAAGTTAATAGAATAGTACTCAACTTATAACTTAAGAAAGGTCCTATCTGTCATAAGCAACACTAGGTACATGGGAACTATAAAAGGATAAGTTACAAGTTGTATGATTTGCAGGTGTATAATTGTCCAAAATGTGAAAATGGAATGGTTGTGGGTTGGCTCTGTTAGAATTAAGTAAAGCAATATATAAAAAAATAAAAAAACAACAACATTGATGGTTGATACTGTTATATTATTTAATATCAAAAAATCTATTACTTTAACAATTTAATTAACGTTGACTTTTGTCTTAAGTAGACACATACAGTTATATTGACTACTCTGTTACTTGTTCCGTCCTAACTTGTCAACATTGTCATTTCAATCAGTTGCTTCCATTAAGTCCTCGTAGACACACCGTCTCAGGACTTGCAACTTCAACGTGGAGTCATATGTCGCCATGTTACCTAATCCAACGGTAACTTTAGCATCCTAGCAATTTATATAATATAATGTAAAACAAATGTAACTAAATTTTTGTTAACGGGTTTTTACCCATGTATTTAGTGGCTACATTCATGTACACCTAGTAAGTATTAACCACACTTTACATTAACCTTAGTCAAAATTTTAACTTCACGTTCTCTTTAATTAAGTGGTTATGTATTTTATAGGACACTGATGATGGAATAATGGATTCCGAAAACGTTTTGTCTATAACAGCCCGTTTGGGTTTTTAAAAATATATACCTTTTACAAAGGATTTTTAATAAATTTTTTTAATATATGGTATACAGCCAAATACAGGAACGTAGATTCCTTGTGGATTTATTTCTTGTACTATTTTCGTAGAAATTCTTATAATTGTTCCCCTATATACTATTTCATATACTATTTCAGTATCTTCATTCATTGCCGCATTATTATTTATTCTTTTTATATCCGCATATAATATTCATTTCATCATCTCTACATATAACTCTCTATATTTCATATTTCAATATTTCTTATAATTTTATTTTTCATCTTATTTCCGCATATACTATTTATCATTATAATATTCCCTATTTCCCAATTTCTACAAAATATCGATTTGTCCATAGTACTTTGCTCATTTATTTATACTTGTAACTCCTATAAATCTACTTGAAAATAAATCAACCTTTTATGTTTATATAAATTCATCATTATTCTGTACATCTGTTCCTAATAAATTATTTAATTATCAAATTTATCTCAAGATATGCTTATTTATTAATTATCCTTCTATTTACAAAACTTATATCTTATAATACCAAATTCGTGTCATAATATTGCCTACCCTTGTATGTTTATTCATAATACTTATAAATTCCCTCTATATTAAATATCCCTCTAATTTTATTAGTTTCTGGATGTCTTAGTTCATAACTGTTTACCCCATGTTCAGTACTAATGACATAAGGTCCTTCAAATGGCAAAAGTAATTTTCCACAGAGATTTTCATCCCTTTTAGGCACCTGTAGTGACCTGATAAGTACCTTCTCCCCTTTTTCAAAAGTAACTCTTTTCTTTCTCTTCTTATTGATTCTATTTACATAACGATTAGCATTTCTTATTAAATTTTGGTTCACCTTCTTCATTACTTCTTGAATGTCCCCTGTATTACTGATTTCCCAGGGTCTTTCTGGATACTTTCCAGACATTAGGAAATATGGGCATTGTTTGGTAATTCCATGTGGTGTCTCATTTAAAAATCTTTCAACTTGTGGCAAATTTTCCTGCCATAAATAATGTTGTCTAGCACACAAAATTCTTAAGAATTTTACCACCTCTTTGACGTATCTTTCTGCAGGATTAGATGCGGGTCTTCTGATACTAATGAAATTTAATTGGATTTTCTTTTCTTCACAAACTCTTTTTAATCTTGAACTTTCAAAATATGTGGCATGATCTAAGATAATTGTTTCTGGAGTACCTACTTCCTCTATGTATTTTTCTAGATAGTATTTTACGGTTTTTACATTTGTCCTTTCGCTGGGATATAACTTTACAAATTTTGTATGTATGTCAATTATTATAAAAATATTTTTGCAACCCTGTTCACTTATGGCTAAATTAGTGACAAAATCGATAGCAACTAATTTTAAAGGTCTCTCTGCAACTATGGATTTTGCCACATTAACATTGTGGAAATTCTTCTCCTTTGCTAACTGACAAATGGTACAACTTTTAGTGATGTTTTTAGCCATGGATATATCTTTTCTTGTAAAATAATTTTCCCTAAACAACATCCATAATTTTCTGCTCCCTATATGACCATATTCGGCATGTAGATCTCTCATGATTTCTTCTGCTAATTCTTTGGTTACGACATAAACTTCTATGGTTTCCAACTTCTTACACCATACTCCATTGATATTGATTGCTCTCTTCTTTTCTGCTTCTTCCAATCTTCTCTGATCTTCCAAGATTCTTTCTAACGAATACAGCCCTTCTTCATTCTTCATTCTGTTGATTCCAATTTGATATTTTCTTCCTTCACTTCTTTGTTGTGCTTCTCTGCTTAGTACATCTGCTACAATGTTTGACTTGCCTGGAATATGTCTAATTTCGAAGTCATATTCTTGTAACAAAAGGCTCCATCTATGAATTCTGTTGTTGGCAAACCTGTTTTTAAACAAAGTTGTCAGAGCAGAATGATCCGTTTCCAATACAAAATGTGCTCCTAACAAAAAAAATCTTAATTTGGTAACACAGTAGATCACACTTGCCATTTCTAGTTCCGTTGCTGAATATCTTTTTTCAAAATCTTTGGTTACCCTAGATACGAAACTTATAGCAACTTCCTTTTCTTCTTGTTGTTGTAACAACACTCCAGCTAATCTCTCACATGATGCATCCGTTCTTAGTATAAACTCCTTATCATACTGCGGATGATACACTTGCAAATTAGTTGTAAAAATTTGTTTTAATTGTAAAAAAGCTGTATTTCTTTCTGGAGTCCATTCCCATTTCTGGTTCTTCTTTAACAGTTCTATTAGTGGCACTTCCATCCTACTTAGGTCTGGAATTAATCGTTTAAAATAATTCAATATTCCTAAGAAACCTCTGAGTGTTTTGAGATTATGTGGTGTGGCAAATTCTTGAATCGTTTGTATCCTTTCTGGATCCATACTGACTCCTTGTGTATTGAGCACATATCCTAGATATTTGACTTCTTTTTGGTAAAAAGAGCATTTTTCCAAATTTAATTTTAAACCTGCTGTTTCTAACTCCTCCATTAATGTTTTTAGATGATCCTGATGTGACAACTCATCTATCTTCAGAAAATACCAAGATGTCGTCTATGTAGTGGAGAATGAACCTTTCATATTTGTTCAGAATGGAATGCAAAGTTCTGACCAGTGCTGCACATGAACTCTGGAGTCCAAATGGTACCACACAGAATTGGTACACAATACCATCCACCATGAATGCTGTATAACATCTGCTTTCTTTGGCTAATGGAATAAGCCAAAAGCTATGCCGAAGGTCCAACTTTGAAAAAACTTTAGCTTTAGTGATTCTTCCAAAAATACCCTCAACATTCATTGGACTCTCATATTGTTTTCTCGTATAGCTGTTGATATTACGAGCATCCAGGCATATCCTGATTTCTCCTGATTTTTTTCTTACACATGTGATGGCACTAATATAAGGAGAATTACTTCTTTCTATTATTCCATCCCTCAGCATTTTATCCAGCTCTCGGTACACCTCATTCTTTAATTTGTACGGAATGGGATATGTCTTCATTTTATAATTCTTGATTTCTTTGTTCATTTCCAATTTATGTACATATTGTTTTGCCACACACACCTCTTGATTGAATAACCTCTGATGTTCCTTTAACAAACTTCTTATCTCCATTTCATGTTCCTTTGGCACTAAAATAATTTCTTCTGAACTGTTTACTTGACAAATCTGAAATTCTTCTTCATTCAAAATCTCTTCTTTATTTAATTTACAAAATTTAATAGATTCTTGATCAATTTGTAAAGTTTGATTGACATAGTTAATAATCATTTTATGTTTTTCCATTTCATCATTTCCCAATACTATTTCAAAATTTAAGTGATCTACCACTAACATTTGTATTTCATACATTTTATTTCCCAATTTTACATTACAGATTATAGAACTATTAGTATCATATAATTTTTTATTATTCGCCCCTATTAATGATAATTTATTTGTTTTTATCACCATAATATTGTCCTTATTTAAATTATTTACAATGTTTTTGTTGATTAGAGTTACTTCTGAACCTGTATCTAATAATAACTTGTATACTGAATCTTGTATGTACCCTTCAATAAACTTTAAAGTATTAGTGTTATTATTTTTATTTAATTCCCCAGTATCTCTAATAAACTCCCTTGGATGTTCATACTTTGATAAGTAGACAATATTATGCACATAGGAGCGGTCTAAACAAAATTTCTCCCTTCTGCATCAACACTTGCTTCCCCCCTATTCTCCTCTGTTCTAACTACATTCACCTGTCTTCTCTCCTCATTTTCCCCCCATTATATCTTGGATTCCCTTCTCTGTAAGCTTCCCTATTTCTCGTCTCCTGTGGATAATTTCCCTGGTTCTGTCTCCAATTATTCCTCTGTCATTTCCTTGTCTCCAGTTATTCCCTCTATCATTGTTTGGATTCCCTTGTCTACGTTCCCAGTGATATCTTCCGATATCTCTCCTGGCATTGTTCATATTCTCTCCCCTATTTGTAAAATCCCTGCTTCTATTTTGTCTCTCAAATTCTCTTTCCCTATAATTATTTCCTCGATTCACATATTCCTGTCTATTTGCTGTGTTATTCCTATATGTCCCTTGCTCTTGTCCATTTCGATTCTGCGTCCCTACATTCCTCTCAATCCTCTGAAGATATCCTGTCAGACTTTCCATCGTCTTTATATTGTGAAGAGCTATTGTTTCCGCCATGTTATGGTTATATTGCCTGGCGATGTATATCGCCAGGCAATATAACCATATCTCCTCTTCTCGCATAGCCGGTTCTAAGTATTGTGCTGTCTGGAATAACTGCATTGCGTACAGATTGTAGTTGGTACTTTTTTCATAATTGAATTTCCCAAAATACAACCGTTCCCTGAAACTAGCCTGTTGGTTTTCTCCCCAAAAATAGTTAATAAACTTGGCCTTAAATTCCTGCACATTATTTATGGAATTTTCATTATTGCAAAACCATAATAATGGCATGCCCACTAACATGTTTCGAATATTCAATTTCATTTCTATCGGATCCCTTACATTCTTTACCTTATTTTTGATGATATCTACAAATATTCTAGGATGTAAGTGATTCAGGTTTCCGTCAAACTTAATTCCCCCATCATTATAACTCGGCATCACAGTACTCACTCCCCTTGTTTGTCCTAGATTTGATTCCAAACGCTGAATCTCCTCACTTGCATTTTTAAATTTCTCTTTCAATTCCTCAACTTGTCCCTGTAATACTCTATCTCCCTTTTCCGCCTGATTTGCATGCCTACCAATTTCCAGTTCCAAATTCTGCAATCCCATCTTTATATTGTTTTTGATAATGGTAAGTTTTTCCTCATGATCCTGAGTTTGCCTTTTAACACTTTCTACCTCCCTAACAATCTCTTTATTCTGCTTATTAACATCTTTGTTTATTTCCCTTGGTAAATTCTCTTGAATGGATGTTCCCAACTCTACAAATCTGCTCCCAATTTCCTGTCCTATTTCCGCTCTAATTATGGCCTTTTCTCTGGATATCTCCTCCTGTACATTCCTCTTAAAATCCTCACTTTCTCCTCTAACCTGTTCTACTTTCTCTTCTAAACCTTGGGTAATGTGTAGCATCTCTTCCCTGACTATCTTCACTTCTTCTTTGATTTCTTCCCTCATTTTAATTAACTCTCCCCTAAGTTCTTCTTTAATATTATTTTCCATTTTGTTCATATCCCCCCTAATATTGTTAATATTACTATCCATTTTGTGCATATCCCCCCTAATATTATGATCCATCTGTTGTAGCATCCGCATTATTTGCCTCATATCCATCTGTGTCATCCCTGACTCTCCAACATCTCCTTCCCTGCGTCTCTCCTCCTGCACTCTACTTTCATCCTCACTTTCATCACGTCTATCTCTCACTGTCTCATCCAACTCCTCTCTCAAACTATCTGTTAGACTTCCCTCTCTATCACCTTGTCCTGCTTCTTGTATGCATTGCTCTAAATATACTACAACTTCTCCTGACCTTCCTCTGCTTTCTTCATCTACCTGTATATCCTGTTCCTGTTCTAATACCTGTTCTCCTTTACTCTCTTTCGGTACGACTTCTTTTCCATTTCTTAAAGTCATTCGGTCTGCCATTTTATCCTAATATCTATTTATTCTCAAATTTAACTTTAACTGCCCCAGAATCTCTGCAACACTAATCACACCAATTTATTTTTACTCTAATCTGTGAAATATTAATAAATCTGCTTAAAAACACCCTTATTTCTGTTTTCCGAGAGGCCCCACGTTGTTAGCGTCAATTGAAAAAGTTGTATTTAATTAATTTTATTTTTATTTATAATAAATGTTGTAATTTTTAAAATCTGTGGTTCGTTGTTTAATTTAATATATACCTCAGCTAGCTCAATTATGTGTTCTAAGCAATCTGTCACTGTGTGACGTCGACTCTGTAGTCTCCTGGTAGAGTTCAAAAAGAAATTAAAGCAAAATTTACTTTAGACCTTTGATAAATTAAACCAAATGAAGCACGTTATTTATTAATATTGAACAAATTTAATATAAACAATAAAATTCGTCTGCAACTTGGGTTGCCTTTAAAAATTTACAAAATAGGAATCGTTTAAATCTTAATGTGGTTTAGAGTCGTGACAATAAAATTTTATTACAAAATGTGGAGACTCTATACAAGTACCTAAAAACTAAATAAATATTGCAACTTTATAAAGTGTTTAAATGAACTATAAAGAAAAGAAAATGAACACTTTATTCCGCTGACTTTTAACTTGCATTCAAATATAATCAAAATTTCAAATGATCCCCAAAATTATTATCCAACCTTACTTTAAAACAGTTCTGATTTATTTAAAGAAAACTAACTACTCGCAAAATAATTGGTGAAACTGGAATATCAATCCTCTCTTCGGAAGTTAAGGTACGTACTATTCTATTTTTAATTTAATGATCATTAATATTTTCAATTTTTTTTTAAGGCCTATCGCAATTATGTTAATTCATGAATTTTAATTTTCTCAATTTAAATGACATTTTTGTACTCCAATAATAATTTATAAGTTAAATTGTTTCTCTTACTCTCTGGAACAAATTCTGGATATCTCTGCTGTGGAAACTGTGGAAAAACTAAAATTCTCTTTAGACGAGTTAAAAAAACACTCCCGAACTATTCCACAATTTCAGGACTCTCCTTTCAAAATTTCTTGTCGGCCTCGCCCAAAATCTATCTCGTTCTTTGCTAACAGCAACCAACGTTCTTTTTTCTTTTCGTCTTCTATTTTTTTTTTAAACCATAAAACTGTCCTGTTCTGACACATTTGTCAATCCACATTAATTTCTCATAATCACTTTAATCACATCTAATTTGGGAATTTATAAAAAAAAATGTTCAGATATAAAACTTAGCTAATACAATTTATTCTTTTCATCTCCACATCATTGTAATTTCTTATTTAACAAAACCCCTATTAATTTAGCTCCCATAGACTTGCTTGACAGTTTATTTTCTGACGTTTTCAAAATTTCTATGTTTAAATATTTTTTAAGAATTCTTCTTTTTTTGTTCTTTTTAAGGTTTAGACGATGCACCTATACACTAGGCAACTATACTATTCAGAAATTATTAACACTATACCAGGTAAGTCAAAATTAATTTATTTAACAATTTACTAATCTTTTTCTCTCTTTTATTTCAGAGTCGAACCCACATTGTGATGGCTTCATGAAATTCATGAACAACAAACTCATATAAAAATCCATTTAAGTTGTATCCTTTTTAACATATTGAAATCATTTCAATATATATATATCTACGGCATAAAGTGGACTCCGCCCATGTTAAAATTCAGGTTCAAGTGAGCTCCATGGTCAAGTGGCCACCGATATACGGAGCTCACTTGACCATTCCATAATATTGGCTCTGTCGATTCGTCAACATGTATAGTTTCATAATTTTTAAAAATTTTGTGGAGCCCCTAAGTACCCCTGTATCATGAATGTATATCGCTTAGTTCACGTGTATATATTATAGGGGTCGTTCAGATCTTTTTCCGTGTATATTGGAACCATAAGTATATAGGTTTAAGTAAGCTCTGATAGTTTGGCAACTATGGGATTAAGCCGTTTATTTCCAGCGGATATTCTAAACGGTTCATATGGACTCCTTACTTTTGTTATTATTCATACGCATTACAGTATGTAACAGATATGTGTACTACCAAATACCTGTTTTTGGTAGGTACGTGCTTTTCTAAAAATAGATTTATAGATACAAAAGGATTTCATTACCAAGTTGGATGTGTTTTTTCATATGCGAAAATTATCTAATATATTTTGTTAACGTGAGTATGTCTTTATGCGTTTTATTTAAGAATCCGGTTAATAAGAACTTCTTTTATTTCATCCATTGTTTCATGATATCTTATATACAGCTTTTTATTATTTTATTTCTTCCATTTTATTATTTTATTTTTTTATCTGTGTACTACATATAATTCTGGATAGAAGGTTATCTCAAAATAAATATTTATGTGCTAAAATAGATATTTTTTGTTAAAATGGGTAGTAGTGCACAAAAAAGGGAAGACTGATTAATTTATCTAACACGAATTATACAACTTCACCAATATTACATATTTCTGAATGTTTTATCTCCTATTTAGGGGTAATATGTAATCAATATAAGTGGAGTTAGTGTCAAATTTGCAATGATCTTTATAAGTAATAGCTTACTGACTGTACTTTACATGTTCAGTTCACATAAATAAACCTTGTCCCTTCAGAAAAGAGCGATTCGAATGGTAAAGTTTACTAAGAAAGTGTAATAAGTCTTGTACCACCCCACATGCACACAAGTTAACCGGTGTTTGCAGGCCAGAGTCCTCCTGGCAGATATAAGAAAGATAACTACCATAAGGAAGTTCCTTTCGAGGGATCAGATGGCGAGGAACAGCTTATTTTTGTTTGTATATCTTGCAGATTTGTTGATATAGCCATTTTTTCCTTGATTTTAGTCATAAAATGGGCTGATATTCGTGGAGTGGATGTTACGAATCTGGACTTTGTTTCTTTTGCTCTCTAGCTACTTATCTTTGGATATTAGGTGGATTGATAGCTACGATATTGTAGAGCTTATGTATGGATGTGAGTTTTAATATTTGCTGAATTTGGCTGACTAATTTATAACTAAATCTACGTGTTAAGTATGTGTTGGTGTCACTTATACTATCAAGGTATATTAGGCAGCAGAAGCATAGAGTTTAAGCGGCTACGTTTTAAGGGTAGAAGGATGTGCTTCACATTTTTAGCTGACAAGTTTGCAGAGAATATTATTTTCTGGTTCTAGTTTGGCATTTGATTTTAAAAAAAGTACTGTGAATGACAAAGTGTGATAGAAACTATTTTCAAGCTATTTATAGCGAGTCCAGAGTTTAAGGATTTCATGACACTATTGGTTCAGGTATATATTCACATTTGTGAAAGTGTCTCTGTTAGGGACATTGAAGGAGCACACCTGACTTTTTTCGGGGTTTGGCTTAAAATTGAGTTATAATCTATTTTTGTTGTATTTAAGGTATGATTTAGATTTTTCTCCACTTCACCAACAAAAGTTTTTGGCTGTGCAACAATAGATAATGTATCGTCTACATAATAAAAGTCCTAGTATTTACTGGTATGAGTTGTGTTAATGTTATACAGAGAAGGTGCCATTACAGGACCCCAAAGAGACAGTTATTCTACGTTCTCCATCTGCTATTCTTACCATTGAGTGATACGAAAAATTTTCTGTTGTGTAGGCATACGCGGATAATACAAGTGAGTTTATTACCTCAGGGGATATTACATAGATTTTGGAGAAATACCCTATAATTTAAGGTGTCGTAAGTGGCATTAAGATTAACAAATACCACTCCTCATACTTGATATTTTTCGTACTTCTCTTTGCTGTGTTGGGCAAGATTTAGTATTTGTGACGTATATGATTTAACCTGTCATATATAGCCACTTTTTTTTAATTTGAGTTTTTCTTCTATTATCGATTTATATTAAGGATCATGTGCAGAAGTATTTTGTATAGCTGACAAAATAAATAGATATATTGGCCGATAGCTTTTGTGGTCGTTGGAGTGTTTGCCAGGTTTAAGCAAGGCAACAACTTTGTCTTTGCTTTGCTTGTCTAAAGACTTTGGATATTAGCCATTGTTGTATTTTTGGTTCAAATTTTAGAGTTAGTTTTGTGCTCAGATCCTCAGCCAGGAGCCGTAATATTGTTCATTATATACGTGGATAGCGGATCCAAGCTCAACATCGTTGAAAGGTTCTCTCAGCTGACTGGTTTTGTTTTCTTTCATTATAAGTTGTTCTTTGCTTCTTTGCCTGCATTTAATATGTAATTTTCAGCGATCAGCTTAATACCAAATACCATAGGATTGGCCATCTATGTGCTTCCTGCATTTTGTTAAGCGCATATGTAAAGTGGAGTGTCTTTATCTCTAGATATACTCTTAATATTTATACACATAATTAGAATAGTTATAGACGAAAAATATCCTGGCTTAAAAACCTAAGGGAATGGTTTGAAAGCAGTAGTGCAGAACTTTTTAGAGCGGCAGTCAACAGAGTCCGTATAGCCATGGTGATTTCCAACCTTCGATAGAAGATGGAACTTAAAGAAGAAGGTGGAAAAAAGCATACACTATTTACGTAATAAATCCCATTAACCTGTTAGTAATGGATAACCAGATATATTTAAAAAGATTAAGTGCCTTTCTTTTTATTTTGGATTTTGAATTTTGCATAACTAGAGCAAGCGACTAATTTTTGTGTATTAGTTTTGCATCAGTAGACCAAGCGCCTCTTGCGAGCGTTTTAATGATTGTAAATCGAATATTTGGCAACATATGTACATAAACGTTGTTAACAATGGTGACGTTGGCAACTTATTGAGGCAGTAGTGAGGCAGTTATTGCTTAAATTTTTCTATAATAGTCACATTACAGAAGAGCTAACACAGAAACAGAATACCTAACAAAAGACATAACACTAAGTAAACTGTATGAATTGTATATTAAAGAAGCAGACAATGACCTTGTTAAATTTTCGTTTTACAAAAAAATGTTTTTAACACGATTTAATCTCCAAAGAAAAAAGTTGAAAAAAGTTACTTGTAGTAGATGTGATTGTTTCGAATTAGAAATTAAAAGTTGCGCAGATAACGAACAATTAAGCAAGTTAAAAAAAGAAAAAAAGTGCACTTAGAAGATAAGCAACTATCAACCAGAAGTGGAAACCTTTTGTTTTGATTTAAAGAAAAACTCTTCCCCTTCCGAGAATTCTAATAAATATTGTATATTATAAGCGTCAATTATGTATTTACAATCTTGGTATCCATAGCGTCAAGGATAACAAAGGTCATTGTTATATTTGGATAGAAGGTGAAGCTGGTCGGGGAGCCCAGGACGTAGGCATTTGTCTTAAGAAACATATTGAAGAAAATGTTACTTCTGCGAGACATGTAATTTTTTGGTCAGACTCTTGTGGCGGCCAAAACCGCAAAATCAAAATAGTTTTGATTCTGAAAACAATTTTGGAAACTCATTCTACCATTGAAAAATTACATTACGCTATTTTCTTCCTAGTCATAGCTTTTACCCAATGGTAGTGATTTTGGAGATTTTGAAAATGCCCTAAAATTTCAACAACGTTTATATATCGTTGATGATTAAAGAAACGTGATAAAAAAATCCCGTAAAAAGAAACCACTAGTAGTTCACAGAATGAAAAAAGAAGAATTCGTTGGAACAAAGAAGTTAGAAACTATGATTACAAACCGTAAGTCAGACATAGAAAACAGTAAGGCTGGTTTAAAACAAGAGAAATTTAAATAAGAAAGGATATACCACTCATTATTTTTATGAAAACTTAACACTAGTGAAGTTGAAGTAAATCTTTACAAGGATTTTTAAAAAGGACGGCCTGTTGCAATGCAATCCGTAAGTAACCACTTGATTTCTCTTTGGCCCACAGGCAAGCCACTTTTTGTGCCCAAGCTTAACGACAATCTTTAACGCACCTAATACCAAATGATGCAAAACCTTTGTATTGCTCTCTTTTCAGAAACAATACAATAGAAGACGACATTAAAAGATTTTTTTATTTTTGATTAATTTCTTAAGTAATATAAAATATTCAAAAACAACGACTATTTTTGTCATACCCAAAAAGAAATAATAGCTTGTGGCCTACCAATAATTCACTAAAAGTGATATTTTAGTTACTCATCACTAGACCAAACGACCTCCATGTCGCTTGGTCTACTGATGTATAACACAATTACACAATGTGGCGAAAATCGTAAGTCGACCAAAAGACTTTTTTTTTTGTTTTTCTTTAATATTGGACAAGTTACTATTTCGCACTTATAAGAAACATGAAAAACTGTATTCGAAAACAAAAAATTACGACAATTGTAACATATAGTGAATTTTAATAGAGTAAAAACTTTAAAGTCAAATATCTCAAAATCATATTTTGGCACTTGGTCAAGTGATGAATTACGCCGTCCATATAAAATTACGAGACAATATTCATATGCTGTAGACAAATCGTCATAATTGCGTTATATTGATATGTATACGACAATCAGCTGTAAAAGTCATTGCCTTTTTTTGCCGTATCATATTTTAGCATAGTCTTCTGATTTATTTTGTAGTATGTTAACTAAACCGGTTTAGTTTGCGTGAAATGAATCCACAATTCGTCTAATAATATTATGTTTTTAAAACAGTTGTGTTTTTATGCTCATCTGTTCACTTTTTGTAAAGCAGTCTGTGTAAATATTAGGGATTTACTTATATAATCCTTTTGTATATATAATTTGTTTATTGATTTTACTTTTTAGATAAAGTTTCATAATTATAGTCCTCTTGCTTTTATTATCTATGGTAATACATATACATACCCAATTCGAAAGGGAGAAAACCAGCGGTTTCTAGATTAAACATAGACATTCTTCTCTCTATCTCCCTCTATGTTATATAAAGATCATCGTCATCGCATAGTCAAAACACAGCAAGATTCTATTGCCTTTTCTTCTTTTTGTCTCCTCATTTCTATTGTAAACTCAGCCACGTAAATAACGTTTTAAAAATTTGTCAATATTTCTGAGATGCCTTTCCTGGGATAATTTTTTTAAGCCTAGTTGGTCTGATTACAAGTAATTGATTTGATAGCTTCCAACAGAGAAGTATTGATTGTAGGTAGAATCGCAAGTGTTGATAAATATGATGGGTCGGTAGGTAGTCTCATTATTCCTAAATCTGATCATATGTTACCTCCACCCTTCATTTGTAGACATCGTCTCGTGGCATTCTCCCAATTTAACTTGGTAATGCAGTTATTGAGAGAGCCTTTGGATATAGCTAGCTGAACGTTGGAGTTGAGATTGAGTTTCTTGTATGACATTGCTATCTTTATATATGTGTTTGACATTGGCATTAGTTCCGTTCGTATTGGTTAGTACTCGGACCTTTGTAAGTCGGAAAATACCTCTGATGGCTTTTCTAGCAATCCTGATTCCTGATCTAATTAATACATTCTTGTCACATATCCACACATTAGCACTGGTTTAATCACTGTTTTATATATCCTGCTTTTAGAGATTCGTATTAGACTTCTGGATTTAAAAGTGTTATAAGGGTTATATATACATCAATTAGCTACCTGAATATTCCCTTTTATTTCTTATGTGACAACGTTATCTACGATATCTAAAACGCTGCAATCTTTTAAAATGATATGGCTTTATCGTATGGCGTTACGTTATGCCCCACTCTACATCCTCTCTTTTGTATGTTAAAGAACATTTATTTGATTTTTTTATTAGTGACTATTAGACCGTTTTTGCTGCTAATAGCATTATTTTATAGCATTCTAATATTTAATTTATGGATTAAATCCAGATAGCAAATAGATATTCTTCACTTTCTCGAAGAAATATTATTCTAACACACAAAATTAATAAATTGCCAAAACCTTCCTTGCATATTCTGTTCACTTATGAGGGGCAGCAATATCAGTACCAAAATAAGGCGTATAGTCCTGGACTGGCTAGTTGTTGGATAATAGGAAGCATGAGTCTAGCAATTTTATTGCTTTCGGGACTGCACCAGGTATCGGGGAGCAGAAATATCATTACCAAGGTAATGCATATAGGAATTGTTGCTTGAACTTTATTATTATTAACATCATTTAATCTTCGCTTATCCACTGCTGGACATAGATCTCCCTCATAATTTTCCATCTATTTCGATCTTGTGCCTCTTGCATCCAATTCCTATGACAACGTTTTAGATCGTCAGTCCAACGTGTTGGTGGACGACCTCTGCTTCGGTAGTCATCATCTCTTGGTCTCCATTCCAGTATCCGCTTGTCCATCTATTATCTGTCATTCGAGCCACGTGACCTGCCCAGTTCCATTTCAGTGTTGCTACTCTCTCTACTGCATCAGCCACTCCGGTTCTTTGTCGTAGCTGGCGATTTGGGATCTTGTCTCGTAGTGAAATGCCCAACATAGCACGCTCCATCGCCCTTTGACACACACGGATCTTTTGAACTGTTCTCCTTGTCATGGTCAACGTTTCCGCACCGTAAGTTAACACTGGCTAAACACACTGATTAAACGTTTTTCTTTTAAGGCATATTGGTATATCAGACGATTTAAAAATATGGTTCAGCTTGCCGAAGGCTGCCCAAGTCAGTCTTATATGACGGAGAAGCTCAACGGTTTGGTTATCTTTTCCTATGCGAATCTCATGACCTAGGTATTTATAGGCCATTACCTGCTCTATGGATCTTGTTCCTACGCATATATCTTCGCTGACTACAAGATTTGTCATCATCTGGGTTTTAGATATATTTATTTTCAATCCCCCTTCTAGCGAGGAAAGGTAGAGCTGATTTAAAAGCTCTTTGGCCTTATCTATCCTATCAGCTATTAGTACAATATCATCTGCAAACCTTAGATGGCTAAGCTTTTCTCCGTTTATATTTATGCCCTTGTCGGTCAGTTTTGCCCTTTTACATATATATTCCAAAAGCGTAGTGAACAGTTTCGGTGATATGGTGTCCCTCTGGCGTACTCCACGTTGTATCGGGAATTTCTGGGTTTGACGATCACCCACTCTAACACTGGCTATTGCGTTTTGGTATATGTGTTTAATTAAACACATTATTAAATAACACTATATTTCCTAGTAAAATCATCATGACTTTACAATAAAACAAATTTTCGATTGTTGGTTATGGAAATATCATGTACATACCACCGGGTTCCCTATGTGGACATCCAGCAAAATCCTTATACTCGTGATATGGGAAACAAAAAACCAAAGATGAAAATATGCACCAAGAAACACTGAGTTATAAAACAGTCGAATAAAATATAAATTCTCGATTCAAATAGTCAAAAAATTAATGAACATCTTTAAATATTTTACATAAATAATCACGGTTAATAATAATGCCACTAAAGAAATACAGATCATAATTTAAACTTTTTACCTATTTTAATACATAGATGCGAATCATGGACAATGACTAAAACAGATAAAGAAGAACTACGAATATTTGAAAGGAAAATAATAGGAAAATTGTTTTAACCTCATTATCATATTGCTACAAATCCGTATAGAAGAAGAACACATACTGAATAAAGAAAGCTCTTATAACGATATTGTTTAGGAAAATAAATTGCTTAAGGTAGATCGGACACATGCATAGACGCCAAGATGTCAAACTTGTAAAACGGGTATGGAAGGAAGTTAGCACAGAAGAATGCCACTTGGGCGTCTCAGTATGCAATGAAGAGAAAACATCCAATCATATCTCAAAAAATTAACATCGTGAAGGTTCTTCTTTGAACCCCATAACAAATGGCTAATCTTTTACTTTTCATTAAAAATTTAAATTTTAATAAGCCACGTAAATAACGTTTTAAAAATTTGTCAATATTTCTGAAGTGCCTTTCCTGGGATAACTTTTTTTATTCTGGTTTGTTTGATTACATGTAATTGATTTGATAGTCCCCAACAGATGAGTATTGACTATAGGTAGGATAGGAGGTAGTTGAACAGGCATGTGTTGATAAATATGATGGGTCGGTAGATAGTCTCATGATTCCTAAATCTGACCTCATGTTACCTTCCCCCTTCATTTGTGGAAGTCCTAAGGACATTTTTTCTCTTGGGGCATCCTCCCAATTTAACTTGGCAATGCAGTTATTATAAAGCCTTTGGATATAGCCAGCGCAACTTTAGCATTGAGATTTAGCTTCTTGTACGACGTTGCTGTCTTTTTATACGTGTTTGACCTTGGCATTATTTCCGTTCGTTAATGGTTAGTACGCGGACCTTTGTAAGTCGGAAAATACTTCTGATGGCTTTTCTAGCAATCCTGATCTAATTAATACCTGAGTTTCACGTACATTGTTTTGTCAGCGTTCTCGTCACATATCCACACATTAGCACTGGTTTAATCACTGTTTTATATATCCTGATTTAAGAGAGTCGTATTAGACTTCTGAATTTAAAAGTATTATAAGAGTTATGTATACATCAGTTATGTAGCTACCTGAATAGTCCCTTTTATTTCTTATGTTACAAAGTTATCTACGATATCTAAAACGTTTCAATCCTTTAAAATTGTATGGGTTTATTGTGACGTTATGCCCTTCTCTACGTCATCTCTTTTGTATGTTAAAGAACATTTATATGCTTTATTACTGACTATTAGACCGTTTTTTTATTTCGCTAATACCATTATTTTATAGCATCCCATTATTTAATTTATGGATTAAATCCGGATAGCAAATTGATATTCTTCACTTATGACATTCTGCAATTATTGTTGGATTGCCCAAAATTGACGAAGTAAGTCTAAAACGTTAATCACAAAAAACTTATCGGTAAAATTATATTAAGGATTATGTGCAGAAGTATTTTATATAGCTGACAAAATAAATATATTGACCGATAGCTTTTGTGGTCGTTGGAGTTTTTGCAGGTTTAAGCAAGGTAACAACTTTGTCTTTGCTTTGCTTGTCTGCAGACTTTGGATATCAGTAATTGTTGTGTTTTTGGTACAAATTTTATAAGCTTTGTGCTCAGATCTTCAGTCAGTAACCGTAATATTGTTCATTATATAGGTAGATAGTGGATCCAAGCTCAACATAGTTGAAAGGTTCCCTCAGCTGACTGGTTTTGTCCTCTCTCATTTAAGTTTTTCTTTACTTATTTGCCAGCAGAGATAGCACTTTTACATTTATTATGTGTTTTTCAGGAATCATATTAATACCAAATACCCTAGGTTTGGCCCTCTATATGTTTCCTGCACTAGAAATACGTCACATTTGTGCTAAGCACCCTTAATATTTATAGACATAATTAGAATAGTTGGTCCTAAAAAGGGCCGATTTGACAAAAATCATATTGAACGGGTGATTAACCGATTAATTTTTTGTTCATTACCCAGGGTACGTCAGATTGCGGTGGTCTTATTAGTACTTAAATTTTCGTAAAGGCTTCTCTTTTGAACTCCATAATAAATGGCTAATCTTTAACTTTTCATTAAAAATTTAAATTTTACATACTGTTACTTTTTGACGATATTTCGAATCAGATATGTGTAGTAATCACCGTACTTAACATAGAGTCTCTTTGTGAAAAGTAAGTGAGTTTATCATATCGGTGACAACTCATATATGGATAATAAGGACATAAACGGGTAAAATAAGTGTACAAAATTTCAAATAAATATATCGACGGTATTGCTCAGAAGATGGGTTTATCCCAGAAATCAAAGGTTACAGGTATATTAAAGGTTCTGTTTACGTATTTTCATTACTAAAAAAGTATATTTAAAATAAAAGCCTTAAGGTATTTTTAGATTCTATGGAAATTAGAATTTAGGGAAATCAGCAAATTAAAAAATACAGCCATAATTCTAAATCACCAACTTGAGACAAACAGTTGTCCCCTCTTCAACTCATTCAGTTACAGGCTATAACATGTAAACCCATACCTGTTTTATTGTCAGATAAAATAAATTTCCATCAAGTGACAGTCGAATCCATCACTTACTTAAAGAGTAGGAAAAGACATGCTTATGCTTTAGAGTACGGGTACTTTATTACAAAGTACCCTTTGCTTTTGGCAATTAGTTTCTCACTTTCTTAGCGATGGATCTCTCTTTTCTCATCAATAATGTTTTCGCTCGATACTGTCTGAATATCTTATTCTACGATATTTAGATTTCACTATATGCTCTACATTTCTTGGCAATACTTCTAATGGGTTTTCTGGTAATACTGATCTAATTAATACCTGAGTTTTACTTACATTGTTTTGTCAGCGTTCTCGTCATGTATCCAGTCAATAGCATTGGTTTAATCACTATTTTATATATCCTTATTTTAGGGATTCGTAGTAGACTTCTGGATTTAAAAGTGTTATGAGGGTTATATATACATCAGTTAGTTACCTGAATATTCCATTTTATTTCTTATGTGACAACGTTATCTACGATACCCAAAATGCTGCAATCTTTCAAAATTATATGGGTTTAGTGTTACGTTATGCCCTACTCTACATCCTTTCTTTTGTATGTTAAAGAACATTTATTTGGTTTTCTGATTACTGACTATTAGACCGTTTTTTTGCTGCTTGTAGCATTATTCTATAGCATTCTAATATTTAATTTATGGATTAAACCGGGTAGAAAATAGATATTCTTCACTTTCTCAGAGAAATAATATTCTAACATACGAAATCCTATTAAATTGCCAAAACCTTCCTTGAATATTAAATTCACTTATAAGGGGCAGAAGCAATATCAGTACTATAATAAGGCGTATAGTCCTGGACCGGCTAATCGTTGGATAATAGGAAGCATGAGTGTAGCAGTTTTAATGTTTTCCTGACTGCTACCTGGGATCGGGGAGCAGAGATATCAGTACCAAGTTAATGCATATAGGAATTGTAGCTTGAACTTTATTATTAATAAATAGCACTATATTTTCTAGTAAAATCGTCATCACTTTACAGTAAGACAAATTTTCGAACGTTGGTTATGAAAACGTTAAGGACATACCACCGAACTCCCTATGTCAAAAAAACAGAGAATAAAATAGGCGCCAAGAAACTGTATTATAAAACAGTCGAATAAATACAGATTCTCGATTTAAATATTCAAAAAAATTAATGAACAGCTTACTAAAATAGAAATAACGCATATTTAAGATGCAATCCATTAATGGACCAAGGTACAAAGCACTCCTAGCATATGCTAATGACATTGATCTCATAAGAAACTCTCTCCCATCCGCAAACGACATCTTTAACAAAGTGAGGAGAGTACCAAAACTGTTTCACGTAAAATCAACAAAATGAAAACCAAATACAAGCGAATCAAGAGAAGAGAGCAATTCAATACATCTAGATAAAATAATAAAGTCAACAACTACAATTTTGAAAGTATGGAATACTTTAAATATCTTAGATGAATAATCACGGTTAATAATAATGTCACTAAAGAAATACAGAACATAATTCTTCTAAAATTTTTTAACCTCATTATTATATCACTACAAATCCGTATAGAATAAGAACATATACTGAATAAAGAAAGCTCTTATAACGATATTATTCAGGAAAATAAATCGCTTAAGGTAGATCGGACACATGCATAGCCGCCAAGATGTCAAATTTGTAAAACTGGTATGAAAGAAACTTAGCACAGAAGAATGCCACTTGGGTGTCTCAGTATATAATAGAGAGAAAACATCCAATCATATCTTAGAAAATTAACATTTCACTGAAGATTCGTGGAAAATCTATCAACTTGGAAAAAAGTTGTAGTTAGCGAAGACTCACTGAGTGTTGTAGCGCTACGTAATAATGACAATAAAGAAAAAAGGGAAACAGTGACAAATAGCAACAAAAATGGACTAATGGAGCACAGCTGCTTCAAAATCATGATAAGAAATACAATAGATGATTGACGGATTCGAGAAACTTGAGACTTGAGAAAGGCACTTTGCCGAAACAGCTGTAGTAATAAGATACAATTAATTTGGTGTAAGTTTTGAAAACAAAGTTTTTAGTATTTTGTTGTTAAATAAAATGGAATTAACATACGATATTATATACGCTATAATAACTAGACAACGTGTATGATACGGACATATAAGGAGAAAGTTTCATGAAACAATAAACTACCCAATATTCTTTATGAGTGAAATCGATATGAATAAAGAAAATGAGGAAAACTATGGCAAAAGGTAAAAAAGTAGTGATTAAAACATGAGAGAGGTACCTTGTGGACAACATGTGCTTAATTAGGAACGAATTGAGATACATAATCAGAAGACGACAAAGGAAAATCTATATAATATATAATAATCTATATAAATGTATACCATTTTTAACAATGCATATTTATAGCTCATTTCCAGAGCCAACGTGCTAATTGTATGTAAAATGAAACTTTTTAAGGTTTTTAATGTTTGTATGAAAGATGAAACCGTATGACACATAACCGTGAAATTTATATACCAACCTATAAATCTCTTTTAAAAGAATACTGACACCTACACATTATCACAATACTACATATCATAATACTAAGAAATTTGTTATTTTAATCTAAGAATAGGCTTTATAATTTACGAGAGATTAAATTTAATGTATTTAAAATTTTACAGGATCCGGTATAGATATATTAGATATTCTTTTAGATTTTTTAGATATATTATTTCTTCAACACTGAAGTTAGTCCAATCTCTGATATTTCTCGGCCAGATTTTGTCTTTCTTTCCAAGACTTTTCTTCCCTCTACTCTTCCTTGCATGATGACGCGTAGAAGAGAATGTTTATCGTTTCGAACTGTAGCCCAGATACGATGTCCAGATGGACAATTCGTCTTAACGCTTCTTCGTTTGAGACTTTTACAGTCCAAGGAATTTTAAGAATACGCCTATATAGCCACATTTCGAATGCCTTTAATTTTTTTACAGATTTGGCTGTCAGGGTCCAAGCTTCTACCCCATATAGCAGTTGCGACCATACATAACATTCGACGATCTCAATCTAATAACCACACTCAATTTCTTATTTGTAAACATTGACTTTTATCTGTTTAGTTTAGTCCTATCTTTTTGCTTCATCTGTTAATGATTTCTATAAGAATTTGTAAATCCTCTATATTTTCTGTCATAATTGGGGTTTAGTCTGCAAATTTTATGTTATTAATGATGCTCACTCCATTCCTTACTTCTTTCCCATAGTGTCTCCTAAAATACCTATTACTTGACAACACACATCTCTGGCTGACTCCTTTTTGAATTTCTGCTTGATTTGTTTTTCTATCTTTCACCCGCATGACCGCTGTTTGAGTTTAGTAGATTTTTTAGTAAATTAATATCTTGGTATCTAGGTGTATGTATTTTAATGTCTGTATGGGCTTACCAGGTTGAACTATGTCAAATACTTTTGAAAATCTATATTAGATATGAATATGTTTTCATTATAATCTCTGCATTTTTGTAATAGTACCTCCATTGCGCACAATTCCTCTTTTGTTCCCAATCCACTTCTAAATCCAAACTATGTGTTGTCCAATTGTTCTTCACATTTTTATTGACAGACGATTTAATGTTGTTATTAATCGGATGACATTTGTGACTTTAATTAAATTTTGATAATCGTTACAAATCAAGTCTTTTAGTGACATATTATTCTTTTAATTTTTACTTCTCATTTAATGTCTATCTTTTGTTAGTTATTTTTAGAGTAAATATATGATGACTGACATTATTCCCAATTGATTCTTTTGTTTCAGTTATTGCTCTAGCCTAATTTGACAGTTTCTTTCTTCAAATCATCAAATTTTCATGGTTTGTTTATATTTCGTTATAGTAAAATTCATATTTTCCACTAAGCCTAACATAAGCAGCAGCAATGTCATCAAACCGAAATAATCCAGTTGTGCATAACGTTTTTGCTGATCGATTTACAAATAAATTTTAAAAAACACATCAAATTGATCATCCTTTTTACTTTCGTATACGATCATACTTATCCAAATTAAATTTTCAATTTTCAAAAACTTATGATACCTCCTCAATCCACAACCCTGCGCCATGGACAATATCTGTTCCGGCTATCGACATCAAACAAACCTAAGAAATCAGAGATATCGTCAACCGTCATTAAACAAAAGTTTGTGAAGTGTGCAACCGTGTTCTAACGTTAAAACATTTTTTAATACAGTGTCTTAAATATAACAGTAAACGAAATATAGCATACCCAACTGCCCTAGAAGAAAATACAGATACAAAAAGAATAATTTCTTATCTTAACGACTGTAAACTTCTTCATAAGATTTAAAACATACATTGTAATACACATACATATTATTATTATTAATTGTGAACTAATGTATATACACTTTTTGTATCAACTGTAACATTAATCTAAATACGCTAATGCCTCTGCGTGGTAGATGCGTTTAAAAAAAGGTATTTATATTAGACTATAGATTATATTAGATTTATATTAGATTAGATACTCAGTTTTGTGAAAGTGCCTGTCTTAGACAAATTGAAGGAGCGCTCCTAAGATTTTTCGGGGTTTGGCTTAAAATTAATTCGTAGTTCATTTTATTATATTTAAGGCAATCATTTAGATTTTTTTTCACTTCAGCAACAAAAGTTTTGGTTGTGCAATGTATCGTCTACATGAAAGTCCTAGTATCTACTATTATCGGTTAATCATTTGTGTAAATGTAATACAGTGTAGGTGCCATTACGCTACCCCAAGCGAGAACATCCATCTGCGTTCTTCATCTTACCATTGAATGATACGAAAAATCTTCAATTCTGTAGATATACGCGGATAAAACAAGTAATGTTTTTATCCAAGGCGATGTCATGCAGCTTTGGAGAAATGTTCTCTTATTTAATATGTCGTAAGTGGCATTTAGATTGACAAATACCACCCCTGATACCCGATTTCTTTCGTACTCGTTGTTGCTTTTTGCAAAAACGGGTACGTTATTACGTACGTTAATAAGTATTACGAATAAAAATAAATAAGCAAGAAGAATATAAGTAATCTATATTTAAACTAAGTGACAGAAAAAAGAATATTATATATACATTTACTTCTAAATTAAAAATTAAATTTTGATATGCCTGACAACGAAAGATACAAAAACACAATTATATAAAGTTGAAAATAATAATAGCTTGTACAAGCGACAAAGCATTTAAAACAATAAGACCGAACATATTATATGTAATTGTTTTAGATATGTTGCCGAGAATCAAGATACCCTAAGGAACTCAAATATTTCTTCTTTTTGTATCTGCCATAAGTGTCTCCATGTGTTTATGTGTATCTAAAATATAGTATATAGGATATTGAATTCCCTACATTTAAAAATCGAAATATTGAAATTAGACGGTAAAAAATTGGAATTAAATTTTACTACTCCATGAAACAAATATTTTATACGTCATAAACTGTAGCAATCGAAACACCGGAACGTTCATTTATATAATAAATATTTCAGTGCCAACGCATTTAAAAAAAAACTAATAAAGAAAAATGAACTCTTGCCTTTTCCAAGTTTATAATAGGCACTACTTAAGTTTAAAAATAATTAAAGCAAGTAATATAAATTACCACTTTAAAATATTTAACTGCATTAACCAAGTATTTGTGAAATTTCTCGATGACTAAATTGATTGATATTTAAATAAATTTGAAGTTCCAAAATGTACCTGCTGTAAAATTTGAAAGTCTACGACTAATCAAATTATTGGCAACATCGCAAGAGTTTAGTTGTGTACGCGAAGGTATACATACGGATCCCAAAAGTGTTTTAACCTATTACAGAGTTCACTTAATCCTACGTGTTGCTCGGAGTCTACATAAAGCGCTACGCAGATAATAATACACACGGTGTATATTCTACTGGAGTAAGTATAATACCGTTTTAGAACGGAGCTTACATTAACCGCTAGATGTATATATATATATATATATATATATATATATATATATATATATATATATATATATATATATATATATATATATATATATTAATGTGATATTAAAAGTCTGAGGTGCGCCAAGCAATTAATTAGCTAATTAATTAATTAATTAAACTTATTTAAATGATTACATTAATACATTATATATTGAAATAAAATTTACACTCAAATATCTTCAATAAAAAATATCTCATATAATGAATATCAAAATTTTTTCTACGTACGTGAACCTTTAAAAATTAATGGCATATACAATATAAATTAAAATTTCAAATCAAAATTGTTGTTCTAAATCTCCTGATCAAAATACTCCTATCTTTTCTAAAGCAATTATTAAAAAATGTGTTGTTGATAAAGAAAAACTGACGAATGGTAAAACTATCTCTCTGATGATGAGTTGTCCAAATCCTTGTTCCTTGTAGCCTACACTATCTATTCTTAGCAGTCCCCTAGGTAACCAGCAATCTTACAACAAAAAATTGCGAGCCTATCGTCTTTAATGATTTCCTTCAAATGCTCGTATCGTTCAAATGATGCTAGCCTCTTCTCTTCTCGATAAACCAAATCTCTCGTTTCGGCCTGAACAGTGACTCTTGGAATATAAGTAGAAAAATATATTTTACAATATTTTACTGGATCAGCTTCCGTCAGATACACTTACTACACGAAAACTAACAAATATTCACTTCTACTGCTGACTACCTCTGGAGAACCACCAGAGAACAACGACTGTTCGCCTTGAACACTTGGAAAATAACTGATTATCTTTTCTCCCTCCAAAATCTAGCTAAACTCTCATTCCTACATACCTATCCCACTTTTTTCAATCTCCTCCAATCAGAGTTCGTCACACTTATCCCCATCTACCATTTAGGTAACAAATAAAAATTTTACCCACAATTATTAATTTCCTAAAAACTATAAACATGCTAATCGGTTTCTACAAATTCTTAAGAACTAACGGAGAATTATATTTTCTAAATATTTCTATTCTATTGTCTTATTCACTGTATATCGACATACAAATCTATTTGGAAAACCCGCTCGCATTGTTCACAGGATAATGGACTTTCATTTCTTCGAAATATCTTTTATTTTGTACTTTGAAATATATTAAAAGCAAACCAATATTATTTTCAATTTTACATTTCTTAACAACAAAAGAAACTGCAGATTGTACACTTTAAAATATTAGGATTTAAGCAAAATTGCTTTAATAAAATGTTGATATTAAGAAAGATACACATACAATGTTAAAGTGCAAATTTAGAATTTTATTTCTCGGTATAAATTTTAAACATGTATGTACAAAAATTCACAACTGGTTACTTTTAAATATGAGAATTTATAATTTGCTGCACACTTTGTTGTAACTGATAGAGGGTGCCACATATGCTACATATGTGGTATAAATTTGTACCTACCTTTTTTTGCTCTTTAAGTTATCTGTATTTGGAAGAAAAAATATTAAAGATAAATTATTTGCTGCATAATTCTGATGTAAGGCAATTACTTCAGACAACGAAGAAAAAATAGACAAAAACATTAACTAAAGTTAATAGTTAATGAAATATTAAATAAAATAAATATATCACCAGGATAATAATTAATAATAGGCTTTGACAAAATAATAGAATAATAGGATTTTACATCAAACATTTGACGTTTTATGTTAAATTAAAGTCATAATTAAAACATTTTATTTACAAAACAAATTAAGAAATAGTTAAACTAAATAACATAACTTTTTGTCAAAGTAAGTGTTCGATATGTCCACCATTTTCTTTAATTCATTTGTCAATATATTTCATAAAAGATCGTCTCATATTAAATAGCATCATTAGTTCTAAAGAAACTGCTGCAGTATTTATTTCTTCCCATAGTTGGTTGCGAATGTTTATGGGATTCTTATAGACACGTTGTTTTAATGCTCCCCATACATCAAAATCAAGCGGATTAAATTTTGGGCTACATGGTCGCTATAGTGTATAATGGATAAATATATTGTTTTGGATACATATCCAAATCTTATGGTATATTATGGCACTACATCTTATTTGTCGCAGAGGTTAAATAAGGTATTAAACTGTGATGTATCTAGTCTATTGGTTACTTATATACACACGGAATAACCTATCGATGACATTACTTATTTATATGATTACGTTACAGCTTACGAGTAACTATAATTACATCTCAAACAAATGGACTATTATGATTTACTAACGAACTAATATCGCTACCTTCCGGAAAGACCGACACAACTGGATTATTGCCACTTTTCAGTAGAGCCGATTAAAGAATCCAGAATTTTATTTTTTTTTGTTTTTTGTATATTTTTTAACAATGGTATAAAAGTTTAATTATTATTGGAAAAGAACATATATTATGTGTATTTCACTAATTGTATCATTTTTAGTTTATAAGGATTGGCAGGATAATACCTAAATGTGACGGTCTTTCCCAAAAAATATTATGTTCTTTTTAAGTTATACCTACTGAAGTAATAAAAATACTTAGTCTATATTTAGTAAAAAACGTTTAATATTTTAAATAAAGTACAAACATTCTGTTATCACAAAGATAGCAACTCATCGTTCAGTACCACATAAGATCTATATTACTATTACTACTTAAGAAAACTAATAAATCAACCTAAACTTAATTGTAATTCTTACTACGTAAACCAAAAAATAAAGTTAAACAATAATAAAAATCAAACTCATTTAAATGACACAAAAAAAAACTTAAACGGTAAATATATTCGAAAAAAATGTGATCTAATTAAAGGTTTAAATAGAAAGTGTGGTAGAAACTTGGGATTATATTTTTTTCCATTAGTGATATAATTCCCTGCTTCTTTTTATCAGATATTTCAAGTTTCGTATTGTATAATTTTTTAAAGTGTAAATTCTGCAAATTCCAATTTGATCTTCTACAAAGCATATTAATGTTCAAAAAATTATCTTCTGCGTAGGATATTTTACAAAAGAAATTGGCAGGGTGTCTTTTCTGAGCTCAAATACCTTAATATCAGAGATTTTTACGTTTTCCCCATTTGAAGTCTTATAAATTTCTTTCATGCCCATGCTAGCTGTTAAATCTTTAATGTCCAGAAAATCATCATGGCTAAACTCGTGAACCTTGTAAGGTTGGCCTGTTTTTTTCGCTTGTCGGATAAGTGTAATGTACTGTTCTGGTACATAAATAGCTGCAGCCTTTTTGTATCGTGTTATTTGTCGCTCTATTACCGAATGAACGTTATCAGCATCATTTTGAGTGTGGCCTCTTATTAAATATTTATGTGTGATAACGTTTATGTTGCTCAATGTGTGTACAGCAAATGAATATAGACCGAAAAGAAATCTGTTTTTGTTCTGCCCTGTGCAATTATCAGTATAGAAAATAATATCTATCATTTTTGAGTCGTTGATACCTTTTTGATTTATTTCATTTAAAAAATGCCATATACAAGATCCAATCTCATTTGCACCTCTTTTAGCTTCCCCCTCGTGCCAAACGTAACACGATACGTCTTTGTCAGGGAAACTGGCAAAAGTTTAATTATACGTATTCAGTTTCGAAATATAGTAGAAGGAGGATGCATTGCCAGTGGGACATGGTAAGGTAGCTTGCAAATCAAAAGTTACTATGTACTTTCCAGTTTTTTTATCGTTTTCCCTTTCTATTCTTGAAAGATCTTTTTCCTGCAAGTGGGTCTCATACCTGTGTCTTATCAACTCTTTAGCTTGTTCAGAAGCGTTTCGAAACTCTAGGCATAGATCACATTGATCTTTTTTTGGAAAATAAAAATCTATATTAAACTGCTTTGTAAATACATCGTAGTATGTACGGTATGTAGCACATTGTACTTTTTTATTTTCACATCATTCTTTATAATCCCTGTACAATTCGGCTATTGTCCTCGTTCCCTCTATATATTCTTTTTGGGTCCGTGCACGGCAGTAGTGGCTCTCAACCCGGGGTATTGATTGAATGTGAACCATTATTGCTTGCAAAATATCATGGTCCCTAGTTTTGTGTTTTTTGTGTTTTCCTCTTGCTTCGTTTGCAATAATACCGTGAGTTTGTTTTTGCTTTTGTTTTTCAGATACTGTTCTTATAGTCCTTGAAGTGATTCCTAAGGTAGACATAAAAAAAGTTTTACAAACACGGTGTTTCCTTTCAAGTACATGAAAATAATACGCATTATTTAGACTGCGTTTAGCATTACTGTACTTTGATTTTGCTACGGGACTCAATGATAATGCAATAAAATCCCTTTGCCTTTGTAGATCTGCTAAGTTCCAATATTCGTTAAAAATTACTAGTCGTTGTCCTTCCATGATTTTTTCCTTACATTTTAGCCTACATTTTTCAGTACAAGGTTGTAACACTTTTTTTGCATCTCTAGTTATTTGTGTTTTTATTTTAGTTCCATCTGCCAGTTTGGAAATTTTTACTGATGTGTAACTTTTTCCACTGTTTCTTAAGCGTCGAGTCACATTTTTTTTTCAGTTGGCCTCATTAAGTGTTCTCTTTCTTCCTCTTTGTTTTGTTGAATCATCCTCTTTTTGTTTCTCGAGTAATACTGTTTGATCTTCTTTCCTATTAACCACCAGTTTTGCTGTGTCGTTTTCATCACCCGAATCGGAAGAATCTGACGCGACGTCTGCGCTTACATCATATTCTGGATCAATATCTGATTTTCCTGAGTCAAATGGTTCAGAACTACTGGAGTGGCTGCTAACACTGGATGAACTTAAAACACTGGATGAACTCGAAGAAAGGGAACAATCATGATTTGACGGCTGGGTAACAGCAGGCACACTGGACGTTGAAGGATTTGTAACTGAAATGTACATAAAATTGAATAACACAAAAATAAACAAAAATAAAACAATATACCTTGACATTCAACCATCTGATTGTCTTCTATTTCGATGAGATTTGTTTCACATTTTGAAGCGGTTATTACATCTTTCTCATTATGGTTCGATGTCTGAGATGGACTAGACGGAAATAAATCGTACTGATTTACGTTATATTCATTATCTGGAAAATATAAAAATATTCTTTAAAGTAGTATTTTAAAGGACACAGGAGTATTTTACCTTGTAATGTGGATAATTCGGTATAAGTTTTTTCTGATGTTTCTCCCATGGTTCTGTTCTCTGTTGTATTTAAAGATGATACTACACCTGATTCCAAGATAGCTTGTTGTTCTGCATCAGCTTTATTAACATCTTGGATACATTCTAAAAAATATATTTTTGTGTACAAGGCACAATAGGAATAAAAAATATAAACTACAATACCTTTTAAACTAAGGTGATCTTCTGATTCCTCTAAAAATTTTTGAATTGCCCACATTGGCTTATCAATGTTATGAATTTCTACATTTTTCTTTGTAAGCTTCATTATCAGTGAATTTCTGTTTTGCTTAGTTTCCATTGTATGTCTGAAAGGAAAAAAAACTTAATTTAAATTCACAAAGTATTTCCAGAAATGCACGCATTTATAACTGAATACGGCCGCCGTAACATTTATTTCTAACAAATGTTAATGTTTATTCAAAAAAGAACGTTCTAACTCGAAATCTGATATTTAGCAGACCTTACATCTAACTCTTTATTTCAGGAAACAACGTCTCAATCATAATAATTCAAAAATTATAACACAAGAAACCTAAATAATATTTAGTTTTTACAAGCCAAACCGTAATTTTTTAAATTATGATCGTTATCTCTGAAATTACGATACATTAAAATATTCACAATTACCTTGAAGACAGGCGTAACTTAAAATGTGACGATGTTACTTGTAACTTTAAAAAACTATCTACTTACCTTTGCCCAGACAACTGGCACAAATAAAAGATATGACGATATTTCTTGAAATAGTTAATAAACACAGACGACACCTCTTATATCAAGACGTTCTTGACTGAAAAACAAACCGGATCGCTGCAATTACAACGTCGTGACTGAAGTGAGTCAGTCTTGAATGGTAATGTAGGGGAAATTCAGAACAGTGACAATTCGTAACAGTGGCGCCGTGTGATTATTTTTTGGACTATGGTTGTGTTCAAAACTGTAACAAAACGAAAAACAGATATTTCAGAGTTGCGACGGTCTTTCCGGAAAGTAGCGATATTATGCTGAACTAAATTGCTTGTGTGGTTACTATATTTATAACAATATCGCTTATTATGCCAATGATGATGTATTTGTAAGGTTAGATTTGTAGCAAAAGTATTATGAAACAAGACACATATGTGTTATTCAATACCTGTGCTCTAGTTTCTATTTGTTCTAATAAAAATGGGTAAACAATTTACGTAATGAATAATAAGTATTATTTTCGAATTTTTTATGAATTAAATAATTATATCAATATCTCACCATCCTGCCAAGGAATATAACTACCACGACCAATCCAACGTTCAGAAAAGTTATATTTAAGTATGTTCTAACTGTCTTCTCTCTAGAATGTGGTGGTGTACCATCTTGCATATACCACATATTTTGGTTTTTCAACATTTTACAATAGGGAAAAGGTAATACAACGCCATTATAGAAACTTAAGAAGCGATAGAAAAGGGAAATTGTAAACATGATGACGGCCAACGTCTGAATACGCGGTACCTAAAGAAGAAGATGAAGAATATTTTCACCAATAGGACATTTAGCACCCATAACAAAGCATTTGTAATGTCACATTATCATCTTTGAGTTGTTTTAATAAGAATAAACTATGAATTAAGCTTATCTACAGGTATTCAGTGATTTACCGCACAAATATCAAACTAAGAATTATTATGCAGCTGACTTATAAAACGCGATTATCTCGAAAATGGTTGAATTTTTAGGTTACTAACAAGTATACCTTTTCTTTGTAGAAATAATGTATCTTTAATATTTTTTAACACAAATAGAGCTAACTTAAAGAACAAAAAAGTTAAGCGCAAATTTATGCCACACATGTGGCATATGTGGCGCCCTCTATTGGTTACATTAAAGTATGTATACAATTATAATTTATCCTACTCAAAAGCATCCAACTGTAAATTTTTGTCCCAAAATATTTACAAACGTAAAAGTAATAGTGAAAAATAAAATTTTAAATTTCCAGTTTAACACCCTGTATCTTTCTTAATATCAACATTTTATAAAAACAAGTTAGCTTAAATCGTAATATTTTAAAGTGTAGAATCTACGGTTTCTGTTTGTACAATTACTTAAGGGCCACCCTGTATAATATATATATATATATATATATATATATATATATATATATATATATATATATATATATATATATATATATATATATATATATATAACTATTTTGGATGGGTTGGAGTCAATAATAGGGCTATTGGTTAACTATTTTTTTATTCTCGAGCTTTCAATTGTGTTTACAATTATTATCAAGAGCTAAAAAAGACAAAATACTTACAAGGTTGAACTAAAAAGAAAAAACAATTTTTGTTAACTTACCAAATAAAAATTAGTTTGGTAAGTAAAAATCACTGCTTACATCTTCAAAATATTTAATACAAAAATGTTTTTATCTAATAAATGTTTCTCCGAAAATTTTTATAATTTTGGAAACATTTTTTTAATATAAAAATAATTGAATTTATAAATAAATTCAAATAGCAACCAATTACAAATAGCCTCAATGTCATAAATGCCAACATAAAATTTTTATTTTTGACAATTATATTGCCAAAAGTAAAATTTCGTTTAAACAGTCTTTTTTGTTTAGTAACAAAAAGAAGAAGATTTATTCACCGTTGACAGATGTCTGAAAGAATGTGACAGATATATGGAGAATTAAATATGACATTTTACAAGTTTTATATATAAATCATAAAGAAAGAATATAATTATAAATTTTGCTTAAATTTTGAATTTCAGATCTTTTGTTTAAACTATTATCATTTTTCCTAATACAAACCATTTCCAAAAAAGTCCTTTTAAATTTATTACTTTCACTACATAAAATTTTAATGTTATCAAAATCCATAATATGGTCTTTATCGATTACATGTTCTGCCAAAGCACAAGATGGTTTTTTAATTCTGCAATCACTTTTGTGAGAAATAATGCGATTTGAAAGATTTCTTCCGGTCTCACCAACATATTCAGCCTCACACTGAGTACAACTAATGCTGTATACTAAATTCGTTTTTTCAAATTTGTCTATAGGATATTTAGTTTTAGAATATAAAGATGAAATAGTTTTGATGTTCTTTGTTGCTATTTTTATATTGTCAATAAACTTTAGTGTTTGTATTAATTTAGATGTTAATGATGGTATAAAAGGTAGTGAATGATAATAGATGTTCTGATTGTTAGATACAATGTTTTGAGATTGAGCAAAAAATGGTGTTAAATTATTTATATTACCAATATTAGAAAAAAGCATCCTATGTAGCATATCTGGAGGATAAGAGTTTTCAATTAGAATATTTTTTAATAATTGAAGATCTTCCTGTAGATAATCTGGATGAGAAAGTTTTAAAACACGTTCTTTTAATCCTGTTATAAGGTTCATTTTCATCTTATTTGGATGGTGAGAGTAATAGCTTATAAATCTATTACTACATATGGGTTTTCTGAACCATCTGGTTTTCAACATATTGTCTGTATTTCTTACAATTCTCATGTCAAGGAATGGTAGAGAATTATCTACCTCTTCCTCAACTGTAAATTGTATATCTTGATTATGACTGTTGAAAATGTTGAACTGTTTCATGAATTTTGTGTTTAGGAAGTGCCAAAACTAAATCATCTACATATCTCTTAATAAAAGGAATGAAAAAAGTGCAATTACTGATACAATCACTGATAACATCATCCATGACATAGCTACTTAGAATGGGTGAAAGACTAGATCCCATAGGACTACCAAAAATTTGTTTATAAAATACACCATTAAATATAAAAATATTAGAATCAAAAACAAAGTTGATAAGTGTTTTGAAATGTAATAAGTCAATATTAGTGTGTTGTGAAATCTCATTCCAATGTTTTTCAACACTACTTATGATTAAATCTAAAGGCAAATTAGTAAAAAGAGATGTTACATCAAAACTAACTAAAACATAATTTTGTGGTAATTGGAAATTATTAATGAAAGAACTAAAATCAAATGAATCTTTAATGTAAAAATTGTTGTTTAAATTATAGGCATTAGTTAAGATGTCAGTGAGGAGCTGTGCTATTGGTCCATTAGGAGGGCATAAAGATGAAACAATTGGTCTCATAGATAAAGTTGGTTTATGTATTTTTGGCAGAGCATAAAACCGTGGAGCAATAGAATTATAAATTTTGAGCTCTTTTGCTTTTTTATTATCAATAAATTTCTTTATGTTTAATTTAGATACTAGACAATTTGCTTTTTGTTGCTTCTAAGTGTAGTGTAATACTTAGTATCATTTAAGAGTTCTCCAGTTTTTTGTAGATAATCCTCTTTGTACATTACAACAGTTACGTTACCTTTATCGCTTTTAACAATATAAATTTCAGGATGGTTTTTAAGAAAAAGTTTAGTTTGCATATAGTATTTATTTAAAAAATGATCTTTGACTTCTTTATGCAAAAAGTTTGTAATAACGTTTGTACATTTAGATCTAACAACATCCTTTTGACTATCATTAAGTGGTCTGATTATTGATTCAATATCAGAAAGTAAATTAGGAACTCTAATATCAGATTTGGAAGGACACAAAGAAAATTTAGGTCCTAATGCTAAAAATTTTTTAATTTCAAAAGGAAAATGAATAGATGTTAGATTTTTAAACCATTTTTCTTGAAATTTTATCTTATCAAAAGCTTCTATTTTTAATTTATTGAACTTATTAATTTATATTTTTTTGATTTTATGAAATTCTGTGTTGTATTTAATTCTTTATCTACGATTAAATTCATTAAATGTATGGAAATTTAAGATATTGTAAGCCTTGGTACGTAACTCATGTAATTTTCTTTCAAAAAAGTTTATATCAGCAAAAACGATTTTAATTTCTAAATTAATAATATTTCTTCCAAACCTGTCACATAATTTCCAAGCATCATGGTGAATATTCCCAGTCCGATGATGTAAAAGGGAATTTACATTAACTAGGCCATTTGTAACATGTCCAGGGAAACATCCATTAGATCTACACTTCAACAAAAAGGTCTTTTGATTGTGTAAAGCAGCAAGTTTGATGGTAATTCTAGTCCACTCCTTCAGAATTCTGACTGTAGATTGTCCATAATCGTTTCGGATGTCATCGAAAAAACCTATATTTTTCTACAAGAATAAGAAAAAAGAAGTACTTGTGACTCGTTTGGAACAAATATATAACTATTTTGGATGGGTTGGAGTCAATAATAGGGCTATTGGTTAACTATTTTTTTATTCTCGAGCTTTCAATTGTGTTTACAATTATTATCAAGAGCTAAAATTTATAAAATATATATTTATATATATATATAAATTATAAATATATATATATATATATATATATATATAAATATATATATATATATATATATATATATATATATATATATATATATTTATATATATATATATATATATATATATATATATATATATATATATATATATATATATATATATATATATATATATATATATATATATATATATAACTGTTTTGGATGGGTTGGAGTCAATAATAGGGCTATTGGTTAACTATTTTTTTTAATCTCGAGCTTTCAATTGTGTTTACAATTATTATCAAGAGCTAAAAAAGACAAAATACTTACAAGGTTGAACTAAAAAGAAAAAACAATTTTTGTTAACTTACCAAATAAAAATTAGTTTGGTAAGTAAAAAATCACTGCTTACATGTTCAAAATATTTTATATAAAAATGTTTTGATCTAACAAATGTTTCTCCGAAAATTTCTATAATTTTGAAAACATTTTTTTAATATAAAAATAATTGAATTTATAAATAAGTTCAAATAGCAACCAATTACAAATAGCCTCAATGTCATAAATGCCAACATAAAATTTTTATTTTTGACAATTATATTGCCAAAAGTAAAACTTCGTTTAAACATTCTTTTTTGTTTAGTAACAAAAAGAAGAAGATTTATTCACCCTTGACAGATGTCTGAAAGAATGTGATAGATATAACATTCTTTCAGACATCTGTCAAGGGTGAATAAATCTTCTTCTTTTTGTTACTAAACAAAAAAGAATGTTTAAACGAAGTTTTACTTTTGGCAATATAATTGTCAAAAATAAAAATTTTATGTTGGCATTTATGACATTGAGGCTATTTGTAATTGGTTGCTATTTGAACTTATTTATAAATTCAATTATTTTTATATTAAAAAAATGTTTTCAAAATTATAGAAATTTTCGGAGAAACATTTGTTAGATCAAAACATTTTTATATAAAATATTTTGAACATGTAAGCAGTGATTTTTTACTTACCAAACTAATTTTTATTTGGTAAGTTAACAAAAATTGTTTTTTCTTTTTAGTTCAACCTTGTAAGTATTTTGTCTTTTTTAGCTCTTGATAATAATTGTAAACACAATTGAAAGCTCGAGATTAAAAAAATAGTTAACCAATAGCCCTATTATTGACTCCAACCCATCCAAAACAGTTATATATTTGTTCCAAACGAGTCACAAGTACTTCTTTTTTCTTATATATATATATATATATATATATATATATATATATATATATATATATATATATATATATATATATATATATATATATATATATTGATTTATAGTATCAGCAATCGGTCAGGAAATAAAACTCTATTTGTTCAGTCTCAATATTTTCGTCACGATTTTGTGACTTCTTCAGGAGAAAACTGTAAATTTATTAGAATAATTAATTATTATATGTAAACAAAGTGAATATTTTAATACTTACAACTATAAGAATAAAAATTTAAGTTTTTTTAGCATATCTAAATAAATGACATATTTGTTTGATTTTATTTAGGAGTTATGGTAACCGCAATATTACCATTCTCTGCTATTCTACATTAATATGACATTCATTATTTTCTCTAAACACTCCGTCCTCTGCTATTCTACATTAATATGACTGATTTATTTTATCTTTCTTGCAGCTATTTTAATGTTTATCCTGTGTATCTTCTTCCTCTTCTTCTTTTTCTTTTTATATAGACATAACTCTGTCTGTTTTTCATTGTGCTTCCAGTAAGTTGCCTTTCCATCGTTTTCGTGGTCTTCCTACTGATCGTCTTCCTATGGGTTAACCGTCTCTTACCGTCTTTATTGTTTTATTTGTTGTCATTCGGCTTATATGATCGTTCCGTTCTACTCTTCTATTTCTTAACCAGTTCTTGATGTTCTTCACCTTGCATCTACGTCGTATATCTGTACTTCTAGCTCTGTCCCATAGTGTCTTACCATCAATTTTTCTAAGTGTTTTCATCTGTGCTGATTCACATCCTTTTTGTCCTCTCTGGATCAGGTCTTGTTTCTGCCGCGTATGTCATTATTGGTCTGATGACGGTTTTGGAAATTCTGCCTTTCATTTCTTTTCCGATATTTTTATTTCTTCATAATGTTTCATTTAGGCAGCCTGTGGCTCTGTTTGCTCTATTCACTGGGTCTTCCACTTTAGTTTCGAGCTTTTCGTAGCTAGATAATGTGATGCCTAGATATTTAAGCTCTAACACTTGTTCTATTATATGACCTTCCAGCTCCAATTAACATCTTAGTAAATTTGCTGTTGTAACCATGCATTTTGTCTCTTTTGGGGAAATTAACATGTTAAATTTTCTGGCGGTTATATGAAATTGGCATTCTCTTATGTTGGCATACGCAGACAATGTAAGTGAGCTTGTTATCTAAGGGGATATCATATAGTTTTTGGAGAAATATTCTGTAATTTAAGGTGTCGTAAGCGGCATTTAGATTGAAAAATACCACCCCTGATACCGGATATTTTTCGTACCCGGTCTTTTTTTGCCAGGTTTAAGCAAGGTAACAACTTTGGCTTGTCTCTAAATTTTGGGTATCTCCATAATTTGAATACAGTTGTTCATCATCCGGATAAGCCATTGTAGAGTGTTTTTGGTCCAGGTTTCGTAATAAGCTTTGTGCTCGAATCCTCAATGTCGGTAGTTGTATTATTTTTCATTAAATATGTAGATGGTGGATCCAAGCTCAACATCGTTAAAAGGTTCTCTCGGCTGACTGGTTTTGTCCTTTCTTACTTTAAGTTATTCTTTGCTTCTTTTCCGACAGAAATAGCATGTCTATATCTATGATGTGGTTTTCAGCGATCAGCTATATACCAAATACCCTAGGTTAGGCCCTATATGTGTTTCCTGCACTAGAAGTAAGTTACATTCGTGTTTAGCTCATATGTCTGATAAGTTTAAGTAAAGTAAAGTTTCTTGATCTCTAGATATACCCTTAACAGTTATAGACATATGTTATTAGAATATTTGGTCCTAAAAAGGACCAATTTGACAAAATCATATTAAAGGGGTGACTGAAGAATTAGCCGATTAATTAATTCATCATTACCCGGGGTATGCCCGATTGCGGTGATCTTATTAGTACTTCAATCTTCCTTAACGCTCGTTCTTTGAATCCCATAAGTAATGCCTAATCTTTTACTTTTTATTAAAAATTTAAATTTTACATGCCGTGTATTACTTTTTGACGATATTTCGAATCAGATTTGTATAGTAATAATTTTAGGTATTAAAGAGCCTCTTTATGAAAATTAAATAAGTTTGTGATATCGGTCGCAACTCATATCTAGATAATAACAAAATAAACAGTTAAAATAAGTGTAAACAATTTCAACTACATATATCGGCGCCACTGTTCAGGTGATGGGTTTATCACAGATTATCAAAGATTACATTTTAATTCAATGTTCTATTTACGTATTTTCAATATTAAAAAAGTAGGAAAAGACATGTTTATGCTTTTATTTTTTTAAATCTATTCTATTTTCTTTTTAGAGTTCCATCTTTTTTGGACGACCTGTGTTCTTTTTTTAATTGGGCACTTGTCCAAAGCTATGACAAATACTCTGTCCTCTACTATTCTACATTAATATGACTGATTCATTATTTTCTCTAAACACTCTGTCCTCTGCTATTCTACATTAATATGACTGATTTATTTTATCTTTCTTGCAGCAATTTTATTGTTTATCCTGTGTCTTCTTCTTCTTCTTCTTCTTTTTATATAGACATGACTGTCATTTTTCAATGTGCCTCCAGTAAGTTGCCGTTCCATCGTTTTCGTGATCTTCCTACTGATCGTCTTCCTACGGGTTAACCGTCTCTTGCCGTCTTTACTACCATATTTGTTGTCATTCGGCTTATATGATCGTTCCATTCTACTCTTCTATTTCTTAACCAGTTCTTGATGTTCTCCACCTTACATCTACGTCGTTTATCTGTACTTCTAGCTCTGTCCCATAGTGTCTTACCATCAATTTTTCTAAGTGTTTTCATCTCTGATGTTTCTAATATCCTTTTTGTCCTCTCTGTGTCAGGTCTTGTTTCTGCCGCGTATGTCATTGGTCTGATGACTGTTTTGTAAATTCTGCCTTTCGTTTCTTTCCCGATAGTTTTATTGCTTCATATTGTTTCATTTAGGCAGCCTGCGGCTCTGTTTGCTCTATTCACTGGATCTTCCACTTTAGTTTCGAGCTTTCCGTAGCTAGATAATGTGATGGCTAGATATTTAAACTCCATCACTTGTTCTATTATCTGACCTTTCAGCTCCAATTAACATCTTAGTAAATTTGCTGTTGTAACCATGAATTTTGTCTCTTTTGGGGAAATTAACATGTTAAATTTTCTGACAGTTATATGAAATTGGTGCAGCATACGTTGTAAATCATCTTCATTTTAAAAGAGTAGTATTGCGTCGTTTGCACATCAGATTATTTTAATTTGTTTTTCTTCCATTTGGTATCTTTTTTTAGTTCTTACTTTTTTATTATTTCATCCATAATCAGGTTGAACAATAGAGGACTCAGGAAATATCCCTGTCTTATCCCATTATCAGCTTTATTAGGGTCGGTTGGTTCTTTTTCTACTTTTACTTTTATTGTGTTATTTTGGTATATATTTTCGGTCGTTTTGATTTTTCCTAGAGGTATCTCTCTTGCGTACAATAAGTGGATAACGTTTTTTAATTTGTGTTTCTTCTGCATATAATTATTTCTTCTGTGTATTAAAAGTTAAATTTTTGGAGCTTTTGGAAGTTTTTGATTTTATTATTGAATGCGACGATTTTCAAAGTGATGATATCTCGATCTGTGAAGCAATCGGTTTGAAAACTTTATTAAATGATTATTCTTTTAACATACTTTTAAATATTTTTAAGAAAGTGTTTACCCAAACCGATTTGATATTCAATGTTGTTCAAAATCAGTTAACTGACATTATTAATTCCAAAAATAGAATAACAAGACTGGTGCAAAGTCTCAGAGATTTTCGTAATGATAGTAATTTCCAGTATATACGCAGTGAAGTTTTGGACTCGCTTGATATTTCCGAACCCCCCAAAAAAAAAGACAAAGGCATGACACAGAAACAGATATCGAAAAACGAGTATATTTTGAAATTTTGGATACTATTATTATACAAATAGATACTCGTTTTTCGAATTTTGAAGATTTGCAAATTTTTGACCTCTTTGACGATTCAAAATTTAAAAGTTACGCCAAAGAATTTCCAAGATATTTATTAGACAGGTTAATTAAAAATTATCCATCATTCTTTAATAAAATAAAATTAGAAAATGAATTAAAAGTTTTATATGCTGATCCAAATATTTTCGGAAGATGGGATAAGTTACAAGATATATATATAATTTTATATACTGCAATTCATTACAATAAACTGTTACCGAAATTAATAAATTATTGTCATTAATTCTCTCATTACCACCAACGTCTGCCTCAAATGAACGAGATTTCTCTTGCCTCAAAAGAATCTTCTTCTTCTTCTTATTCTTTTTTTGGACCTCAAAAGAATCAAAACTTATTGTCGAAATACCATGAAACAAGAGAGAATGTCAAGCTTGTCTCAAATGTCAATAGAAAAAAAAAAAACTTTTAAAATCTCTCCAAAACTCTAATAAATTTTACGATGACGTTATAACCCATTTTGTTACTTCCAAACAACGTAGACTTGAGTTAATTTATAAACATGTTTGGGTTCTAAATTTATAGGAAAAAAAAACAAAAAACAAGAAAACAAAAAATTTCCTATGATGATTTACTTAAGTCTTTATTAGACGGTATACCTATCTGAGGAGACAAAAAATACCTTGCCGACCTTGTCTCTCAAGCCACGAGCCGCCACTGAATAGGAGGCATGAATGTAGCAGTTTTAATAGTTTGGTGACTGCTTGCTGAAATCGGGGAGTAGAGATATCAGTACCAAGTTAATGACTATAGGAAGTGTTGCTTGATCGGCAAAATATTAAATACCAGAAGATATAATGGTAGCAGTCTCACTGCGACCTCGATGGAGAAAGCAAAGTGAAACAACTTTAATATTATTAAACAACATTATATTTTCTAGTAAAATAATCATGATTTTACAGCAGGACAAATTTTCTACTGTTGGTAATCAAAACATCATGTACGTACCACCAGGTTCCCTATGTCGGTATCCAGCAAAATCCTTGTAGTAACGATACAGGAAACAAAACATCAGACATATAAAATAAATAAACCAGAGATCTAATAAAATACAAATTCTCGATTCAAATAGTTAAAAAATTAACAAACAGCTTACCAAAATAGATATAACGTCCATTTAACATGTAATCCGTTAACGGTCCAATGTACAAAGCAGCTCCTAACATAATGCTGATGATATCGATTTCATAAGAAACTAAAACATCAACGAAGTGAAAACCAAATACAAGCAAATACACAGAAGACAAGAATTAAATAAATCTAGATAAAACAAAAAAGTCTACAACTGCAATTTCGAAAGTATGGAACACTTAAATATTATTGGATCAATAATCACAGTTAATAATACCGTCACTGAAGGAATAAAGAGCATAATACAAACTTCAGACTTATTTTAATATATTGATGCAAATTAGGAAGAATGAATAAAACAAATAAGGCTTTATTAGTATAATGCTACAAATCCGTATAGATTAAGAACAGATACTGAATGAAGAAAGCTCTTATAATGATATTCGGATATCTCAAAAAGTTAATATTTCATTTGATTGCAGATATGTAGAAGACCGATCAACGTGGAGAAAAGTTGTAGTTAAAAGAAAGGAGAAACAGTGACAAAAGCAACAAAAATGGGCCAATGGTTCAGAGCTGCTCGAAAATCTTGATTGGAAAGAATTAATATTGAAAATATAAGAAATACAATGGAATTAACATACACTATATACGCTATAATAACTAGAAAACTTATATGATACGGATATAAACCGAAAAAGTTTAATGAAACAATAAACTACCTAATATGTGTTATGAGTGAGAACAATATGAATAAATAAAATGACGAAAGCCATAGCAAAAAGAGTAGTGAATAAAAAATGAAGAAGTACCTTGTGGATAACATGTGCTTAGATAGGAACGAATGGGAATGAAGATTCAGAAGACGACAAAGAAATAGGTAAAGAAAAAGTACTTTTACTTGCTGTTGAATTATTTCATATTATGTCGCGATTTGAACCTTTGAATTGAACGTTATTTTACTGTCGTTTTGAAATTATAAACTTTCTAGTGGGTATCTTTATGTCTTTATTACCAATTGTTATTAACATGCGTTTATGAATCATCATATATATCATTATTATATTATATGTATATCTTTTAGTTTCACCTTTATAACGTTGTGTATTATAAAAGTATTCTATTTCTTTTTATCGTAGTAAGTCATTACTCAGACAAAATATTTCGGTGTCTTATGGTAACTTGATTCTGTAATAAAATTCATGGCAGACGACAAGCGGTTTCATAACCACTAAACATATCTATTTCTTTATTGTTTCCGTATATATTATGTTTTACAGTTATGATATTATGTTCGGTCTAATTGTTTTAAAAATTTTGTCGCTTGTATAAGCTTTAACTGTAATAATAATTTTATAGACGTTAATCATTTAGAAGTAAATGTATATATAATTTTTTTTCTGTCACTTGGTTTAAATATAGTTCTTATTATATTATATATATATATATATATATATATATATATATATATATATATATATATATATATATATATATATATATATATATATATATATATATATATATATGTATATTGTTATGAAATTAAAGCTCCTAAACAGTTTTTTTTATATGAATAGTATGAACATAAAACAAAATGACAATATTGAATATACCACATATATATTTAACTCAAACAATTGTATTATTGTTGTTAATTTAATAGTTAAAACTAGATTCAACAATAAGAAAGAAACTAAAAGCAAAAATAAGCAGAATTCACAGACATGTAACAAACCAATAACGACTATATTGTATCACCAGATTTAATTAATGTTTTCAAAATAATTTTAGTATTATTATAATTAAAACCAGTTGGTTTATTATAAACAAATTTAGCATAATAGAAACAGACAAAACAGATAAAATATTTAAGTCATTTATTCACAAAGTAAGAAGTTTCAATTTGTTAGTAAACATACAGTTAACATGGATAGAGCTCGGAAAATAAAACGTGTTAGGAGGTGAAATAGGATATAGCTCATAAATAAGAGTTCAGAATGATATAATCTTTAATGGACAGGTAATTTGAAGACAATTCTCAGTGATTCAATATCAAAAGTGCTTTCAGATAGCTTTAAAATTAAATAAAAGCAAAATAAAAGCAACTAATTCATGTTAAAATTGGTGTATGTCAAATTTGTTAGTAAAAATTTTAATATTTAAATTATCATTTGTTGTAGAAATTATATGTCAAAAGAAAGCTTAAATTCTCTAGTATTTGTTTCAAGTCATTTCAAAAGTCAATATAGTTCTCAAGATTTAACAATTTATTAAAATTTAAAATATTTTTATTTTAATCATAAATGTCAAAAATATACAAAAATCCTGTCAGATCTTTAAAAACATTGTCAAAATGCTTGGAGATCTGGTAAGCAATGAAAAATAAGTGAATAGAAAATCAATAGTTACGAGAGAGTCCAGAAAATTTTTGATTTTTCAGCAAGCACAATTTTTCAAAAGTATTTAAAAGTGTACCTTAAAAAAGTCCTGAATTATAACAAAGTATATTCAAATTACCTTGCCGATAAGAAACCATCGTTTCTGATTAAATTTTAGCAAAGCCTGCAGATTAACAGTATATTTTCCAATAAGGGAATTGTTAGCAGTCATCATAAAGAGGTCAACAGCTACCAGAAAGGTGAGTTTTTCCACTCATTTGAATTCTCGCTGAATAAAGAGACCGTTTGGTGTTTATTTTTGACTGAAGATCATTTAAAATTCATTTTGGGTACTTATAAATATTTCTCAACCATTGGAGAGGTAATTCTGATAGTTTTGCGGCCCTAATCCATTAGAAGACGTCACTGAAAGATGCAATCTTTGTTATTGAAGATTTCCATAAAATTTTAGAGAAGGGATTATCTGAAAGACGAAAGTGAACTTTAATAAAGTTAAACGCAAGTTTTGAAATTTCTTTAGAAATAATCTTACCTTTTTAAACAGCCTATATCATTCTAAATCATCTTTGTGTTAAAAAAAAAATTAATTTGAAGTCAAGTTCACAAAAATTTTATTATCGCTTTTGTAATATTAACCAAATATAATTCGCCGTTTCTTTTGCTTACTAAAATCATTAAACAAAACAGTTAATCGATATTAAACTAAAAATTGAAGGATTATAAACCTTTGTTTTCGCTCTAAAAAGATAGTAAGTGAGGTTATAAATACTTTGACAAACAAACACGTATTAGATCAAGGATTTCTTGTTGCAACTTCACAAAACACTAATTTCATATACTTACTTCAATATTGTTTTACGTCATAAATCTAAATCCATTCATATTAGTATTAAACGGTTAAGTATTGGCTTATTTATTGGAAGAATCTTAAATAATTTTCTTTATATATTATACAAGATATCGTTGTGTAATATTTAATTGATCACTTGTGAATAATTGCACAGTACATTAAAAATAAAACTTTTTGTGTGGTGATTTTTGCTTTATATAATTTTGTATTTCTTTATCAAGCACTACAGGTCACAGAACTCGCTTGAGTTAAGAGTCTGCATGTTCTAAGAAAAATAAGTAAAAATTCAAATTCAAAATACAGCACGTTTCTTTCTATACTTTAGATAAACAAACGAAATTTTCTTTTATCAATAATAGAAAAGATTCACTTTGCATAAAAAAAGCAGTATCCTGTGAGATTTAGAGAATACAAGGTGAGTAGAATAAATGTTTTTCAAATTTTTTATATTTTCAGTCGTTCAATAATTTTTATTAAAAGCATTTCTAAATTTATCAATATTACAAATTAATCAACTTAAAAAAAAAAAATTTATTTTTATCTTCATAAAGCTAGCCGGTAAATAAGAGCAACTTGTAGTTTTCTTACATCGCATTCACATATCATAACAATTTGGCGCCCAACGTGTGGCTGTGTCTTTGGACGGTGACAGGTAGTGCATTATAACAAAGTATTAACCAGTGGTGTACCTTAAACATTTAATAACATAATATACAGAGTGTTAAGAGTATAATTTGTGTAGATAATAAGTTTATTGAGTGAATTGAAATTAAATAAAAATAAACATGGACAAAAGAAAGACTAGATCACATAAGAACGTAGAAGAAGAACAGGAAGTGACAGACAGAACCGAAGAACAATCTAAAGAGACTGAAGAAGTACAGGAGACGATGGAGGAGAAAAGACAGCCAGAAGAAGCACAAATGGAAAGGCAAATGGCAAGTGGAGACCAAGCTCAGCCCGTAAAGAAGGATGAATCGGACTTTCACAAGATGATGGCAATTTTGTTACAGGAAATAAAAAAAACTGAGCAAAATATAAACCAGAAAGCAGAAGAAAATAAACAAGATATGACTCAGAAGTTGACAAAAGAACTTGAAGATACAAAAAAAGAAATAAAACGGGAAATAACAAAAAGTTTTGACGACAAAATACAACAGATGGCACAACAGGTTGAGGAAAAGTTGGGAAAGAAGATAGAAGATGTAAAAGAAGAGTTAACCCTAGAAATGGCCAAGAGGGAAGAGCAGTGCAAAGAACAAATGGAAGTGTTATCGGCACAGCTGGAAAAGAATAATGAAACTCAAAATAAAAAGATTGAATTAATGGAACAAAATTTAAAGCTCGAACAACAAAATAACAAAAAAAAGTTCGAAGATGTTGACGAACAAATGGGAGTGTTGGCAGTACAGCTGAAACATCATATTGAGCAGAAGGAAGAGATATTTCGACGAGACATTAATGAACAGTGGAAGAAAAAAGAAGATGAAATAGATGAAAATATGAATAAGACCAAAGAGATAATGGAGAAAGAAATTGGGAGAGTACAAGAGTCTCTTAAAGAAGTGACACAGAAGGAATTGGATGCAAGGCCGGTAGTACAAACGGTCGAAAGAGATTGTAAAATCTATTTTAGTGGAAGAATAAAACAGCAGCATCCAGTACCTTTCATGAAATTCCTTAGGCACAGATATGCATCTTACAGAAATTTCGAAGACTTTAAAGAATTCATCAGAAACCAGATGACGGCTGGGGCGTTACTATGGTTTTCGAACAAAGAAAATGAGTTGGTGGATCTGGAAGACTTTGCGACCAAATTCAGTGAATATTTTTGGGGTCAAGCACAACAGCGTTCAATCAAAAACGAGCTGTTAAGTGGCAAATACAACCCAAATCGTAGCATGTCATACCACCGGTACGCCATGCAAATTTACAGCACAGCTCAATACTTAGACTGTGGTTTTAACGAAGAATACATTGTGGGTTGTATCGTGCAACACTTTGATCGGACATTGGAAGATATCATGATGTTATACAACTTTAAAGAAATAGACAAACTGTGCCAATTTTTGATGATGCATGAGCAACGAAACCCCATGTATCAAAACAATGACCAAGCAAATAATAATAATAATAACAACTTCAATGGGAACAATAACTACAGCAGAAACAATAATCAGAACGGCAATAATTTCAATAATCATCGTAATTTTAACAATAACTATAGACAAAATAATGGTAACAACAACTATAATAACTCGAACAACTTTAGGAATAATAATAATAACTACCGCAACCAAAATAATCAGAACTTTAATCGCCAAAACTATAATCGTAACAATCAAACTAACAACAATAACTATGGAAATAATGGACGGTATCAAAACGGTAATTACAATAATCAAAACAACGGAAATTTTAACAGAAATAATTACAATAATAACAACAGAAACTTTAACTCCAATGGCAATATGAATCACACATTTTCAAACAGTGCCATTCAACAGAATCAGACAAACAATTCACAACAGCAGTCAAATCAAAACTACACAAACAATCGAAACCATAACACTAGAAGTCTAGAAGATATAAATAGAAATAACAAAAAAAGACAAGTGAATTTTCTAAGTCACCATCAATCATACACCGATGTCAGTCAACAAGAGTCACCAATTGAAACACTCAACACATCATCACCATCACAACCCTTTGACACACAATACACAACAGATTTACAATCACCAAATTTTCAATAAAGCACCTGCTAAATGCGGCCGTATGTCACTATGAGCATCCAAGGGAGTTCATAAAATTTGGGGAAGAAAAGAAAAATCAAAATTTGCAAGGGTTAATTTTAATTCAGGGTAAATTCTTTCAAAAACAAGTTAAAATTTTAATAGACACGGGTTCTGAAGTTTCACTAATTGACAATAAAGTTATTAATGAATTAAATTTTCAAAAATATTGTTATTCAATTCCAAAGGTTAATCTAGTGGGTGTAAACAACAAAAAACTATATGAAGCAAAGAAGGGAATAATGGGAAAAGTATTATTTGATACAACCGAATATAGTATGCAATTCATAATAGTAGAAAACATGAGACATGATATTTTGATTGGGACAGACGAAATGGACAGAAATGGAATGGTCATCGATTATGTAAACAAAACTTTACAAATTCAAGAAGAAGTACTGAAATTTGGAAATACAGAAGACGAGGAATCAAAACAAGAGGAATTAAAGATAAAGGAAATTAACCATATTCAAAATCATACAAACTACAATTTTATAAATAATGAACCAGAAGAAAGTAAAATGGAATTGGAAGAAAATTTAGTATGTGCAGAAGAATGGAAAGAAGATGTAGGAAGATTGTTGCAAAAATATGATGGTTTGATAAAATCCGAAAACCGAGTGGCTGAAAAGTACATGCATAAAATTGAGGTAAAAGGAATAGAAAATTTTAAATCGAAGACATATCCAATTCCTTATAAATACCGGAAAGAAGTTTCAAAGGAGATAGAGAATATGTTACAAAACGGAATAATTGAAAACAGCAATTCAAAGTACATAAATCCTATAGTGGTAGTGAAGAAGAGCAATGGTGAGTTAAGATTATGCCTCGATGCCAGGAACATTAACAAATATTCAACACCCAATATGAAGCACCACAAAGTGTAGATGCAATTTTTGGAAAAATAACTAAATCAAATTATTTTACAAAAATTGACCTGAAGCATAGCTTTTGGTTGATACCATTGCATAAAGATAGTAGGGATTTTACAGCCTTTTCGATAGATGGGGTAATATATAGATTTAAAGTAGTTCCATACGGTTTGCAAAGTGCATGTTCAGCTCTTGTACGTGCTTTACATCAAATTTTGGATCAATACGAAGACTTTATTATACACTACATTGACGATATTCTCATTTATTCTCACACATCACACGAACATTTAACACACATAAATATTTTGTTGAATGCATTGAATGAAGCAGGATTAAAAATTAACTTAAGCAAATGCCAGTTTTATCAACAAGAGGTCACGTATTTAGGATATAAATTAGACAGAAGTGGTATTTCTATGGACGAAGAAAGAATTGAGAAAATAATGAACTATCCAGCACCGAAAAATTTGAAAAATTTACGAGGATTTATAGGCCTAATCAACTACTTTAAACGATTAATTCCAGACTTGAGTGAGAAAGAATTACCATTAATTCAACTATTGAAGAAGGATCAAAAATGGAAATGGAAAGAAGAACAAAACCAGGCTTTTCAAAATTTAAAGGACATATTTCGGACTAATCTAAGAATTTATCACCCCAGGTACGATTTGCCATTCATTCTACAGACAGATGCTTCCATGCACAAATTTGCAGGAGTGTTGTTACAAGTCCAGGACAATGAAGAAGTTCCTATTTCATTTGTGTCACGTGTAACCAGAAATTACGAGAAGAGGTATAGTGTCACCGAATTGGAATTTGCTAGCATACTCTTTTGTGTAACAAAACTTCGGTATTATTTATTAGGATCAAAATTTTATATTGAAACTGACCATTTATCGTTAATAAATATCATGAATAACAAATTGCTTAATAATAGAATACATCGTGGGACTTTACTACTTCAAGAATATAACTTCGAAATTAGACATATAAAAGGAAGAGATAATGTCATTGCAGATGCATTGACAAGGAACGAAGAGGAAGGAACAAGAGAAGAGAGAAAAATTCAAATCGGATTAAATATATTAAAAGAACAGGAGGGAATGTACTCAAAACAAGCCATTAGAGAAGATCAGCAAAATTTAACACAGAAAGAAAAGGAAAGATGTATACTGAAAGATCAAATTTAGATTAAAAGAATTGGAGAGCAAGTGTTATATTACATCAGCAAAAATTTAGCTGAAGAAATACTGAAAGATTTACATGAAAAGAATGGACATGCGGGTAGTAAGAAAATATGGCTAATGTTTCGAGAAAACTATATCACCAAGAAGGATACAAGCATAATCAAAAACTTGACTAGAAGATGTCATACTTGTCAAAGACAAAAATCGAAGAATTTTTCAAATTGGAATACTCCCAAAAATATAATAGCACAAGAGCCCTTAGATATAATAGCTATAGATTTTTTGAGTGACTTGATACAAACGGAAGGAAATGGACATAAACATATCATGGTAATCGTAGATTTATTTTCAAAATTCATCAAACTTTATTCCAGTAAAAATACAAAAGTCAACACTATCATAAATAATTTAAACAATTATTTTGAAGAAATAGGAAAACCTAAACAATGCATACTGGATAATGCCACATATTTCCAAAACGACCGATTCAAAAATTTTATGACAAGAAATGGAACCAAATTAAGTTTTACAAGCATCAAATCCTCAATCAAATCCTTCGGAAAGATATATTCAAGAAGTGATAAAATTTTTAAGAATATCAATAGAAAACAAACACACTGTATGGGATCAACATTTATTAAGGATAGAACAATACATAAATCAGTTACCAAACACTGTGACTAATGAAATACCACTATTACTAATGAAAAGGATAAGACCAGAAAGACCTTGGATTATAGAAATAGAACCTGAATATGACCAAATTTGTCAAGATGTAAAACTAAGAATCATCAAGAATGGAGAGAAATATTTGAAAAGACAAAACAAAAGGAAGATGAGAACAAACCAAAAATTTCAAAAAGGAGAACTAGTATTAATTAGAGCACATAGGGTAAGCAATTATAGAGATAACATTTGTAACAAACTTTTACCACCATTGGAGGGACCTTATGAAGTTGAAACAGAAGATGGAGAAAATAGTTATTTATTGAAATATCCTGAGAGTGGGTATCTTAGAGGAGTTTTTAACATAAAAGACATTTACAAATATGAACAATAAGTGAAGAAATAAGAAGACATTATTAATTTTAAGTTATATTTATAAAATGAAACAATTTTTTTTTATTAAGTAAAGGACATGAATGGGATACAGAAGATGGAATAATAATAATAATAATGCCGCTATTTATGAAATATAATGAAATATGAATTATTGCGGATATTATGATTATGAATATGATATATAATATAATATGAATTATGATGAATTATGAAAGATTATAATGATATAATTATGCAGTATAATAATAAAACTTGGAATGGAATTACAGAAGAAGGATTGGAGAGGAAAAATTTGAAACGAAGATGGCAGAACTCTAAGAAACCAAGGAAGAAAAACAACTATAAAATGGATTCAAAAGTAGAATATAAACTCAACCCTCAACGAAAACTTATTAAAAATAACCGAATGATAATAAAGTCACATTCAAACTAGCTTACACTCTAACCACAAAATGCAGCTCACACGTGCTTAAATAAAACTTAAACTCTATATTTTTTTGTATATATTCAAAATAAAACATGCATTAATAAAACAAACTAAAGCGACCTAAGCTTACACATGCAAAATTAAAAGAACAAAACTAATTATTATTTTTTTTTTCAAAGAGAGCATTCAAACTATCTGCAGCATAATTGTATACCATATATATGCAACTGAATCAAAAATTTAATTGTTTTCAACCATCACACATTCATAAAATCACTGAAACATACACTTGTGTCGACGTTCAGAGAAACAATCACACAACTTGCAAAAACCAGTCAAAGAAAAATGAATATTTGATATTTGCCAAGAAACTTGTCAAATATGAAATATTAATTTTTGGAGAATTGTTATGAAATTAAAGCTCCTAAACAGTTTTTTTTTATATGAATAGTATGAACATAAAACAAAATGACAATATTGAATATACCACATATATATTTAACTCAAACAATTGTATTATTGTTGTTAATTTAATAGTTGAAACTAGATTCAACAATAAGAAAGAAACTAAAAGCAAAAATAAGCAGAATTCACAGACATGTAACAAACCAATAACGACTATATTGTATCACCAGATTTAATTAATTTTTTCAAAATAATTTTAGTATTATTATAATTAAAACCAGTTGGTTTATTATAAACAAATTTAGCATAATAGAAATAAGATTCTTTTAATACGTGAGTTATTATAGCCACTGAGTTATATTCGGTTGATTAACACTTTTCAAATAAAAAAATAAAAAATTTATATATAAAAAATTAAACCAAAAACAATTGTTGATCATGAAATTGATTATGATTTAAACTTAAGTTATTGTTCGTTATATATATTATATTATTTATGTAAGAGATACTTACAGAATAAGCCAATATAGCCACAACATAAAGATACAAAAAGCAAAATATCAAACCACTTCGGATCGAGTGAAAATAAAAACCATAAATTTGTATTTATTAATTAATTTCATTTTTTTATTATAATCCAAATTCTAATATATACAAGTCAATAGAATCTTCAACAGTCCTAAAACAGATAAAATATTTAAGTCATTTATTCACAAAGTAAGAAGTTTCAATTTGTTAGTAAACATACAGTTAACATGGATAGAGCTCGGAAAATAAAACGTGTTAGGAGGTGAAATAGGATATAGCTCATAAATAAGAGTTCAGAATGATATAATCTTTAATGGACAGGTAATCTGAAGACAATTCTCAGTGATTCAATATCAAAAGTGCTTTCAGATAGCTTTAAAATTAAATAAAAGCAAAATAAAAGCAACTAATTCATGTTAAAATTGGTGTATGTCAAATTTGTTGGTAAAAATTTTAATATTTAAATTATCATTTGTTGTAGAAATTATATGTCAAAAGAAAGCTTAAATTCTCTAGTATTTGTTTCAATTCATTTCAAAAGTCAATATAGTTCTCAAGGTTTAACAATTTATTAAAATTTAAAATATTTTTATTTTAATCATAAATGTCAAAAATATACAAAAATCCTGTCAGATCTTTAAAAACATTGTCAAAATGCTTGGAGATCTGGTAAGCAATGAAAAATAAGTGAATAGAAAATCAATAGTTACGAGAGAGTCCAAAAAATTTTTGATTTTTTAGCAAGCACAATTTTTCAAAAGTATTTTAAAACCTTAAAAAAGTCCTGAATTATAACAAAGTATATTCAAATTACCTTGCCGATAAGAAACCATCGTTTCTGATTAAATTTTAGCAAAGCCTGCAGATTAACAGTATATTTTCCAATAAGGGAATTGTTAGCAGTCATCATAAAGAGGTCAACAGCTACCAGAAAGGTGAGTTTTTCCACTCATTTGAATTCTCGCTGAATAAAGAGACCGTTTGGTGTTTATTTTTGACTGAAGATCATTTAAAATTCATTTTGGGTACTTATAAATATTTCTCAACCATTGGAGAGATAATTCTGATAGTTTTGCGGCCCTAATCCATTAGAAGACGTCACTGAAAGATGCAATCTTTGTTATTGAGGATTTCCATAAAATTTTAGAGAAGGGATTATCTGAAAGACGAAAGTGAACTTTAATAAAGTTAAACGCAAGTTTTGAAATTTCTTTAGAAATAATCTTACCTTTTTAAACAGCCTATATCATTCTAAATCATCTTTGTGTTAAAAAAAAATTAATTTGAAGTCAAGTTCACAAAAATGTTATTATCGCTTTTGTAATATTAACCAAATATAATTCGCCGTTTCTTTTGCTTACTAAAATCATTAAACAAAACAGTTAATCGATATTAAACTAAAAATTGAAGGATTATAAACCTTTGTTTTCGCTCTAAAAAGATAGTAAGTGAGGTTATAAATACTTTGACAAACAAACACGTATTAGATCAAGGATTTCTTGTTGCAACTTCACAAAACACTAATTTCATATACTTACTTCAATATTGTTTTACGTCATAAATCTAAATCCATTCATATTAGTATTAAACGGTTAAGTATTGGCTTATTTATTGGAAGAATCTTAAATAATTTTCTTTATATATTATACAAGATATCGTTGTGTAATATTTAATTGATCACTTGTGAATAATTGCACAGTACATTAAAAATAAAACTTCTTGTGTGGTGATTTTTGCTTTATATAATTTTGTATTTCTTTATCAAGCACTACAGGTCACAGAACTCGCTTGAGTTAAGAGTCTGCATGTTCTAAGAAAAATAAGTAAAAATTCAAATTCAAAATACAGCACGTTTCTTTCTATACTTTAGATAAACAAACGAAATTTTCTTTTATCAATAATAGAAAAGATTCACTTTGCATAAAAAAAAGCAGTATCCTGTGAGATTTAGAGAATACAAGGTGAGTAAAATAAATGTTTGTCAAATTTTTTATATTTTCAGGCGTTCAATAATTTTTATTAAAAGCATTTCTAAATTTATCAATATTACAAATTAATCAACTTAAAAAAAAAAAAAAATTTATTTTTATCTTTATAAAGCTAGCCGGTAAATAAGAGCAACTTGTAGTTTTCTTACATCGCATTCACATATCATAACAATTTGGCGCCCAACGTGTGGCTGTGTCTTTGGACGGTGACAGGTAGTGCATTATAACAAAGTATTAACCAGTGGTGTACCTTAAACATTTAATAACATAATATACAGAGTGTTAAGAGTATAATTTGTGTAGATAATAAGTTTATTGAGTGAATTGAAATTAAATAAAAATAAACATGAACAAAAGAAAGACTAGATCACCAAAAGAACGTAGAAGAAGAACAGGAAGTGACAGACAGAACCGAAGAACAAATTAAAGAGACTGAAGAAGTACAGGAGACGATGGAGGAGAAAAGACAGCCAGAAGAAGCACAAATGGAAAGGCAAATGGCAAGTGGAGACCAAGCTCAGCCCGTAAAGAAGGATGAATCGGACTTTCACAAGATGATGGCAATTTTGTTACAGGAAATAAAAAAAAACTGAGCAAAATATAAACCAGAAAGCAGAAGAAAATAAACAAGATATGACTCAGAAGTTGACAAAAGAACTTGAAGATACAAAAAAAGAAATAAAACGGGAAATAACAAAAAGTTTTGACGACAAAATACAACAGATGGCACAACAGGTTGAGGAAAAGTTGGGAAAGAAGATAGAAGATGTAAAAGAAGAGTTAACCCTAGAAATGGCCAAGAGGGAAGAGCAGTGCAAAGAACAAATGGAAGTGTTATCGGCACAGCTGGAAAAGAATAATGAAACTCAAAATAAAAAGATTGAATTAATGGAACAAAATTTAAAGCTCGAACAACAAAATAACAAAAAAAAGTTCGAAGATGTTGACGAACAAATGGGAGTGTTGGCAGTACAGCTGAAACATCATATTGAGCAGAAGGAAGAGATATTTCGACGAGACATTAATGAACAGTGGAAGAAAAAAGAAGATGAAATAGATGAAAATATGAATAAGACCAAAGAGATAATGGAGAAAGAAATTGGGAGAGTACAAGAGTCTCTTAAAGAAATGACACAGAAGGAATTGGATGCAAGGCCGGTAGTACAAACGGTCGAAAGAGATTGTAAAATCTATTTTAGTGGAAGAATAAAACAGCAGCATCCAGTACCTTTCATGAAATTCCTTAGGCACAGATATGCATCTTACAGAAATTTCGAAGACTTTAAAGAATTCATCAGAAACCAGATGACGGCTGAGGCGTTACTATGGTTTTCGAACAAAGAAAATGAGTTGGTGGATCTGGAAGACTTTGCGACCAAATTCAGTGAATATTTTTGGGGTCAAGCACAACAGCGTTCAATCAAAAACGAGCTGTTAAGTGGCAAATACAACCCAAATCGTAGCATGTCATACCACCGGTACGCCATGCAAATTTACAGCACAGCTCAATACTTAGACTGTGGTTTTAACGAAGAATACATTGTGGGTTGTATCGTGCAACACTTTGATCGGACATTGGAAGATATCATGATGTTATACAACTTTAAAGAAATAGACAAACTGTGCCAATTTTTGATGATGCATGAGCAACGAAACCCCATGTATCAAAACAATGACCAAGCAAATAATAATAATAATAACAACTTCAATGGGAACAATAACTACAGCAGAAACAATAATCAGAACGGCAATAATTTCAATAATCATCGTAATTTTAACAATAACTATAGACAAAATAATGGTAACAACAACTATAATAACTCGAACAACTTTAGGAATAATAATAATAACTACCGCAACCAAAATAATCAGAACTTTAATCGCCAAAACTATAATCGTAACAATCAAACTAACAACAATAACTATGGAAATAATGGACGGTATCAAAACGGTAATTACAATAATCAAAACAACGGAAATTTTAACAGAAATAATTACAATAATAACAACAGAAACTTTAACTCCAATGGCAATATGAATCACACATTTTCAAACAGTGCCATTCAACAGAATCAGACAAACAATTCACAACAGCAGTCAAATCAAAACTACACAAACAATCGAAACCATAACACTAGAAGTCTAGAAGATATAAATAGAAATAACAAAAAAAGACAAGTGAATTTTCTAAGTCACCATCAATCATACACCGATGTCAGTCAACAAGAGTCACCAATTGAAACACTCAACACATCATCACCATCACAACCCTTTGACACACAATACACAACAGATTTACAATCACCAAATTTTCAATAAAGCACCTGCTAAATGCGGCCGTATGTCACTATGAGCATCCAAGGGAGTTCATAAAATTTGGGGAAGAAAAGAAAAATCAAAATTTGCAAGGGTTAATTTTAATTCAGGGTAAATTCTTTCAAAAACAAGTTAAAATTTTAATAGACACGGGTTCTGAAGTTTCACTAATTGACAATAAAGTTATTCAATTCCAAAGGTTAATCTAGTGGGTGTAAACAACAAAAAACTATATGAAGCAAAGAAGGGAATAATGGGAAAAGTATTATTTGATACAACCGAATATAGTATGCAATTCATAATAGTAGAAAACATGAGACATGATATTTTGATTGGGACAGACGAAATGGACAGAAATGGAATGGTCATCGATTATGTAAACAAAACTTTACAAATTCAAGAAGAAGTACTGAAATTTGGAAATACAGAAGACGAGGAATCAAAACAAGAGGAATTAAAGATAAAGGAAATTAACCATATTCAAAATCATACAAACTACAATTTTATAAATAATGAACCAGAAGAAAGTAAAATGGAATTGGAAGAAAATTTAGTATGTGCAGAAGAATGGAAAGAAGATGTAGGAAGATTGTTGCAAAAATATGATGGTTTGATAAAATCCGAAAACCGAGTGGCTGAAAAGTACATGCATAAAATTGAGGTAAAAGGAATAGAAAATTTTAAATCGAAGACATATCCAATTCCTTATAAATACCGGAAAGAAGTTTCAAAGGAGATAGAGAATATGTTACAAAACGGAATAATTGAAAACAGCAATTCAAAGTACATAAATCCTATAGTGGTAGTGAAGAAGAGCAATGGTGAGTTAAGATTATGCCTCGATGCCAGGAACATTAACAAATATTCAACACCCAATATGAAGCACCACAAAGTGTAGATGCAATTTTTGGAAAAATAACTAAATCAAATTATTTTACAAAAATTGACCTGAAGCATAGCTTTTGGTTGATACCATTGCATAAAGATAGTAGGGATTTTACAGCCTTTTCGATAGATGGGGTAATATATAGATTTAAAGTAGTTCCATACGGTTTGCAAAGTGCATGTTCAGCTCTTGTACGTGCTTTACATCAAATTTTGGATCAATACGAAGACTTTATTATACACTACATTGACGATATTCTCATTTATTCTCACACATCACACGAACATTTAACACACATAAATATTTTGTTGAATGCATTGAATGAAGCAGGATTAAAAATTAACTTAAGCAAATGCCAGTTTTATCAACAAGAGGTCACGTATTTAGGATATAAATTAGACAGAAGTGGTATTTCTATGGACGAAGAAAGAATTGAGAAAATAATGAACTATCCAGCACCGAAAAATTTGAAAAATTCACGAGGATTTATAGGCCTAATCAACTACTTTAAACGATTAATTCCAGACTTGAGTGAGAAAGAATTACCATTAATTCAACTATTGAAGAAGGATCAAAAATGGAAATGGAAAGAAGAACAAAACCAGGCTTTTCAAAATTTAAAGGACATATTTCGGACTAATCTAAGAATTTATCACCCCAGGTACGATTTGCCATTCATTCTACAGACAGATGCTTCCATGCACAAATTTGCAGGAGTGTTGTTACAAGTCCAGGACAATGAAGAAGTTCCTATTTCATTTGTGTCACGTGTAACCAGAAATTACGAGAAGAGGTATAGTGTCACCGAATTGGAATTTGCTAGCATACTCTTTTGTGTAACAAAACTTCGGTATTATTTATTAGGATCAAAATTGTATATTGAAACTGACCATTTATCGTTAATAAATATCATGAATAACAAATTGCTTAATAATAGAATACATCGTGGGACTTTACTACTTCAAGAATATAACTTCGAAATTAGACATATAAAAGGAAGAGATAATGTCATTGCAGATGCATTGACAAGGAACGAAGAGGAAGGAACAAGAGAAGAGAGAAAAATTCAAATCGGATTAAATATATTAAAAGAACAGGAGGGAATGTACTCAAAACAAGCCATTAGAGAAGATCAGCAAAATTTAACACAGAAAGAAAAGGAAAGATGTATACTGAAAGATCAAATTTACATTAAAAGAATTGGAGAGCAAGAGTTATATTACATCAGCAAAAATTTAGCTGAAGAAATACTGAAAGATTTACATGAAAAGAATGGACACGCGGGTAGTAAGAAAATATGGCTAATGTTTCGAGAAAACTATATCACCAAGAAGGATACAAGCATAATCAAAAACTTGACTAGAAGATGTCATAATTGTCAAAGACAAAAATCGAAGAATTTTTCAAATTGGAATACTCCCAAAAATATAATAGCACAAGAGCCCTTAGATATAATAGCTATAGATTTTTTGAGTGACTTGATACAAACGGAAGGAAATGGACATAAACATATCATGGTAATCGTAGATTTATTTTCAAAATTCATCAAACTTTATTCCAGTAAAAATACAAAAGTGAACACTATCATAAATAATTTAAACAATTATTTTGAAGAAATAGGAAAACCTAAACAATGCATACTGGATAATGCCACATATTTCCAAAACGACCGATTCAAAAATTTTATGACAAGAAATGGAACCAAATTAAGTTTTACAAGCATCAAATCCTCAATCAAATCCTTCGGAAAGATATATTCAAGAAGTGATAAAATTTTTAAGAATATCAATAGAAAACAAACACACTGTATGGGATCAACATTTATTAAGGATAGAACAATACATAAATCAGTTACCAAACACTGTGACTAATGAAATACCACTATTACTAATGAAAAGGATAAGACCAGAAAGACCTTGGATTATAGAAATAGAACCTGAATATGACCAAATTTGTCAAGATGTAAAACTAAGAATCATCAAGAATGGAGAGAAATATTTAAAAAGACAAAACAAAAGGAAGATGAGAACAAACCAAAAATTTCAAAAAGGAGAACTAGTATTAATTAGAGCACATAGGGTAAGCAATTATAGAGATAACATTTGTAACAAACTTTTACCACCATTGGAGGGACCTTATGAAGTTGAAACAGAAGATGGAGAAAATAGTTATTTATTGAAATATCCTGAGAGTGGGTATCTTAGAGGAGTTTTTAACATAAAAGACATTTACAAATATGAACAATAAGTGAAGAAATAAGAAGACATTATTAATTTTAAGTTATATTTATAAAATGAAACAATTTTTTTTTATTAAGTAAAGGACATGAATGGGATACAGAAGATGGAATAATAATAATAATAATGCCGCTATTTATGAAATATAATGAAATATGAATTATTGCGGATATTATGATTATGAATATGATATATAATATAATATGAATTATGATGAATTATGAAAGATTATAATGATATAATTATGCAGTATAATAATAAAACTTGGAATGGAATTACAGAAGAAGGATTGGAGAGGAAAAATTTGAAACGAAGATGGCAGAACTCTAAGAAACCAAGGAAGAAAAACAACTATAAAATGGATTCAAAAGTAGAATATAAACTCAACCCTCAACGAAAACTTATTAAAAATAACCGAATGATAATAAAGTCACATTCAAACTAGCTTACACTCTAACCACAAAATGCAGCTCACACGTGCTTAAATAAAACTTAAACTCTATATTTTTTTGTATATATTCAAAATAAAACATGCATTAATAAAACAAACTAAAGCGACCTAAGCTTACACATGCAAAATTAAAAGAACAAAACTAATTATTATTTTTTTTTTTCAAAGAGAGCATTCAAACTATCTGCAGCATAATTGTATACCATATATATGCAACTGAATCAAAAATTTAATTGTTTTCAACCATCACACATTCATAAAATCACTGAAACATACACTTGTGTCGACGTTCAGAGAAACAATCACACAACTTGCAAAAACCAGTCAAAGAAAAATGAATATTTGATATTTGCCAAGAAACTTGTCAAATATGAAATATTAATTTTTGGAGAATTGTTATGAAATTAAAGCTCCTAAACAGTTTTTTTTTATATGAATAGTATGAACATAAAACAAAATGACAATATTGAATATACCACATATATATTTATCTCAAACAATTGTATTATTGTTGTTAATTTAATAGTTGAAACTAGATTCAACAATAAGAAAGAAACTAAAAGCAAAAATAAGCAGAATTCACAGACATGTAACAAACCAATAACGACTATATTGTATCACCAGATTTAATTAATTTTTTCAAAATAATTTTAGTATTATTATAATTAAAACCAGTTGGTTTATTATAAACAAATTTAGCATAATAGAAATAAGATTCTTTTAATACGTGAGTTATTATAGCCACTGAGTTATAGTTGGTTGATAAACACTTTTCAAATAAAAAAATAAAAAATTTATATATAAAAAATTAAACCAAAAACAATTGTTGATCATGAAATTGATTATGATTTAAACTTAAGTTATTGTTCGTTATATATATTATATTATTTATGTAAGAGATACTTACAGAATAAGCCAATATAGCCACAACATAAAGATACAAAAAGCAAAATATCAAACCACTTCGGATCGAGTGAAAATAAAAACCATAAATTTGTATTTATTAATTAATTTCATTTTTTTATAATAATCCAAATTCTAATATATACAAGTCAATAGAATCTTCAACAGTCCTAAAACAGATAAAATGTTTAAGTCATTTATTCACAAAGTAAGAAGTTTCAATTTGTTAGTAAACATACAGTTAACATGGATAGAGCTCGGAAAATAAAACGTGTTAGGAGGTGAAATAGGATATAGCTCATAAATAAGAGTTCAGAATGATATAATCTTTAATGGACAGGTAATCTGAAGACAATTCTCAGTGATTCAATATCAAAAGTGCTTTCAGATAGCTTTAAAATTAAATAAAAGCAACTAATTCATGTTAAAATTGGTGTATGTCAAATTTGTTAGTAAAAATTTTAATATTTAAATTATCATTTGTTGTAGAAATTATATGTCAAAAGAAAGCTTAAATTCTCTAGTATTTGTTTCAATTCATTTCAAAAGTCAATATAGTTCTCAAGATTAAACAATTTATTAAAATTTAAAATATTTTTATTTTAATCATAAATGTCAAAAATATACAAAAATCCTGTCAGATCTTTAAAAACATTGTCAAAATGCTTGGAGATCTGGTAAGCAATGAAAAATAAGTGAATAGAAAATCAATAGTTACGAGAGAGTCCAGAAAATTTTTGATTTTTCAGCAAGCACAATTTTTCAAAAGTATTTAAAAGTGTACCTTAAAAAAGTCCTGAATTATAACAAAGTATATTCAAATTACCTTGCCGATAAGAAACCATCGTTTCTGATTAAATTTTAGCAAAGCCTGCAGATTAACAGTATATTTTCCAATAAGGGAATTGTTAGCAGTCATCATAAAGAGGTCAACAGCTACCAGAAAGGTGAGTTTTTCCACTCATTTGAATTCTCGCTGAATAAAGAGACCGTTTGGTGTTTATTTTTGACTGAAGATCATTTAAAACTCATTTTGGGTACTTATAAATATTTCTCAACCATTGGAGAGATAATTCTGATAGTTTTGCGGCCCTAATCCATTAGAAGACGTCACTGAAAGATGCAATCTTTGTTATTAAAGATTTCCATAAAATTTTAGAGAAGGGATTATCTGAAAGACGAAAGTGAACTTTAATAAAGTTAAACGCAAGTTTTGAAATTTCTTTAGAAATAATCTTACCTTTTTAAACAGCCTATATCATTCTAAATCATCTTTGTGTTAAAAAAAAAATTAATTTGAAGTCAAGTTCACAAAAATGTTATTATCGCTTTTGTAATATTAACCAAATATAATTCGCCGTTTCTTTTGCTTACTAAAATCATTAAACAAAACAGTTAATCGATATTAAACTAAAAATTGAAGGATTATAAACCTTTGTTTTCGCTCTAAAAAGATAGTAAGTGAGGTTATAAATACTTTGACAAACAAACACGTATTAGATCAAGGATTTCTTGTTGCAACTTCACAAAACACTAATTTCATATACTTACTTCAATATTGTTTTACGTCATAAATCTAAATCCATTCATATTAGTATTAAACGGTTAAGTATTGGCTTATTTATTGGAAGAATCTTAAATAATTTTCTTTATATATTATACAAGATATCGTTGTGTAATATTTAATTGATCACTTGTGAATAATTGCACAGTACATTAAAAATAAAACTTCTTGTGTGATGATTTTTGCTTCATATAATTTTGTATTTCTTTATCAAGCACTACAGGTCACAGAACTCGCTTGAGTTAAGAGTCTGCATGTTCTAAGAAAAATAAGTAAAAATTCAAATTCAAAATACAGCACGTTTCTTTCTATACTTTAGATAAACAAACGAAATTTTCTTTTATCAATAATAGAAAAGATTCACTTTGCATAAAAAAAAAGCAGTATCCTGTGAGATTTAGAGAATACAAGGTGAGTAGAATAAATGTTTGTCAAATTTTTTATATTTTCAGGCGTTCAATAATTTTTATTAAAAGCATTTCTAAATTTATCAATATTACAAATTAATCAACTTTAAAAAAAAAAAAAAAATTATTTTTATCTTCATAAAGCTAGCCGGTAAATAAGAGCAACTTGTAGTTTTCTTACATCGCATTCACATATCATAACAATATATATATGTATGTGCAGAAAATAACACTTATTTCAGTTCGTACGATTTGTGGTAATTTATTTAATGTTAATTCTGGAATTTCACGTTTATACTCAGTTTCTGTTGTTCCGCTTATTTATCTAAGAGATGTTACTTTTTTTTCTTGTTATTATTTCTCTTTATAAGCAATTTTACTTGTTCATTGGCGGAATAATACCTCTATGGAAGGTTATCACTTCATCTTTTGCGCGATCGTCCGATACTTCTGTCGATTCGTGACTTATCTCTTGCAATTTTGACGTCACGGGTCTCCTCCATTCTGCTTATGTGATTATTCCATTCTTTTTTCTATTTTGTGTCAATTCATTTATACACTTTACGTTACATTTTCTTCTAATGTCTTCACTTCTCTTTTGATTTCTCAGCGTATTTCCTATAATTGTTCTCAGTACTCTCATCTCTGCCTTTTCTATTATTCTTTGCGTTGTGGCTGTGTCGGGTCTTGTTTCTGAGGCATATGTCATTATATGTCCTTCACTGGCTTTATAAATTGATATCATCTCAGTGTTAATGTGTCTGTTTAGCCATATAGTGTTATTAAGGCATCCTGCCAGTCTATTTGCTTTTAGTACTTGATCTCTCACTTCTTTGTCCAGGTCTCCGTAGCTAGACAGTGTAATTCCCAGGTATTTTATTTCCATTATTTGTACAATACTAATGCCATCAATTTCTATTTTCTAGTTGGTTCTTTGCTGACTACTATTGTTTTAGTTTTCTGAGATGAAATTATCATAATAAATTCATAATGCCAGGTATTTTATTTCCATTACCTATGTGGTTATTCCATTCTTTTTTTCTATTTTGTATCCATTCATTTATACACTATACGTTACATTTTCTTTTCGATTTCTCAGAGTATTTCCTGTAATTCTTTTCAGTACTCTCATCTCTGCCGCATCCATTATTCTTTGCGTTGTGGCTGTGTCGGGTCTTGTTTCTGCTAATGCCATCAATTTCTATTTTACATCTGTGGTCCTTTGCTGACTACTATTGTTTTAGTTTTCTGAGATGAGATTGTCATATTAAATTCTTTTGTTCTTATGTTAAATTTGTGGACCAGTCTTTGCAAACTATCTTCATCTTGGGCTATTAATATTGCGTCATCTGCGTAACGGAGTATTTTAATTTCTTTGTTTCCCATTCTGTATCCTCTTCGTTTGTTAACGCTTTTGATGATTTGATCCATGATCAAATTGAAGAGCATGGGGCTAAATCTCAACGAATCCCCTTGTCTTTTTCTGCTGCCTATTTCTATAGATTCTGTAAGTTGTCTCTCTATTCTGACTTCAATTTTGTTGTTTTGGTCGATGTTTTCCATAGTTTTTATAATATTTAGGGGAGCTTCTCTATTATACAGAAGATAAATTACATCTTTCAGTCTTACTCTGTAAAACGCTTTCTTTAGGTCAATCAGACACAGGAATGCTGGTCTATTATACTTCGGTGATTTCTCAGTAATTTGCTTTATCACGAATTTTGCATCTGTACACGATCTACCACTAAAAAAACCCGGTTGTTCATCTGCTAAACTTATATTGTGATTAATTAGCACTTGTAAAATTTTAGTTGTAAGTTTTAGCGTAGTATTTAACAAGTTTATACCTCTGTAGTTTTTTGTCTGTTTTTATCTCCTTTTTTAAATAGTAGAGTTAGTTCGCTCCTTCTCCATTCTTCCGGCATTTTATTGTGTTTTATAATTTTATTAATTAATGTTGTTAATTTTTCATTCATTTGTCATTGCTGCTCCACAATATTTCAGTATTCGTTTGGTATCCCGTCTTTACCTGCTGCTTTTCTGTTCCTCAGATTTTCAAGTATTTTCCGAACTTCCTGTACATTTATATTAAGTTCTTTATATGTTGTAATTTCTGATGTTTCCGGTTCTAGCGTCGTTTGTTTTTCTCCTGTATATAGCTATTTTAGGTAGTCAATCCACGTATCATTTTCTATGTATTTTAGTTCTATTAGTTACTTTACCTCCGTTCTTTGGCGTCTGTAGAAGCGCTATATTTCCTTTTGCAGACGAGAAAAATTATGTTCCATTTCTTTCGAAAAACGTTCCCAGTGACCATTTTTTATTTTTCTTATAAGTGCATGTGTTTCGTTTCTAATTGTCTTGTAATTATGTTAAGCCTCTTGTGTTTTGGTTGACATGTATTTCAGGTAAGCTTTTTTGTTTTCTTTACATTTTTCCTTCACTTTATTTATATTTCTTTTACCAAGAACTTTCTTGGCCGAGGCTAAGATATTAGACTTAACTTTTGCCCAGCTTTCTTCGACTCCATCACTTTCTGTAATATATGTTTTTCTGTTTTTTTCGGTTCTTCTTTTCTGGAATGTGTATCTTGTGGAGTCATCCTGTAAGCTTTCGACTTTTATCTTTGTGGTGTATTTCGGTGTTTTGTTATCACATATATGTGTTTTCATTCGGCACAATACCAATTTGTGATCGCTTTCTATTTCTGCTGATGTTAGTGCTCTCTATTCAACAGAATATAGTCTATAATAGATCTTTGTCCTCTACTGTTTTCAAAAATGTATTTGTATTGTTCTTTGTGAGGGAAAAATGTATTATTATTACGTATCTGGTTTTTGCTGCAGAGGTCCGTTAGAAGGTTTCCGTTTTCATTTCTGATATTTTCGTTATATCGCTGTTTTATCCCTGGAACTAAATCATTGCCAACACGGGCGTTAAAATCACCCATAATGATTTTATATTTATCATTTGGGGTCTCGTTTATTACAGTCTGAAGGTGTTTGTAGAAGTTTTCCCTTGTGGTGGTATCTTTGTTGTTCTCTGGTGCATGAATTGTTATCACATTCAGAGGTTTGACATGCAGTTTAATTTTTACACTTACTATTTTTATACTTGGTGTAAAAAATTTTTGTGTTCTAACAGAGCGACTCCTTCTTTGGCTCTGGTTTTTTTGGCAACACCACTGTAAATCATGAGATGGTCATCTATAATAATTTGACCCTTTTCCTTTTTTCTTTGTATCTTTTAGCGCACACATGTCTATATTTTTTTTCTACAAGCTCTTTTGTAATTTTCTGCTCTCTTGTAGAGACTTTACGTTCAAAGCACCGATGCGAAGTGTATTTCTCGTTTACCACAAATTCGTTGTCCTCTTTCTCCCGTTAGTCGTCGTAATGAAATCATTCCTGTCCCGAGGCATAATTCTGTTTCTATGAGCTGTATGGTTTTAAAGTCTATCAGTAGAGTGCTAAACGGGCTGTAGACCCCCTCCTTCTTTATTTGGGCTTGGGACCGGCATTAGTTCTGTCGAGCTACTCGATCTACCCAACAAAACTGCAGGCGGATTTGAGATATGTTACTTAAGGATGTACTTAATCTTTATTAATTCTTTGATCTGTTTTTTGTTCTCTTTCAGATCTGTTTTATATTAGGTAAATTCTTATTTCATTCCTTAGGTAAATTCTTATTTCAAACCCTCCGGCGCACTTTCAGGTCTACATATTATATAAGTGTTTTATTTTTCTTTTCATTTTACTTTTACCTCTTTTTATACTTACTTTACTTTCCGTGTCCGGAACACCAACAGCTTTAAATTTTGTATTTCCAATGGTTGGCTACATAGATGGCCCTGTCATTCGCTAAAAATAGATCTTCTTCTGTGTAGGTCTCTCTCATCTCTGTGCATGCTAGTAGATTTTTTGTGGTAACAAACTTTATAATCTTACCGAAGGGGCTTCTAATTTCAGAAACTGTTACACAATTACTCTATTTGATATACGTACATTTATGTACTAAATGTTTTAATGCCAATGCATTTTAATAAAAAATACTAATTAATAAAAACGGAAATTTTCGCTTTTCCAAGTTTATAATACACACTTTCTTATGTTTGAAAATATATAAAGCAAGTAATATAAATTACCGCCTTGCTTATTAAAACTAAAAAGTAAAATAAAGGTATATGTCGGTTAACAATTTATATTTAACTACACAAATTAGCCAAATAGTCCTCAAATTCCTCCATGATTAAATTGATGGATATTGAAATAAATTTCAAGTTCCAGAATGTACCTGCTGTAAAATTTGAAAATCTACTACTAATACAATTATTGACAACATCGCAGGAGTTTAGAAGTATATGCAATATCGTAAATACGGATCCCAAAAATGGTTTATCCTTTTGTGGAGTTCACTTAATCCTACGTGTTGGTCGCAGTCTACATAAAGCGCTACTCAGATAATAAAATACACGGTGTATATTCTACTGGAGTTAGTATAATACCGTTTTAGAACGGAGCTTACATTAACCGCTAGATGTATATATATATATATATATATATATATATATATATATATATATATATATATATATATAATACTGAATTGAAAGAAATGATGATCGCTCTTATGAACGAAGTTAAACAAGTACGAAAAGGCCAGCAGATCTTTCAAGAAGAAATTCGCAATTTAAAAAAAAATCGAGAGTTGAAGGAAAAGGTAAATTTCCTGGAAAGCAGGATCGAAAAGATGCATAAACATATTCGGAAACAAAACATTGTAATCAAAGGACACGATTTCAAAGAAAATGAGGAACTGGAAGATGCCACCAACTTTATAGCAAGTCAATTGAATGTATATGTGAAAATAAAAGATGTGCAGAAAATAAGAACCTCTCAAGGGAAACCACCAGTGGCGATAGTAAAAGTAGATACAATGAAGGATAAAGAACTTATTATGAAGAATAAGAGTAAATTAAGAGGAACGCGGTATTTCATTGAAAACGATCTAACCCTAGCCGAAACCAAACTACAGAAAGAGCTAAGAGATATGGCAAGAGAAGAAAAAGGAAAAGGTAATGAAACAAAAGTCGGCTATCAGAAAATATGTATAAACGATGAATGGTGGAAATGGAACCATAGTACCGAAAAACTAGAGAAAATGAAAAAAAACTGAGTCTACACAGGCACAGTGGTCAGGAAAATATGGAAACGAATAAAGCGCGGAATAGGATGATGATAGGACAATGGAATGTTAGAGGGATTTTTGAAGTAGGGGCACTAAGAACTTATCAGATACGTTAGAGAAATATGAGATAGATATTGCAGCTATACAAGAAACTAAACAAAAAGAAAGTATCACCATGGATGTGGGAAACTACGTGTTTGTCAACAGTGGAGACAATTAACGTATATTTGGGGTGGGATTGTTTATAAAGAAAACATTTGCCAATCTTGTGATAGATTTTGAGGCAGTCACAAGCAGATTATGTAAGATAAGAATAAAAGGAAAATATAGAAAAGTAACCCTTATAAATGTGCATGCACCAACAGAAAATACAGATGAAGACGTTAAAGATAGCTTTTACGAACAATTAGAACATAAGTTTTACAAAATACCATCATATGACATAAAAATAATTGTAGGAGATTTGAATGCCAAGATTGGCAGAGAGGATGTATACAAACAAATAACAGGGGAAAAAGTAATCATAGAGACAGTAATCTGAATGGAAAAAGAGTAATAGAATTTGCTTTCGAACATAATATGCGAATTATGAGCACTTATTTTGATCACAAAGAAATTCATAAAAATACCTGAGTAGATGTATAGCGTTCCTTCTGGAGCAGAAGTGACGTCACACGTCGATCGTCAAGCGTACGTATCCTCATGTATCAAAGCCACGCCCCTTCGTGACGTAGGAACGTGCCTCGTGTCTCGAGGCCACGCCCCTCGACCAATGGTGACGTAGGAACGTGTCTCGTGTCTCTAGGCCACGCCCCTCGACCAATGGTGACGTAGGAACGTGCCTCGTGTCTCTAGGCCACGCCCCTCGGCCAATGATGGCATAGGAACGTCCCCCCATGTCTTGCTGACCAATGGTGGACGTCCTCGTGACGTCGGAACGTGTCGTCGACCAATGGCAGCATAGCAGCGTCAGTGGTGGGAATAGCAACACCCCCAGTAAAACGGTTTATTATTTATAATTTAGTTACGGTTTAAAAAAAAAATACGAGGGAAAAATTGCTCTCTTTGTCTGTCATTCGTCTTCTTCTCTTTGTCAATTCATAGAACACAGTCACCGACCAGCGATTAAACATCGTTCTCATTGGTTACTTTGACGTGTAGCTTCGTTATTATTGGGGGAATGGGGGGGCGTTTGGGCGTCTTTTCGTTAATATTGGGGGAATGGGGGCCTCTTTTCGTTAATTTTGTGGTACGACTTCACCATTGGCCTCTAACGTCACGAGGATGTCCACCATTGGTCAAGGACACGTTTCTGTGGCATCATTGGTCGAGGAAAACGTTCTAACGTCACGAGGAGGGCGTTACTATGTCACCATTGGTCACTGAAGGTGTTGCTATTCCTACCACTGACGCTGCTATGCCGCCATTGGTCGACGACACGTTCCGACGTCACGAAGACGTCCACCATTGGTCAGCAAGACATGGGGGGACGTTCCTTTGCCATCATTGGCCAAGGGGCGTGGTCTAGAGACACGAGGCACGTTCCTACGTCACCATTGGCCTCCAACGTCTCGAGGATGTCCATCATTGGTCGAGGACACGTTTCTGTGGCATCATTGGTCGAGCAAAACGTTATAACGTCAAGAGGAGGGCGTTACTATGTCACCATTGGTCCCTCATCGCTATACCGCCATTTCTATGATGTTAATTCAAATTCTAAGCTGTCATTGGTCGCTGGGGTGTTGCTATTCCCACCACTGACGCTGCTATGCTGCCATTGGTCGACGACACGTTCCGACGTCACGAGGACGTCCACCATTGGTCAGCAAGACATGGGGGGGCGTTCCTATGCCATCATTGGCCGAGGGGCGTGGCCTAGAGACACGAGGCACGTTCCTACGTCACCAGTGGTCGAGGGGCGTGGCCTAGAGACACGAGACACGTTCCTACGTCACCATTGGTCGAGGGGCGTGGCCTCGAGACACGAGGCACGTTCCTACGTCACGAAGGGGCGTGGCTTTGATACATGAGGATACGTACGCTTGACGATCGACGTGTGACGTAACTTCTGCTCCAGAAGGAACGCTATACATCTACTCAGGTATTTTTATGAATTTCTTTGTGATCAAAATAAGTGCTCATAATTCGCATATTATGTTCGAAAGCAAATTCTATTACTCTTTTTCCATTCAGATTACTGTCTCTATGATTACTTTTTCCCCTGTTGTTTGTTTGTATACATCCTCCCTGCCAATCTTGGCATTCAAATCTCCTACAATTATTTTTATGTCATATGATGGTATTTTGTAAAACATATGTTTTAATTGTTCATAAAAGCTATCTTTAACGTCTTCATCTGTATTTTCTGTTGGTGCATGCACATTTATAAGGGTTACTTTTCTATATTTTCCTCTTGTTCTTATCTTACATAATCTGCTTGTGACTGCCTTAAAATCTATCACAAGATTGGCAAATGTTTTCTTTATAAACAATCCCACCCCAAATATACGTTAATTGTCTCCACTGTTGAAAAACACGTAGTTTCTCACATCCATGGTGAAACTTTCTTTTTGTTTAGTTTTTTGTATAGCTGCAATATCTATCTCATATTTCTCTAACGTATATGATAAGTTCTTAGTGCCCCTACTTCAAAAGTCCCTCTAACATTCCATTGTCCTATCATAATCCTATTCCGCGCTTTATTCGTTTCCATATTTTCCTGACCACTGTGCCTGTGTAGACTCAGTTTTTTTTTCATTTTCTCTAGTTTTTCGGTACTATGGTTCCATTTCTACCAGTCATCGTTTATACATATTTTCTGATAGCCGACTTTTGTTTCATTACCTTTTCCTTTTTCTTCTCTCGCCATATCTCTTAGCTCTTTCTGTAGTTTGGTTTCGGCTAGGGTTAGATCATTTTCAATGAAATACCGCGTTCCTCTTAATTTACTCTTATTCTTCATAATAAGTTCTTTATCCTTCATTGTATCTACTTTTACTATCGCCACTGGTGGTTTCCCTTGAGAGGTTCTTATTTTCTGCACCTCTTTTATTTTCACATATACATTCAATTGACTTGCTATAAAGTTGGTGGTATCTTCCAGTTCCTCATTTTCTTTGAAATCGTGTCCTTTGATTACAATTTGTTTTGTTTGTTTTGTTTTGTTTCCGAATTTGTTTATGCATCTTTTCGATCCTGCTTTCCAGGAAATTTACCTTTCCCTTCAACTCTCGATTTTTTTTTAAATTGCGAATTTCTTCTTGAAAGATCTGCTGGCCTTTTCGTACTTGTTTAACTTCGTTCATAAGAGCGATCATCAGTTCTTTCAATTCAGTATTATATATATATATATATATATATATATATATATATATATATATATATATATATATATATATATATATATATATATATATATATATACATCTACGGCATTAAGTGAACTCCGCCCATGTTAAAATTCAGGTTCAATTGAGCTCCGTGGGCAAGTGGATACCGATATACGGAGCTCACTTGACAATTCCGTAATATTGGTTCAGTCGATTCATCAACATGTACAGTTTAATAATTTATAAAAATTTTTTGGAGCCCGTAAATACCCCTGTATCATAAATGTATATCGCTTAGTTCACGTGTATATATTATAGGGGTCGTTCAGATCTTCTTCATTGTATATTTGAACCATACGTTTATCGGTTTAAGTAAGCTCTGAGAGTTTGGCAACTGTGCGATTATACCGTATATTTTCAACATATACCCTGAACGGTTTATATGGGCTCCTTATTTTTATCTACTGTTTGTAGACAGTGGAATGTCATACGCATTACACTGTGTAACAGAGGATATTATATTACCTGGTATAACTAAGTACTAAAATGTAACTGGTTCTTTAAAAAACAGGTATGTAGATACAAAAGGATTTGGGCTTATTATTGAATGGAATGTTCGCTTGCATAGAAAATTTTATTTTTTCTGTATTTTTAAAGATGTTGTTTTTTTATTTAATATAATTTTATTAGTTCAATGCCGAACTTGATGTTTTTTTTAATTACAGAAATTTCGTAATATATTTTGTTTACGTGAGTATGTCTTTGTACATTTTATGTAAGCATCTGATTAATAAAAACTACTTTTATTTTATCCAATCTTCTGCGATATATTGTATAAAGCTTTTTTAATATTTTAGTTCTGGTCTTATTTGTGTACTACATATGATATCTCGATAAAAGGCTATCTCAAAATAAATATGGTTAAGTGCTACAATAGACATTTTTGTAGTAGTGTGCACAAAAAGAAAGAATGGTTAATTTGTCTAACAAGGCATATTCGGCAGCAGAAGCATATAGTACAAGCGTCTATGTTTAAAGGGCGGAAGGACGTGTGCCTCATTTTTAGCTGACAAGTTTGCGAAGAATATTATTTCTGGTCCTCAATTTACCTTTTAGTTTTAAACAATAATCTGTGACTGACCCGGTGTGATACAAACTATTTTCAAGGAATTTATAGGAAGTCTACAGTTCAATGATTTTATGACAAGATTGGATGTTCAGTTTTGTGAAAACGTCTATGTTGAGGAAATTGAAGGAACACCCACGACTTTTTCAGGGGTTTTGGCTAAAAATTGATTCATAGTTTATTTTTATTGTGCAATATTAGGTGTCTCGTCTATATAATAGAAGTCCTAGTATCTACCGGTATGGATCGTTTGTTTGTGTAAATGTTATACAGTGTAGGTGCCTTTATGCTACCCCAAGAGAGACCGTTCTTCATCTGCTATTCTTACCAGTGAGTGATACAAAAAATATTCTCTTATGTTGGCATACGCAGACAATGTAAGTGAGCTTGTTATCTAAGGGGATATCATATAGTCTTTGGAGAAATATTCTGTAATTTAAGGTGTCGTAAGCGGCATTTAGATTGAAAAATACCACCCCTGATACCGGATATTTTTCGTACCCGGTCTTTTTTTTGTCAGGTTTAAGCAAGGTAACAACTTTGGCTTGTCTCTAAATTTTGGGTATCTCCATAATTTGAATACAGTTGTTTATCATCCGGATAAGCCATTGTAGAGTGTTTTTGGTCCAGGTTTCGTAATAAGCTTTGTGCTCGAATCCTCAATGTCGGTAGTTGTATTATTTTTCATTAAATATGTAGATGGTGGATCCAAGCTCAACATCGTTAAAAGGTTCTCTCGGCTGACTGGTTTTGTCCTTTCTTACTTTAAGTTATTCTTTGCTTCTTTTCCGACAGAAATAGCATGTCTATATCTATGATGTGGTTTTCAGCGATCAGCTATATACCAAATACCCTAGGTTAGGCCCTATATGTGTTTCCTGCACTAGAAGTAAGTTACATTCGTGTTTAGCTCATATGTCTGATAAGTTTAAGTAAAGTAAAGTTTCTTGATCTCTAGATATACCCTTAACAGTTATAGACATATGTTATTAGAATATTTGGTCCTAAAAAGGACCAATTTGTCAAAATCATATTAAAGGGGTGACTGAAGAATTAGCCGATTAATTAATTCATCATTACCCTGGGTATGCCCGATTGCGGTAATCTTATTAGTACTTCAATCTTCCTTAACGCTCGTTCTTTGAATCTCATAAGTAATGCCTAATCTTTTACTTTTTATTAAAAATTTAAATTTTACATGCCCTGTATTACTTTTTGACGATATTTCGAATCAGATTTGTATAGTAATAATTTTAGGTATTAAAGAGCCTCTTTATAAAAATTAAATAAGTTTGTGATATCGGTCGCAACTCATATCTAGATAATAACAAAATAAACAGTTAAAATAAGTGTAAACAATTTCAACTACATATATCGGCGCCACTGTTCAGGTGATGGGTTTATCACAGATTATCAAAGGTTACATTTTAATTCAATGTTCTATTTACGTATTTTCAATATTAAAAAAGTAGGAAAAGACATGTTTATGCTTTTATTTTTCTAAATTTATTCTATTTTCTTTTTAGAGTTCCATCTTTTTTGGACGACTTGCGTTCTTTTTTTAATTGGGCACTTGTCCAAAGCTATGACAAATACTCTGTCCTCTACTATTCTACATTAATATGACTGATTCATTATTTTCTCTAAACACTCTGTCCTCTGCTATTCTACATTAATATGACTGATTTATTTTATCTTTATTGCAGCAATTTTAATGTTTATCCTGTGTCTTCTTCTTCTTCTTCTTCTTTTTATATAGACATGACTGTCATTTTTCAATGTGCCTCCAGTAAGTTGCCGTTCCATCGTTTTCGTGATCTTCCTACTGATCGTCTTCCTACGGGTTAACCGTCTCTTGCCGTCTTTACTACTCTATTTGTTGTCATTCGGCTTATATGATCGTTCCATTCTACTCTTCTATTTCTTAACCAGTTCTTGATGTTCTCCACCTTGCATCTACGTCGTATATCTGTACTTCTAGCTCTGTTCCATAGTGTCTTACCATCAATTTTTCTAAGTGTTTTCATCTCTGATGTTTCTAATATCCTTTTTGTCCTCTCTGTGTCAGGTGTTGTTTCTGTCGCGTATGTCATTGGTCTGATGACTGTTTTGTAAATTCTGCCTTTCGTTTCTTTCCCGATAGTTTTATTGCTTCATATTGTTTCATTTAGGCAGCCTGCGGCTCTGTTTGCTCTATTCACTGGATCTTCCACTTTAGTTTCGAGCTTTCCGTAGCTAGATAATGTGATGGCTAGATATTTAAACTCCATCACTTGTTCTATTATCTGACCTTTCAGCTCCAATTAACATCTTAGTAAATTTGCTGTTGTAACCATGAATTTTGTCTCTTTTGGGGAAATTAACATGTTACATTTTCTGGCAGTTATATGAAATTCGTGCAGCATACGTTGTAAATCATCTTCATTTTGAAAGAGTAGTATTGCGTCGTTTGCACAGCAGATTATTTTAATTTGTTTTTCTTCCATTTGGTATCTTTTTTTAGTTCTTACTTTTTTATTATTTCATCCATAATCAGGTTGAACAATAGAGGACTCCCTGTCTTATCCCATTATCAGCTTTATTAGGGTCGGTTGGTTCTTCTTCTACTTTTACTTTTATTGTGTTATTTTGGTATATATTTTCGGTCGTTTTGATTTTTCCTAGAGGTATCTCTCTTGCGTACAATAAGTGGATAACGTTTTTTAATTTGTGTTTCTTCTGCATATAATTATTTCTTCTGTGTATTAAAAGTTAAATTTTTGGAGCTTTTGGAAGTTTTTGATTTTATTATTGAATGCGACGATTTTCAAAGTGATGATATCTCGATCTGTGAAGCAATCGGTTTGAGAACTTTATTAAATGATTATTCTTTTAACATACTTTTAAATATTTTTAAGAAAGTGTTTACCCAAACCGATTTGATATTCAATGTTGTTCAAAATCAGTTAACTGACATTATTCATTCCAAAAATAGAATAACAAGACTGGTGCCAAATCTCAGAGATTTTCGTAATGATAGTAATTTCCAGTATATACGCAGTGAAGTTTTGGACTCGCTTGATATTTCCGAACCCCCCAAAAAAAAGACAAAGCCATGACACAGAAACAGATATCGAAAAACGAGTATATTTTGAAATTTTGGATACTATTATTATGCAAATAGATACTCGTTTTTCGAATTTTGAAGATTTGCAAATTTTTGACCTCTTTGACGATTCAAAATGTAAAAGTTACGCCAAAGAATTTCCAAGATATTTATTAGACAGGTTAATTAAAAATTATCCATCATTCTTTAATAAAATAAAATTAGAAAATGAATTAAAAGTTTTATATGCTGATCCAAATATTTTCGGAAGATGGGATAAGTTACAAGATATATATAATTTTATATACTGCAATTCATTACAACAAACTGTTACCGAAATTAATAAATTATTGTCATTAATTCTCTCATTACCACCAACGTCTGCCTCAAATGAACGAGATTTCTCTTGCCTCAAAAGAATCAAAACTTATTGTCGAAATACCATGAAACAAGAGAGAATGTCAAGCTTGTCTCAAATGTCAATAGAAAAAAAACTTTTAAAATCTCTCCAAAACTCTAATAAATTTTACGATGACGTTATAACCCATTTTGTTACTTCCAAACAACGTAGACTTGAGTTAATTTATAAACATGTTTAGGTTCTAAATTTATAGGAAAAAAAAAACAAAAAACAAGAAAACAAAAAATCTCCTATGATGATTTACTTAAGTCTTTATTAGACGGTATACCTATCTGAGGAGACAAAAAATACCTTGCCGACCTTGTCTCTCAAGCCACGAGCCGCCACTGAATAGGAGGCATGAATGTAGCAGTTTTAATAGTTTGGAGACTGCTTGCTGAAATCGGGGAGTAGAAATATCAGTACCAAGTTAATGACTATAGGAAGTGTTGCTTGATCGGCAAAATATTAAATACCAGAAGGTATAATGGTAGCAGTCTCACTGCGACCTCGATGGAGAAAGCAAAGTGAAACAACTTTATTATTATTAAACAACATTATATTTTCTAGTAAAATAATCATGATTTTACAGCAGAACAAATTTTCTACTGTTGGTAATCAAAACATCATGTACGTACCACCAGGTTCCCTATGTCGGTATCCAGCAAAATCCTTGTAGTAACGATACAGGAAACAAAACATCAGACATATAAAATAAATAAACCAGAGATCTAATAAAATACAAATTCTCGATTCAAATAGTTAAAAAATTAACGAACAGCTTACCAAAATAGATATAACGTCCATTTAACATGTAATCCGTTAACGGTCCAATGTACAAAGCAGCTCCTAACATAATGCTGATGATATCGATTTCATAAGAAACTAAAACATCAACGAAGTGAAAACCAAATACAAGCAAATACACAGAAGACACCAATTAAATAAATCTAGATAAAACAAAAAAGTCTACAACTGCAATTTCGAAAGTATGGAACACTTAAATATTATTGGATCAATAATCACAGTTAATAATACCGTCACTGAAGGAATAAAGAGCATAATACAAACTTCAGACCTATTTTAATATATTGATGCAAATTAGGAAGAATGAATAAAACAAATAAGGCCTTATTAGTATAATGCTACAAATCCGTATAGATTAAGAACAGATACTGAATGAAGAAAGCTCTTATAATGATATTCGGATATCTCAAAAAGTTAATATTTCATTTGATTGCAGATATGTAGAAGACCGATCAACGTGGAGAAAAGTTGTAGTTAAAAGAAAGGAGAAACAGTGACAAAAGCAACAAAAATGGGCCAATGGTTCAGAGCTGCTCGAAAATCTTGATTGGAAAGAATTAATATTAAAAATATAAGAAATACAATGGAATTAACATACACTATATACGCTATAATAACTAGAAAACTTATATGATCCGGATATAAACAGAAAAAGTTTAATGAAACAATAAACTACCCAATATGTGTTATGAGTGAGAACGATATGAATAAATAAAATGACGAAAGCCATAGCAAAAAGAGTAGTGAATAAAAAATGAAGAAGTACCTTTTGGATAACATGTGCTTAGATAGGAACGAATGGAAATGAAGATTCAGAAGACGACAAAGAAATAGGTAAAGAAAAAGTACTTTTACTTGCTGTTGAATTATTTCATATTATGTCGCGATTTGAACCTTTGAATTGAACGTTATTTTACTGTCGTTTTGAAATTATAAACTTTCTAGTGGGTATCTTTATGTCTTTATTACCAATTGTTATTAACATGCGTTTATGAATCATCATATATATTATTATTATATTATATGTATATCTTAAGATAACATTCTTCATAACTGGAAGAAAAGAAAACGATAAAGTAGTGGGGATATTTGGAGAGGATGAAAAAAACGATAACGGAGAACGCCTGATTAAATTATGCGAACTAAACAACCTAAAAATCACCAACGGATTTTTCAGACATAAAAATATTCATAAATATACATGGACGCAAGAAACACGAAAGCTGAAATCGATAATAGACTACATAATAATCAAACAAGATACCACAATAAAGATCAAAGATGTGCGAGTCAAAAGAGGAGCAGAATGTGGAACGGACCATAGACTACTGACAGCAAAAATGAGCATTAATTGGAAACATAACAAGACCTTCTCCACAGAAGAACCGTTGAACACTATAAGAGAAAAACAATACAATATAGAACTACTCCAAGAACAATCAATAAGAGAACTATACCAACAACGTCTAGACCAAAAATTAATAGAATTCAGATACGGCAACATCGAAGAAATATACGAGCATATAAAGGTGAGTATAAAGCAAGCAGCATTCGAAGCCCTTGGGGAAAAAGAACATATAACAAATAAACAGCACTATTATGAAATAAATAAACCAACAAAAAGAATAATTCAAGAAAAAAATGCAACTATACAGAAAATGGCTGACTAAAAACAACTGATGAAGTTTATAAAGAATATAGAGAAAAAGATAGAGAAGTGAAAAAACAAATAACACAGCAAAAGAATGAAGAATGGGAAAGAATCTGCTTAAATATTGAAACATATATAGGAGGTACAAGAACTTCGGAGTCATTGAAAGTACTGAAAGGATTGAAACAAAACTCAAAAGAAAAAATTAAATTGGGAAATATACAGGACAAAGAATGGAAGGACTACTACAAGGAACTATTAACAGAACAAAGACCACAATTCATTGGAAAAGAAAACAGGCAAAGACGAAGCAGATTCCCACAACAAGAAATAGAAATAACAGATAAGGAAATGAGAACGGCCATAAAAGCAATCAAAAATAAGAAAGCACCTGGACCTGGAGGCATCTCACCTGAGCTTATAAAATACGGATCAAAAAAATTACACCGGATGATACAATGGATATTTCAGAAAGCCATAAATGGAGAACAGCTCCCAAAGGAATTGACGGCGGCATATATAACATCTATATTTAAGAAAGGAGATAGAAAACGATGCGAAAACTACAGAGGAATAAGCGTAATATCATCAATAGGAAGATTATATGGGAAGATACTGCGAGAAAAGATAGAGCAAGCGATAAAAGGCAAAATCGGAGAGGATCAGGCAGGCTTCACGGCAGGAAGATCATGCATAGACCACATATACACACTGGAACAACTGTTGGAAAAGAAAAAAGTAAAAAATAGAGATATACACTTGGCATTTGTGGACCTGAGAAAGGCGTATGACTCTGTACCAAGATCAGAACTATGGGAGGCAATGTACAAATTAGAAATACAAACGGAACCCATAGAAGCTACAAAAACTCTGTATAAAGAAAATAAAGTGTCCATTACAATGGGAACAAGAATCCTAGGAGACTTCACCACAACAAAAGGGCTCCTGCAGGGTTGTTCCACATCTCCAACCCTATTCAAAATATACTTAGAGAAAGCCTTGACTACATGGAAAAGAAAATGCGAAGGCATGGGAGTACCGGTACGGAACGAATACCTATATACATTAAGTTTTGCAGACGATCAAGTAGTGCTTGCACAAGACCAAGACGACCTCAGCTACATGATGAAGAAACTACAAGAAGAATATACCAAGGCTGGCCTAGATATTAACCTCGTGAAAACAGAGTACCTATCTACAAGTGAAGAAGACATAGAAGATCTACAGATTGATGACAACGTAACAATCAAAGGAAAGGATAAATTCAAATACCTGGGGTTTATAATCACGAAAAAGGCAACAACAGAGGAAGAAATTACACAAAGATTAGGACAAACAAGAACAGCAATCCGACAACTTAACTCAGTATGGTGGGATAGACACCTAAATATGAAGACAAAAACGCAGATTTATAAAACATTATTGCGAAGTATTATGACATATGGGGCTGAAAATTGGATCATAAACAAGAAAACCAGCAGTAAGATAGTAGCAACAGAGATGGAATGCCTGCGAAGATGCTGCAGAGTAACAAGAATGGATAGGAGAAGTAATGACGAAATAAAGCAAAGAACATCAATAGAAACAGACATACATATATAGAACAAAAAAGACTAAAGTGGTATGGACATGTAAGAAGAACTAGCGACAGCAGATGAATAAAGAAAATAACCGAATGGAGCCCCATAGGAAGGAGGAAAAGAGGACGACCCCGAAAATCCTGGGGGAACGAAGTAGACGACGCCATGAGTAAGAGAGGACTAAACGATGGAGAATGGAACAACAGAGAGAGATGGAAACGGTTGAGCGAGGGAAGGCAGTGAATACTGTAGAATCCCTAAATATATATATGTATATCTTTTTATAGTTTCACCTTTATAACGTTGTGTATTATAAAAGTATTCTATTTATTTTTATCGTAGTAAGTCATTACTCAGACAAAATATTTCGGTGTCTTATGGTAACTTGATTCTGTAATAAAATTCATGGCAGACGACAAGCGGTTTCATAACCACTAAACATATCTATTTCTTTATTGTTTCCGTATATATTATGTTTTACAGTTATGATATTATGTTCGGTCTAATTGTTTTAAAAATTTTGTCGCTTGTATAAGCTTTAACTGTAATAATAATTTTATAGACGTTAATCATTTAGAAGTAAATGTATATATTTTTTTTTCTGTCACTTGGTTTAAATATAGTTCTTATTATATTATATATATATGTATGTGCAGAAAATAACACTTATTTCAGTTCGTACAATTTGCGGTAATTTATTTAATGTTAATTCTGGAATTTCACGTTTATACTCAGTTTCTGTTGTTCCGCTTATTTATCTGAGAGATGTTACTTTTTTTTCTTATTATTTCTCTTTATAAGCAATTTTACTTGTTCATTGGCGGAATAATACCTCTATGGAAGGTTATCACTTCATCTTTAGCGCGATCGTCCGATACTTCTTCTGCCGGTTCGTGACTTATCTCTTGCAATTTTGATGTCACGGGTCTCCTCCATTCTGCTTATGTGATTATTCCATTTTTTTTTTCTATTTTGTGTCAATTCATTTATACACTTTACGTTACATTTTCTTGTAATGTCTTCACTTCTCTTTTGATTTCTCAGCGTATTTCCTATAATTGTTCTCAGTACTCTCATCTCTGCTTTTTCTATTATTCTTTGCATTGTGGCTGTGTCGGGTCTTATTTCTGAGGCATATGTCATTATATGTCTTACACTGGCTTTATAAATTGATATCATCTCAGTGTTAATGTGTCTGTTTAGCCATATAGTGTTATTAAGGCATCCTGCCAGTCTATTTGCTTTTAGTACTTGATCTCTCACTTCTTTGTCCAGGTCTCCGTAGCTAGACAGTGTAATTCCCAGGTATTTTATTTCCATTATTTGTGCAATACTGATGCCATCAATTTCTATTTTACATCTAGTTGGTTCTTTGCTGACTACTATTGTTTTAGTTTTCTGAGATGAAATTGTCATAATAAATTCATAATGCCAGGTATTTTATTTCCATTACCTATGTGGTTATTCCATTCTTTTTTTCTATTTAGTATCCATTCATTTATACACTATACGTTACATTTTCTTTTCGATTTCTCAGAGTATTTCCTGTAATTCTTCTCAGTACTCTCATCTCTGCCGCGTCCATTATTCTTTGCGTTGTGGCTGTGTCGGGTCTTGTTTCTGCTAATGCCATCAATTTCTATTGTACATCTGTGGTCCTTTGCTGACTACTATTGTGTTAGTTTTCTGAGATGAGATTGTCATATTAAATTCTTTTGCTCTTATGTTAAATTTGTGGACCAGTCTTTGCAAACTATCTTCATCTTGAGCTATTAATATTGCGTCATCTGCGTAACGGAGTATTTTAATTTCTTTGTTTCCCATTCTGTATCCTCTTCGTTTGTTAACGCTTTTGATGATTTGATCCATGATCAAATTGAAGAGCATGGGGCTAAATCTCAACGAATCCCCTTGTCTTATTCTGCTGCCTATTTCTGTAGATTCTGTAAGTTTTCCCTCTATTCTGACTTCAATTTTGTTGTTTTGGTCGATGTTTTCGATAGTTTTTATAATATTTAGGGGAGCTTCTCTATTATACAGAAGATGGATTACATCTTTCAGTCTTACTCTGTAAAACGCTTTCTTTAGGTCAATCAGACACAGGAATGCTGGTCTATTATACTTCAGTGATTTCTCAGTAATTTGCTTTATCACGAATTTTGCATCTGTACACGATCTACCACTAAAAAAACCCGGTTGTTCATCTGCTAAACTTATATTGTGATTAATTAGCACTTGTAAAATTTTAGTTGTAAGTTTTAGCGTAGTATTTAACAAGTTTATACCTCTCTAGTTTTTTGTCTGTTTTTATCTCCTTTTTTAAATAGTAGAGTTAGTTCGCTCCTTCTCCATTCTTCCGGCATTTTATTGTGTTTTATAGTTTTATTAATTAATGTTGTTAATTTTTCATTCATTTGCCATTGCTGCTCCACAATATTTCAGTTTTTCAAGTATTTTCCGAACTTCCTGTACATTTATATTAAGTTCTTTATATGTTGTAATTTCTGATGTTTCCAGTTCTAGCGTCGTTTGTTTTTCTCCTGTATAAAGCTTTTTTAGGTAGTCAATCCACGTATCATTTTCTATGTATTTTAGTTCTATTAGTTACTTTACCTCCGTTCTTTGACGTCTGATGAAGCGCTATATTTCCTTTTGCAGACGAGAAAAATTATGTTCCATTTTTTTCGAAAAACGTTCCCAGTGACCATTTTTTATTTTTCTTATAAGTGCATGTGTTTCGTTTCTAGTGGTCGTGTAATTATGTTATGCCTCTTGTGTTTTGGTTGACATGTATTTCAGGTAAGCTTTTTTGTTTTCTTTACATTTTTCCTTCACTTTATTTATATTTCTTTTACCAAGAACTTTCTTGGCCGAGGCTAAGATATTAGACTTAACTTTTGCCCAGCTTTCTTCGACTCCATCACTTTCTGTAATATATGTTTTTCTGTTTTTTTCGGTTCTTCTTTTCTGGAATAGGTATCTTGTGGAGTCATCCTGTAAGCTTTCGACTTTTATCTTTGTGGTGTATTTCGGTGTTTTGTTATTACACATATGTGTTTTCATTCGGCACAATACCAATTTGTGATCGCTTTCTATTTCTGCTGATGTTAGTGCTCTCTATTCAACAGAATATAGTCTATAATAGATCTTTGTCCTCTACTGTTTTCAAAAATGTATTTGTATTGTTCTTTGTGAGGGAAAAATGTATTATTATTACGTATCTGGTTTTTGCTGCAGAGGTCCGTTAGAAGGTTTCCGTTTTCATTTCTGATATTTTCGTTATATCGCTGTTTTATCCCTGGAACTAAATCATTGCCAACACGGGCGTTAAAATCACCCATAATGATTTTATATTTATCATTTGGGGTCTCGTTTATTACAGTCTGAAGGTGTTCGTAGAAGTTTTCCCTTGTGGTGGTATCTTTGTTGTTCTCTGGTGCATGAATTGCTATCACATTCAGAGGTTTGACATCCAGTTTAATTTTTACACTTACTATTTTTATACTTTACTAAAAATTTTTGTGTACTAACAGAGCGACTCCTTCTTTGGCTCTGGTTTCTTTGGCAACACCACTGTAAATCATGAGATGGTCATCTATAATAATTTGACCCTTTTCCTTTTTTCTTTGAATCTTTTAGCGCACACATGTCTATATTTTTTTTCTACAAGCTCTTTTGTAATTTTCTGCTCTCTTGTAGAGACTTTACGTTCAAAGCACCGATGCGAAGTGTATTTCTCGTTTACCACAAATACGTTGTCCTCTTTCCCCCGTTAGTCGTCGTAATGAAATCATTCCTGTCCCGAGGCATAATTCTGTTTCTATGAGCTGTATGGTTTTAAAGTCTATCAGTAGAGTGCTAAACGGGCTGTAGACCCCCTCCTCCTTTATTTGGGCTTGGGACCGGCAACAGTTCTGTCGAGCTACTTGATCTACCCAACAAAACTGCAGGCGGATTTGAGATATGTTACTTAAGGATGTACTCAATCTATATTAATTCTTTGATCTGTTTTTTGTTCTCTTTCAGATCTGTTTTATATTAGGTAAATTCTTATTTCATTCCTTAGGTAAATTCTTATTTCAAACCCTCCGGCGCACTTTCAGGTCTACATATTATATAAGTGTTTTATTTTTCTTTTCATTTTACTTTTACCTCTTTTTATACCTACTTTACTTTCCGTGTCCGGAACACCAACAGCTTTAAATTTTGTATTTCCAATGGTTGGCTACATAGATGGCCCTGTCATTCGCTAAAAATAGATCTTCTTCTGTGTAGGTCTCTCTTATCTCTGTGCATGCTAGTAGATTTTTTGTGGTAACAAACTTTATAATCTTTCGAAGGGGCTTCTAATTTCAGAAACTGTTACACGATTACTCTATTTGATTTACGTACATTTATGTACTAAATGTTTTAATGCCAATGCATTTTAATAAAAAATACTAATTAATAAAAACGGAAATTTGCGCTTTTCCAAGTTTATAATACACACTTTCTTATGTTTGAAAATATATAAAGCAAGTAATATAAATTACCGCCTTGCTTATTAAAACTAAAAAGTAAAATAAAGGTATATGTCGGTTAACAATGTATATTTAACTACATAAATTAGCCAAATAGTCCCCAAATTCCTACATGATTAAATTGATGGATATTTAAATAAATTTCAAGTTCCAGAATGTACCTGCTGTAAAATTTGAAAATCTACTACTAATACAATTATTGGCAACATCGCAGGAGTTTAGAAGTATATGCAATATCGTAAATACGGATCCCAAAAATGGTTTATCCTTTTGTGGAGTCCACTTAATCCTACGTGTTGGTCGGAGTCTACATAAAGCGCTACTCAGATAATAAAATACACGGTGTATATTCTACTGGAGTTAGTACCGTTTTAGAACGGAGCTTACATTAACCGCTAGATGTATATATATATATATATATATATATATATATATATATATATATATATATATATATATATATATATATATATATATATATATATATATACATCTAGCGGTTAATGTAAGCTCCGTTCTAAAACGGTATTATACTAACTCCAGTAGAATATACACCGTGTATATTATTATCTGAGTAGCGCTTTATGTAGACTCCGACCAACATGTAGGATTAAGTGGACTCCACAATAGAATAAACCATTTTTGGGATCCGTATTTACCATTTTGCGTGCAATTCTAAACTCCTGCGATGTTGCCAATAATTGTATTAGTAGTAGATTTTCAAATTTTACAGCAGGTACATTTTGGAACTTGAAATTTATTTAAATATCCATCAATTTAGTCATGGAGGAATTTCAGGACTATTTGGCTAATGTACTTAAATATAAATTGTTAACCAACACATAACTTTATTTTACTTTTTAGTTTTAATAAACAAGGCGGTAATTTATATTACTTGCTTTATATTTTTTCAAACATAAGAAAGTGTCTATTATAAACTTTGAAAAGTTTAGTTTCCATTTTTATTAATTAGTATTTTATGTTAAAATGCATTGGCACTGAAACATTTAGTCCATAAATGTACGTACATCGAATAGAGTAATCGTGTAACAGTTTATGAAAGTAGAAGCCCCGTCGGTAGGATTATAATGTTTGTTACCCTATTAATTAAAGAAAACTGTACAACAGGGAGGTCTTTCTAATTTTTCGATTACTGCAGTTTATGAGATACAATATTTATTTAATAGCGTAGTTGAATTTAAACTATAATAATTTATAAATCAAAATTTAATAACATCATTTTTTACTGTCTAATTTCAATAGATATGTCGATTTTTAATTAAAATATTTAATGCATTAAAGTCGCGTGGAAATTTTCACTAAACATTTAATTTTAAAGCTATTATTATAAAAGTCCAAAAAAAGTATAAAAGTCTAGGGAATTTAATAGCCCACTATAGATTTCTTTTATAGATTATCGTAAAGCGTTCAACAGAGTCAAATGGATACACTTATGACTGATTCTAAAAGAATTAAGTGTACAACAACACCTAATTTTGCTTATAACTGAACTGTACGAACACACTACTGGACCATTTAAACTAACATTAAAAGAAGATTGAACTCCAAATGATAGATTAAGTAACGAAATACAAGTATCTGGGAAAAATTTCTCAACCGATTTTAATATTGAAAGAGACTTTAAAGAGCATCTGATAAAGCGTGCTAAACCGTAAGGCGCCTAAACCAAACAATATGGATATTTGTGAAAAATTACAGCTCGTTCCAGAAAGAATTGTAAATATAACATTAATCTAGATTAAGAAGAAACGCTGAAGAAAAAACAGTAGCGGTTAACCTAAAGAAAAACATTTCATAGTATAGACTCTGCCGTCTGGCGGCCTATATCGGAAACTTTTACTACCATTTGATTATTTGTGAACGATTTTGTGTAAGGTTAAGTGGCACATCACAAAAAGTGTTTTTATTTTCTCTTTTGTTCAACAATTAAAATGTATTGTTATACTTTTAGATGTTCCAATACAACAAAGGATAATAAACATAAAGTACAGGTTACAAAATTCTATTATTTTCTATGCGCTAGTTATTATAGACACATAGGCTATCACACAGTTAAAAACTATGACCCCTATGAAAAAAATACAGTAGCCTATGACTATATTTGTGCTTTAGCACTATAGTAAGAACAAGATAAAAATCTAAATATCTACATAATTATATTAACGAGAAGTTAATAAAACTTTTGTTAGTTATCAGTGAGAGAAAGCTCATTTCAGAATATATTATAAATATTGTTGTTGATATTACAATATCAGGTACATTTATATAATGATAAGAATAAAAAAATAAAAAAACAACTTACTTTTTCAAAACAACAATCAATCACTTCATTTTATCACGAAAAATTTAAAACATTGCATTGTAACTGAACCCATTTTGTGAGCTATAGCACTCTGATGCGCTTTAGGAGCACAACTATCAGCTAAATGTTTTTCATGTGGGAGTCCTGACTAATAGAACTCCAACATCGTTCTCCTGTAAATTGTCAAACTTAGTCTTAGATAACAACGACAACCTTCTTAGGATTTAGGTACAAGTTACCGTCCACAATTATGTGATTATGTGTACGTGCCAATATTCTTTTAAAAGATATTAACAAAATTCGCGGGTAGACACCGCAACATCGGTATGTCCCGTAGCGATAAATTTACCATTTCATAATAATTAGCATTTAAAAATGAAATTTTCATCTTTCATACAAACATCGATAGTTTTTAGCTTTAGATGTATTTGAGTCACACCGTGCTGTAGCACATTTAGTCTAAAAAGTTTTATTTTACGCGCAATTAGCACATTTTTTTACAGCTAGTGTTATTAATTGTGGGTATTATTTGCTCCATTTTAACTTTGACCAAAAAGTGGTCCGAATTTGCATCAGCACCTCTGTAACTTCGGCTATCTTTTATGGATCTCATATGTTTGGCTTCTATTAGTAAATGATCTATTTGGTTTACTGTTTGTCCATCTGGTAATACCCAGGTAAGTAGATGTATACCGTTCCTTCTGAAGCGCGGAAGTGACGTCACACGTGGATCGTCAAGCGTACGTATCCTCATGTATCAAAGCCACGCCCCCTCGTGACGTAGGAACGTGCCTCGTGTCTCAAGGCCACGCCCATCAACCAATGGTGACGTAGAAATGTGCCTCGTGTCTCTAGGCCACGCCCCTCGACCAATGGTAACGTAGGAACGTGCCTCGTGTCTCTAGGCCACGCCCCTTGGCATGGCCAATGATGGCATAGAAACGTCCCCTAATGTCTTGCTGACCCAACGTGGACGTCCTCGTGTCGTCGGAACGTGTCGTCGACCAATGGCAGCATAGCAGCGTCAGTGGTGGAAATAGCAACACCCCCAGCTTAGAATTTGAATAAACATCATAGAAATGGCGGTATAGCGATGAGGGACCAATGGTGACATAGTAACGCCCTCCTCGTGACGTTAGAACGTTTTCCTCGACCAATGATGCCACAGAAACGTATCCTCCACTAATGGTGGACATCCTCTTGACGGTGGAGGCCATTGGTAACGTAGGAACGTGCCTCGTGTCTCTAGGCCACACCCCTCGGCCAATGATGACATAGGAACGTTCACCCATGTCTTGCTGACCAATGGTGAACGTCCTCGTGACGTCGGAACGTATCGTCGACCAATGGCAGCATAGCAGCGTCAGTGGTAGGAATAGCAACACCCTCAGCGACCAATGACAGCTTAGAATTTAAATAAACATCATAGAAATGGCGGTATACCGATGAGTCCCAATGGCAGCATAGCAACGTCAGTGGAGGGAATAGCAACACCCCCAGTGACCAATGGTGACATAGTAACGCCCTCCTCGTGACATTAGAACGTTTTCCTCGACCAATGATGCCACAGAAACGTGTCCTCGACCAATGGTGGACATCCTCGTGACGTTGGAGGCCAATGGTGGAGTCATATCACAATATTAATGAAAAGACGCCCCCATTCCCCCAATATTGACGAAAAGACGCTTAAACGCCCCCCATTCCCCCAATAATAACGAAGCTACGTCTCAACGTACACCAATGAGAACGATGTAATGAAAAGACGCCCAAACACCCCCCCATTCTCCCAATAATAACGAAGCTACACGTCAACGTAACCAATAAGAACGATGTTCAATCGCTGGTCGGTGACTGTGTTCTATGAATTGACAAAGAGAAAAAGACGAATGACAGACAAAGATAGCAATTTTTCCTCGTATTTTTTTTAATTAAAACCTACGACCACTAGCGTAATACTTCTAAATTGTTTCAATTTATATTTTACGAGTTACCTCGTATATATTTTATCGATTAGCATAATAACAAAAATTCGTTTATTTTTCAATTTATACTTTACATGATCATTTGAAATCTTTATTCTGCTATCATAAAATGAAAATAGATCTTGCTACTGAGAATAATGACATCATCGGATACGCCGGCTATTAAAAATTTCTCACACGATATAGCCGGAAGCACGTGCACATTCTATTTGATGGGAGATAAAATATATTCGCACGGTCGCCGGAAACATGTGCACATTCCTTTCTATTTTATAATTAAGCCAGGCATGTGATGCATAAATAAATAGTCTTACGAAATATTGCGCAACATAGTTTTAGCGTGGGAGAGGCAGTTAGATAAATAGCATACGCTCTGAATATCGTTAGTTCAATTCTGATCATCCTTCAGACAAGTTGTGTGTTTTGTGCAGCGTCACCAATTATACAAAGTACCGTTCGGAGAAGTTTTTTTGTGTAGTACCGGCAATTATACAAAATAAGTTTTATATGTTAGATTAAAAATATACATATTGTACTAGACAGAATTTTTGTAAAATAATATTGCTAGTCAAAGATATTTCATTGTTAAATTAAGAAAATACATATTGTTGCAGATGGACCTAAAAAAGATTAATGCATCCTCTCTGCTTACAGAGAAGAAAATCAAGACAATTTGTAAACAGAAGGAGCTGACACTAGGTGCGCCTTTCAAAATTGTAGCTGCTAAGTTGGTGAAGGCGAAATACGGGGAAGCAGTTTTACTGGAATTGGAGGAGAACGTGGTTTTCCTACCAAACTGCGTAACAAAGGACTACGTTTCATTCATAACGGAATTTTCCAGTAATAAGTATTCTCCGGTATTTCGAGGAGTGGTGGACATCGGAACAACGCAGCCAGCAGCGAACTTCGAGATTATTGAGCATTAAAAAAAATATTGGTGAGTTTTTCATTTATTGATTTATTGCTTTTTACTTAATCATGAGTAACATTGGTGATCTTAGTAGTGACATTGTACAACATTTAATTAAAGCGCGTGATGTTTTGTTTCGAAATTATACACCGCGAGAAGCGAATATTTGGTTAAATCACATTAAAAGGCATTTGGCTTTGTTTACTGAAGCGATTCGGTGTGGGGACTTGGAATTAGCTAAATTACGGCAACTACAGACAAACGCGGGACATTTAAAGACAATTAAATCGGAAATTCAAAATTTTGGCCTTCGCGTGGGTGGTGGAATTACTAAACATCGGTTAAATGGGAAGATGTAAATTCCGCATTCAAGAGTAGAATCAGAACAGGTATAATTACTAATCTAGGATACAAAGATTTAATGCAATTTTTCGGGGATTGTTTTAAGTTATTTAGAATTCGAATTAAAAACAATTTAAAAAAATTAAATATGATAAAATGTAATATGGCATTATGTGGAGAATTTATTAGAAAATCAAATCAAGGAGGTGATATTAACCAATTTAAATATTTTAATACCAAGAATGAAGCCATAGACGCAGGAACGGACTTGGTTTTATGGTTTCACACAAACATAGTCGATAAATTAATGTCTAAGCTATCGGAATTTGAAGAAACGGAATCAGGGTGGGCTTTGAAAAAAATAGTTTCTTTAGAAGTCAATATAAATACATATGAAGTGGGAAATGGAGCTTCGTCGTTCATTAGACTACCAGAACCAATCCAAAAGAAGCATACATGTATTAATATCAAAAACGATAATGAAGCATGCTTTTTTTGGAGCATAGTTTCAGCGATTTATCCAGCTAAATGCAGTTCAGATCGTACATCTTCATATCCACATTATGCGACTGTCTTAAATATCGATGGGCTAGAGACATTTCAAAATTTGAAAAGTTAAATAACATTTCTGTAAACGTTTACGAGTTAGAAATGAATGTTGCTAAAGAGAGAACATTTTACGTAACAACACCGGTAAGGCTATGCAAAACCAAATTAACTAAACATGTAAATTTATTGATTGTGCAGGATAAATATTTTCCAAAATTGAATGACTACGTGTTGCCGAGAGGGGGCATTTGGGCCTGTAGGACCCATCGCCGGCTCTTCGGGCTTCTTCCTATCCCCGGAATTGGATCGGGTATTCACCATCTTTGGTTTGTCGCTGGTAGAAAGGTTAAATACTACCGCTGTTATAAATAACAGTTCCAGTGACAAATATCTGTTATAGGTAACGGTTCCAAGGAACAGTTACAAAGTAACAGAGCAAAAATGGAAAACAGATAGGTAAAAATGATCTAAGTATTCCTTGACTTACGGAAGGAATAACTTAGTAAACAATTAAATTAAATGGTATAAAAATATAATGCAAAGAAAAAACAATGTTTCTAAGTGTTTCTTGACTTACGGAAGAAACAACTTAGGACAGAAATATAGATAAATGAAATATGTAAATGTGAGAGTAAAATATGGAAATATTTCTAAGTGTTTCTTAACTTACGGAAGAAACGACTTAGAGTGGAAAAATAAAATACTCAAAATATAAAACGAGAAATGCAAAAATGAAACAGATTATAGAAATATGTCTAAGTGTTTCTTGACTTACGGAAGAAACAACTTAGAACAGAAAATAAACAAGAGAATTAAATATAGTAAAATAAATGCACAAATATTTATAAGTGTTTCTTGACTTACGGAAGAAACAACTTAGCATAAAATAGAAAATGAAAGAAACAAATGTATTAAGTATTTTCTTAACTTAAGAAAGAAAATATCTTAGATAAAATATCGGAAATAATAATGCAACAATGATTATGAAAATATTTCTAAGATTTCTTTGACTTACCGGAAAGAACTACTTAGACAATGTACAAATCAAAATATAAAATAGAAAAAGCAGATAAATATTTCTAAGTGTTCTTAACTTACGGAAGAACAACTTAGACACAAAATACAAGAAAAATAAACAATCAGTACATGAACAAATATAGATCAGTGTAATATACTAACCTGAAAAGGTCTGAATATACAATAATGCTAAAATAAAAAGGTATACAGAAAATCAGAAATAAAACAATAACTTAGTTGGAACAATAATAGCACCGACTAGGTCTACAGTAGAAGAGGCAAGCTCGACTGACTGATGAGAGAAATTCCATCTGCTTTTATATAAAACAAATCCTTTGTTTTACGTAGCAAAAGTGGCATTTCCCTGCATCGAGTCAATTAGAAATTCGGATTTGCCCAAACTTGGAATTTCCAAGTATTTCTCCGAATTTCTAAATGCATCCGGCACGGCTGTCAGCTTCTGCCTGACACGCCCCCGGAGACATACGAAGCACATATGACTCACGATGAATCTGTAGAAACTAAGTATCATTATTGCATGAAAAAAGATATATCTCGACTTATGTCCAGGCAGTTAAGTAAGAACCGTAATAAAAAAATTTTATGTGATAGGTGTTTAAATTATTTTAGTAGTTTTGACAGATTAAATGATCATGCAAAATACTTTGAGAAAATTAATGAATGTAAAGTTTCGTTTCCATCATATCCTATTAAGTATCAGCAGCATAAAGCCTTTAGTGCAGGTTATTACGTAAAATGCTCTTAAGATGAATCTCTGTCGTTTTACCGAAGTTACGCAGGTGAAGACTGCATGAAGTGGTTTGCCAAGGAAATGACGTTGTTGGCGGCATTTGTGCAAGGAAAAATTAAAAATATTGTACCTATGAATGTCACACCCAGTTTTAATGCATCTAATTATCACATTTGCGAAAAACGTTTTCAGATAATGATGTAATTGTTCGTGATCATGACCATTTTACCGGAGATTTTCGAGGATTTCCACACCAAGTGTGTAACTTAAATTTCAAAAAACTTTTCGTTGTCCCAATTTTTTTTCATAATCTTAGCGGTTACGATTCGCATATGATGATTAGAGATCTAGCGAAAAATGGTAGTATCAGCCTACTACCAATAAATAAGGAATAGTATATTTCATTTACAATAAACGATTCTGAATCCAGTATTGGGTTGAGGTTCGTTGATTCACTGAGATTTTTAAATTCATCATTGGACAAGTTGGCTGCCACCTTGCAACCTGAGGATTTAAGATATTTAGCTAGCGAATTTCCAAATACCACTCCCGAACAAATGGAATTATTGAAAAGAAAAGGCATATTCCCATACGAATATATTGATTCTTTCAATAAATTGAATGAAACGCAACTACCATCAATTGATAAATTTTACAGCTCATTATCAGGTGAACACATCTCCAAAAATATGTATCATCATGCTCAGAATGTTTGGCAGTCATTCGGTATTAAAAATATTTTGGAATATAGTATGTTGTACATGAAAACTGATATTATGTTACTAACTTGCATTTTTGAAAATTTTCGACAAAAATGTCGAGGTACATACGGTCTTGATCCTGCATGGTACTACACCATGCCTGGATTTTCTTGGGATGCAACGCTTAAATATACTGTATGTAAACTTGAACTACTAAATGATATCAATAAAATCATGTTTATTGAGAAAGCTATCCGAGGTGGTATAAGTCAAGTAAGTAATCGATACTCTGAAGCTAATAACAAATACATGCCATCTTACGATTCCTCAAAGCCCAGCAAATATTTGCTATATTTAGATGTCAACAATTTGTATGGTTGGGCAATGTCTCAATTCTTACCATATGGGGGTTTCGAGTGGGTCGATACCAATATTGATATCTTGTCTATTCCTGATGATGGAGATACAGGATACATACTACAAGTGGATTTGGAATACCCAGAACACTTTGCACTATCGCAATCTAAAACAAGCTCTGAATGCAGGACTCAAACTAACAAAAATCCATAAAGTGTTGAAGTTCAAAGAGAGCGCTTGGCTTAAGCCATATATCGATCTTAATACAAAATTGCGAACTGGAGCAACTACAGCATTTGAAAAAGACTTGTACAAGTTAGCCAACAACGCCATATTTGGTAAAACGATGGAAAACATTAGGAAACATCGCATTGTAAAACTTGTATTAAAATGGGATGGAAGATATGGAGCGAAAAATTTGATTGCTAGTCCACGATTTCATAATAGAACCGTGTTTAATGAAAATTTAATGGCGATCGAACTTAACAAAACAGAGCTCATTTTCAACAAAACATTGTACATCGGCATGTCAATTTTAGATATATCCAAAGTGTGTATGTACGATTTTCATTATAACTTTATGCGGCCATATATGGGAGTTGAAAATTGTAAGCTAATGTATGTGGACACTGACAGTTTTATCTATGAATTAAAATGTGATGACGTTTACAGAGATGTTATTAAAGCAAATTTATCTAAATTCGATACATCAGACTATTCTGAGAATAATATTTATGGAATACTTTAAGTCAACAAAAAAGTTCTCGGAATGATGAAAGATGACGCAAACGGTCGCATTATGACTCATTTTGTCGGACTTAGATCTAAAATGTATTCGTTTAAGATTAGTACGACGGATGAGGATCGAAATGCATTGTGGGATAAATACAAGAATAATATGGATGATGCAAATATTGAAAGACTTGCAAATAATTTAGGCGTCACAAAAAAATCTAAGGGTGTAAAATATTCAACGGTAAAAAAGGACATTACTTTCGATGATTATGTTTAAGTGTTTAAACGAATTTACAACTAAAAGTATTTCCCAATCAACGTTTCGTTCCTACGCCCATGATCTTTTAACAATAACACAAGAAAAAATTGCATTAAGTCCGTATGACGATAAACGTTACTTGCAACAAAATTCTCATGACACTTTACCTTGGGGTCATTATGAAACCACAATAATTGAGTAAAAACAAAAATTAATAAATGAAAACATAACAAATTTTTTTTTATAGCTTTATCAATCTCCACAGGAAAATGGACCGGCTATTTTTAAATTAATATGTAGATTAATAATTGTAATTTTGTTAAAAATCAATTTGTAATCATCAGTAGAAAATAAAAACTTTAAAAAATATACATTGTTTTCCTGTAATTTTAAGTCTCAGCTTATCTTTTACAGTGTTGTGAGACATTCGACGTGAAAATAAAAAAGACATGTTTGCATAAATAGCATTTATTTTGATTATTACATAAAATCATTTACAACTTTAATTTTATAATAATATAAATATTCTCTTAAAGCATGACTTAACAAAGTGTCTGTGGAAATTTCGCAAAACGCAGTTAAAGCTTTAAGTGGTCCATATAAACTGCTTCTGCTGCAAAAGTTTGATTTTATTAAGTTGATACCATTTCTATAATAAGCATGAAAGTTTAAATTATCCAATAACGATACACGATGACACCCGCAGCGACTTCAGATCTTCTTTTGCCGACTTCAGCCATATTCTTCTGGGGCGGCCTCTTTTTCATTTTGTACCAGCCTCCGTGTTTATTAATTCATTGGGAACTCTTCCTTCTTTCATTCTTGCTATATGTCCGAGCCATCTTAATCTTTGAATTTTAGCGAGTCTTGTTATTTTTGGTTGCCCATCATTCGTTCTTCTTCGCCAGATGTTCCCCTCTTTTACACCTCCGTGTATCCTTCTAAGAATTTTTCGTTCCCATCTATCTAATTTTATTTCCAAATCTTTATTTAGTGTCCAGGTCTCGCTAGCATAGAGTACTGTAGGTCGGATAACTGTTGTATATATTCGTTTTTTTGCTGGATATTATCTTCGACCTCAGTATCTTAGTCAGGCTCCCAGCACTCTTACTACCTTTGGCCATTATTTTTATGATTTCTTGGTTCTCTTCGTTCCTATTTGTTAGTGTCACTCCCAAGTAATGAAATTGGCTAACAACTTCAAAGTTATATTCTTTACTTGGGCTTTGTATCTTAAAGGACTGTCCTAGATGATTTTCTTTTCCCCTTGTCACCATATATTTTGTTTTTTCTTCGTTTATTTCTAAACCATATTCCCTGGCTATTCTCTCTATTCTAGTAAAGATTTCTCTTAATTCTGCAGGTCTCCTTGTTATTAAGGTAACGTCATCTGCATATGCTACGCATTGATGCCTGTGATGATATATTGTGCCTCTAGTGTAGATGTTACATTCTCGTAAAATCTTCTCTAAGATCAAATTGAAAAAATCTGTTGATAACGGGTCACCTTGTCGCAGACCTCTATTGGTGATAAAGCTATCTGAAACCCGTCCTTCTAACATGACTTTACTTTTAGTATCATTGAGTATGCATTTAGTCAGTCTTACTATTTTTGGTGGAAATATAGCTTTTTTTATAGCTTTATCAATCTCCACAGGAAAATGGACCGGCTATTTTTAAATGAATATGTAGATTGATAATTGTAATTTTGTTAAAAATCAATTTGTAATCATAAGTAGAAAATAAAAACTTTAAAAAATATACATTGTTTTCCTGTAATTTATGTCTCAGCTTATCTTTTACAGTGTTGTGAGACATTCGACGTGAAAATAAAAAAGACATGTTTGCATAAATAGCATTTATTTTGATTATTACATAAAATCATTTACAACTTTAATTTTATAATAATACAAATATTCTCTTAAAGCATGACTTAACAAAGTGTCTGTGGAAATTTCGCAAAACGCAGTTAAAGCTTCAAGTGGTCCATATAAACTGCTTCTGCTGCAAAAGTTTGATTTTATTAAGTTGATACCATTTCTATAATAAGCATGAAAGTTTAAATTATCCAATAACGATACACGATGACACACCAGACTGCTGTTTACTTCTAGGATTTGGTTGACATCACTTTCATCTAGATAGTATTCCAGACCATGCTTTTCAATAACAAGGAACTTGGTTGAATCATACACTATTTGTTTAATTTTACAATAGTCTCCACACTGAAACTCGATAGGATTGTAATCATCTTGAGAGGTGCTGTTAAAGAAATCGCTAATCTTCTGCTTAAAAACTCCGATTATATCATCCCACTCGAACGTGCTTGAACTAATTCTTGCATTCTTGTTGTGCTGACATAAAATAATGGCTGGTGAGAAATGACGAGCTGGGGAAAGGCCAACTTTGATTATACAGTTGTCAAGCGGATAGGATGCTTCTAGTAAATAATATGGTTCATTTTTGGTTGCTTCTTCGAATCTCGCTAAAACTCTATCTAATTCAGCATCATAAACAATATCATCTGATGACGAATCAACAGCTACCACCATATCGTCTGATAAACTATAACCACTATCTTGAGAACTCATATTGATGAACTGGCAGGAACAACTGGGAGTGAGCTTGCAGCATTTATGAAATTTATACTTTTTGTTACCCCCCACTCATTTAGTGTACATCTACGCGACGTATGTAAAAGTAGATCCTAAATGATATCTTTAACGTTAATCCAACTATTATGGCTACTATCGAGTCCCCACCATTGAACATACATCTTATTTCCACGTCTGCGCAGTACTTTCTCTACTAAATATATGTCTTTATTTTATGTTTTCTGTAATTCTTCTTCGTATAATGCTCCTTTGATAGGCGCTCCAGTCATATCTTAAATCAAGTATGTTGTGGGATTCATTATTTTAATTTCAGTAATTTTAAACAGCTCTGTTGTCCAATTCGGTTTATATCCCTTATCGAAAATGTGTTTATTTTTACTAATGCGAACCACGTCAATAACTTTCAATTTTCTTGGGCCACCAATTTTCAAGTGAGTATAATATTTTCGTAAAATTTCCTTTTCGTAAGATTTATTAACATCAATAGATCTAAGTCGAATTTTGCTGTGTTTCGTGTTATTGTACTCTTTTGTAATTTGAGGCAAGATATCAATTCATTTGTAAGTTCCATTAAGACTGAAATACTTGTTAAAGTTTTTCTTTCAATGTTCGAATAACTCGTTCACATATGGCTGCTTTTTTAACACTAAAGGTATCATAGTGATTAATACTATGCTTTTTCATGAGATTTTGAAACTTGGAATTGAAAAATTCTGTGCCTTGGTCTGTTTGTAAAATTTTCGGACATCGTCGAGTATGAGCGAGAATATCCGAAAATGTTCGAGTAATTTTCTCACCTGTTTTCGTCTTTAATGGTCGAGTCCACACAAACTTTGAAAAACAATCAATTACAACAAGAATGAGCTTATAAGATTTATTTTGACTGGCATAAGGTCTCATCTCAGCAAGGTCCATTTGCCACAAATAATCTAATCCTTTAATGATTGTTCGTCGACGAGGATAATTTTTTCGTGCAGGCTTGTGCAGCTCGTTAACTAGTTGTATCTTCTCCTCGATAAATGCCATGTCTAGCTTTCAACGATTCGATTCTTTGAGCTAACGCTAATTCGTTGTTCCGTTAGCTTTATATTGTAAGAGGTAATCTTCCATTACATTAAGACGCTCATCTAAATCATGTGAATTAAGATCCGCTGTTTTAACATTTTTTTCTATTTCCAACGTTTTCATCATAATTTGTGCATTTTGGTTGGCAGCATCTGTAATATTCTTCGTTATTTCTTGTTTAAATATATCAAGATCATTTTTAAATTCATGCATTTGTTTTGATAAATCAAATATTTTCGAAGCAGTCATTTTATTCTCATTAGACAACTCGTTAACTTTTTTACTTAAATTATCTTCTATTTTACTGATGGAGTTTGAGATTTTTTGTTCGAGTTGAGTATCTTTTTGAATTCTATTTTTTTGTATCAAATTAATCTCTTTTCTTAGAAAAGTTTTCGCACGAACAATGCTGTCATCTACATATTTCTTATTGGAAAAATGAATACCTGCTACAGGAGGATCTCGTTTAATGTCTTTATGTACTTCATGTATCTGGTTTTGTAAATCCAAAATGGATTGCTTTCAGCCTTCACGTATCTTTTTAACAACTTGTTCATTAGAACGGTAATGATGACGACCAAACTTGTCAACACTCATGTTGAAAATGATGTTTCAATAATCCAAACATTAATATATAATATCTGCTTCACGTAATTCGTTGAAAATGGCAACAATTTCGTTATTGTGCGATGTGTTTTCTGCTTCTTGGGAAGCAATCAGCAATTTGAGTCTGTTGCATAGTTTGTTTGGATCATCCCGATACACATATTCAATAGGATTATCGTTGTAGATCAAATGAGAATCATCGACGAGTCCTGATCCTTTGGAGATAGATGGTGAAGATACCGATGTTCGAGGCGACGTTGATGATGATAAACGAGTCGTTTTTGCTAAACGAACAAGACCTTCGAAAGGTTGTCTCTTTAATGCAGTAGATCGAGTTTTCGGTGGCGATTTCTTTGTTGTTTCATCGGTAGGTTTAAATAGCGGTTGGATAATATGATGATATTTTTTTCCAGTTGCACCTTTAAGACGACCTTTGGAATCCAGATGAACTTCTGTACTATTTAATAAACTTTTATAGTGCTTTAAATCTTTATCATTATAATCTTCGGGGTTATCATAGAAAATTAGTTGGTATAGACCTGGCGTTCCCGGCACCCATCCTCCTTCCCCACTACCATCACTGATGACTTGTATACTACCTTTGTTTTTGTTAAAGTTTATTCGGCGTTTACTCAACATCCAACCAATTTCATCATTGTAAATATGTCCGTAGTTTTTATCAATTTTATTATCTTTCATCCAAAATTCTTTTATATACTTATGGCTCATTAGGAGTCATTAGGTCAATTTTCACATCATCATTCGGAAGAAATGTTTGACCTTCAGTTCCATGCTGGTAACAGTTAAAGACACTGTTGTTGTTGTTGTGGCATTAGGTTCTTCCACTAAAATACAGTCTCTATCATTACGTGCTCGAACAAATCGAAACACTTGACGACCATAGGTTAATTTATTGTAATCGTTGAAAATGTTGAAAATATGTTTTATCGGAATCAGTAAACTAAAGCTGTCTCCCGATAAATGTGGATTATTGGGATAGTTCCATCCTGCAGTACTGAGAAACTTGGAATCTTCAGGAGTGTAACACAACAAACTGCGAATAGTGCTAACTACACCAGGATCTCGAACTATTTCCATGTCGTGTGAAATTTGGATATATGTACATGTATCAAACAAGAAAGCTCCAGCATTCGGTGCAAGAGAAATAGTTCCATTACCCACTTTCTTTATACTTCCTTTAATTTCCAAAAGTGTTTCGTGTATGGCAAAAAATGCATCTGATTGATTTATGATCAACTCGACAACGTCGCTATTATTAATATTCGCTTCTTTTCTAATAGTATCGTCGAACTAAGGTTTCTGGTAAAGATCTAAAATAGGTGGTTGAGATTCCTGAACCTGTCGTCGAATGTATTGACGTTTTGACATCTTTTAGCTGTAATCCAATGGAAACAAGCAAGGCTTTATTGACAGCAGACACGTCACGTCGCTTGAAAGATTTGCGTGAGACTAATGGATATTGATGTGTAGAGCTTTGTTTTATAATTAAACCCATCTATATAGTTTCCTTAAAATCCAAATTAAGTGTACTTTTCTCTCCTCTAAAGTTGACGGGTCTTAATTCTTGATCAACTAAACTAACGGTAATTTTGGTAATTTCACGTATGTTGTTGCTTACTGGTATGTATACAGGATTATGAGGACGTTCATCAACAGAAAAACCTGGATCAACACTTATCGGAAAATGTAGAATGGTGTGTGCAGGTCTATCCTCGTAGAAGGCTCCTTCGGTAATGTTGAATTCAAACAGTAGACTCGATACTTTTATAATGTTTACAGGTTGATCTGAAGAATGCATTTTTCCTGGTTCCAACACTCTATTTGACGAGAAGCCCAATAATTTTCCAAGACTATCGTCTTTATCGAAAGTAATGGTGTGATCTTGACAGAAAATTTCACATTTAAGCGTATTGTTGTTCGGTCTTAAAGTAAATTCCCGAACCAAGTTGTATTTACGTATTAATTCATTTCAGTGCGAGGCATTGGAGAACGATATATGGGGCGAAGCATACAGGATCGCCACTAAGACGCTGAGGTCAGAGACCCCATATAACCTATGCGATGACAAAAGAAGGGAAATAGCGAATACCCTGTTTCCTAACAAGCCTATAAACGACTTCCTGATTAGAGACGATGAGAACTGTCCCAAAGAATTAACGGCGGCTGAACTCACCAGAGCCGCCAATTCCATCAAAATAGGTAAATCCCCTGGACCGGACCGTGTGCCACCAGAGGCGATAAAAATACTAGTGAATGAATGCCCAGAAGCTACTAGAATAGCACTCAATGAGCTGCTAACAAGACAAGAATTTCCAGACCAGCTGAAACTAGCTAAACTTACACTAATACATAAACCCGGTAAAAACCCGGACGAAGCCAATTCGTACAGGCCTATATGTTTATTAGATTGTCTAGGAAAACTATACGAAAATATTGTCAAAAATCGCCTAGAAGATGAATTAAGTGAAAGAGAGACTATCTCCAACAGACAATACGGATTTAGAAAAGCTAAATCAGCCATAGACGCGGTAAAAAGTTTAACCGATACTGTAAAAAACACAAATAAAAGATGGGCTATACTGGTTATGTTTGACGTAAAGAATGCCTTCAACTCTGCCAACTGGGCACATATCATAACAAAACTGGAATCAGCACGAGTGTCAGGATATCTCATCAATATCATTAAAAGGTATCTTACTAATAGATACGTTACAGTGGCAAAAAATACAGAACAGAAGTTAACAGCCGGCGTACCGCAAGGTTCTGTATTAGGTCCGACACTCTGGAATATATTATATAACGGGGTACTAGAAATAGACTATGGTAGAGATACTCTAGCTATTGCATACGCAGATGACCTGGCGATACTAGTCATGACTGACATGAACTGGAAAATCGAAGACAAAGTCAACACATGCTGCAGAAAAGTCAACAGCTGGATGGCTAGAAACGATCTCGAACTAGCAGGAAGCAAAACGGAAGTGGTCATACTAAAAGGACCACGACGAAGACCCGAGATGACTTTTCAAATTGGTAGTACTATTATAACCCCTACAAATTGTGCAAAATACCTAGGCATATACATCGACACAGGTCTAAGGTTCACAAAACACCTGACAAATGTAGTCCAGAGGGCGGAAGAAAGAACGGCAGCCCTACAAAGAATCATGCCGAATATAGGAGGCCCAAGCAGCCAAAAACGAAGAATGTACCTGCAAGTGGTACAGTCAACTATATTATATGGAACCCCCATTTGGGCAGACGTACTAAATTACAAAAAGTACAGAGACATGATAACCAGAGCCCAGCGAAAGCCTCTATTAAAAGTTACAAGTGCGTACAGAACCACTTCAACGATGGCCCTACAGGTAATAGCGGGCACGCTCCCTATTCACCTCCTAGCTAAAGAACGGCAGATGCTTTATAACTCTCGAAACGGCCACCTACCTCAGGTCAGAGCCGCCATTAGAGAACAATTACTAACAGAATGGCAAGCAGAATGGGAGGCACAGATAGACAAGGCACAATGGACCAAAAAACTAATACCCAATGTGATAGAGTGGTACAAATGTAAGTTCAAACGAGTAAATTTTTATTTTATGCAGTTCCTGACCGGACATGGATCTTTCAGGTCTTACACGTATCGTATACGAAAAACCAGCGATGATAATTGTGTCATATGTAAAGTAGAAGACGATGCGGAGCATTGTATCTTTAGGTGCAAGGTGTTTGCGTCGGAACAACACATAATGCGAACAAAGCTAGGAGAGATATCCTCTGACAACTTGATACGTGTCGCTATGGAAAGCAGAGAGAACTTTGAATTTCTTGTAGACCAAGTAACAAAAATTATGAAGAGAAAGTCCATGATAGAGAAAGAAACTGAGACAGGATGAGAGTGATCTGGGGCAATCCACCTCCATTTAAAACTAGTTATCATTGTATGAATATGTATGTAAATATGTGTATATGTGTATTTGTGTGTTCGTAGGTGTGTATGTGTATGTACGTATGTATGTGTGTATATGTGTGTAGTACACTTGTTTATTGCATACGTATGTATACTTACTTATTGTTACCTAATATTACCTAATACCAAATATTCTTACACCTTATTGTTACCTTGTATACCTATACATTTCATATACTCTCCCCCTGGTTCCTTACCGCTCTTAGGTAATACCATCGGCAAGGCCATTTACATATGGGCCTATTTTACATACATTTTTCTTCTGGTTCCTTACCGCTTCTAGCTAAGAACCAGCAACAAAACTTTATTACTAATTCAGGCAGCGCAAGGCATCTCTAAGTTTCGTTCGCTAACTGAACACGTACGGGGGTGTCTTGACGAAGAATGGGTGGTTTTAGTTGGTAGGCAGGGCAACAGAAAGGCATCCGTTTGCAGGACCTCCTCTACATAGGGGGAAATGGGCTCAGATGTTTTCCTCTGCCCTGAATCCAACACACGCCGAGCAATGGTATGGTGTTTAGAACATTTCCACCCTCATCAAAAAAAAAAAAAAAAAAAGGTCTATCCTCGTAGAAGGCTCCTTCGGTAATGTTGAATTCAAACAGTAGACTCGATACTTTTATAATGTTTACAGGTTGATCTGAAGAATGCATTTTTCCTGGTTCCAACACTCTATTTGACGAGAAGCCCAATAATTTTCCAAGACTATCGTCTTTATCGAAAGTAATGGTGTGATCTTGACAGAAAATTTCACATTTAAGCGTATTGTTGTTCGGTCTTAAAGTAAATTCCCGAACCAAGTTGTATTTACGTATTAATTCATTTCAAATGTACGCTTCTATATCTGTAATTTCATAACATCCTGATGGAATTTTGATATGGCGCAACTTTGTACGATCATTTTGCTCATAGAAATAAAACTTTTCACCATCGATGTTTGGAATTGAATTAAATGTATGAAATCCCAACACTGCTACATAATACTGTCGAAACGGATCAAGCACAAGAGGTACTTGAGGAGTAAACGAAAACTCGTTTGAAGTACTTGTCAAGGTCAACAATCGAGACATGACTGATATATGGTAAAAGGTGTAGTAAGTTAAATACCAAAATATGTTAAAAATTTCTTTATTTTTTCTTATACTGTTACATGTTTTTTTGTTTTTTCTCATAATATGACACTTCACAAAATACACATTTACTTTCCATATACATGCCGCAAACATCACTCCATTCATGTTTATCATAGTCTTTCTTGCAGGGTAAATAATCTTCTAGTGCGCGACGAATATCTTGAGGTAGTTCATACCAAACAACGCTTGTTATATTTTCCATAAAAATGCAAATGGCACTTCTCAATATGTCGTCAGATGGTTCCATTGTAGAGAAACTTTAAACAAATATGTCCACAGTTAATTTGGTTATAACTTTGATATTGATCGTTATTGTAGAAAATTCTTCCACCGTTCAAGTAGGATACTAGTTCTCGCGGTGGCTTCAAGCAACGATATGAATCAAAGTACTCTATATCGTTGTTTATCTTTCTGTAAGCTACCCAATGTGTACCGAGGTTTGTGGAAATGTCGAGATTTTTAATAGCACATTCACGTTTACGAGGGCTACGTGGTAAATTATCTCGCATGAACACGCCGTGGAAATTTGAAATTTTAAGCAGTTTGATAAATTTTTTCAAGTCCACATTGGTTAAAGGCCTATTAGGTAGCTTCAGCGGAAGTTTTTTGCCTTTTTTAAATATAATCCAAAGCCACCTTTAGCGTTTTTTCGCAGGTATAATCCTTTGCTTAGATGTTCCATAGCTTTATTGTGACGTTTATCCTCTTCTAGTTTCTTTTGAGCATTCTTAGAATCTATTACAGTCTTGGCAGTAGCGCTCGCTCCTCCAGCCAAACTACCGAGAGCGGATAGGCCTGCAAAGATGGGGATCAACGGCAAAATACCACCAGATTTTGGTTCGAATGGAATGATTCTTGGAACACGTACATTTTTCTTTCCACCTACATTCTTAACGGCTGTTCTAGCTGCTGCAAGTGCAAGTAGAGCAGATTTACGTAGATTTGGTGATGGAGGAGCACGTTTCAACGTTTTAATAATTGGCTGTAGCACATGTCGCTTAAATGAACCAACACCTTCACTGCGTTTCATACCCATACCCAGTTTTCGTTTAGCTTTCATTGCTGTAGTAGTCAACCAGGCAGTGGTTTTTTCATCCAAAGATGCGTCTTTTGCTTTAACTCGTTCCCACGCTTTGTTTTCCAACATCCAATCTGCTTTATGTCGATCTTTCAATGAATTACTTTGGGAATATGCGATATCGTGATCTCTCGCAGCTCGATCTAACGGATTTACCCCTGGATCTCCACGAGCTAGACGTTTCTGTAATTTAGTTCCAGGTCCTAGATATTGGTAACCAGGAGCATGCAATTCAAACGGTAGACTATTGATCAGAGAATTCAGCACTCCTTCGCCTTGAACGACCAACATTGAAATTAATCGCTTTTTGCAAAATGTCTTTATATAACCATGTGTACAAAATACATCTCAATCACAAAATGAAGGTCATTCAACAAGACAAGACACTAGCAGTATAAAACTTGGATTTTGTCGACAACGTGACAAGCACCAGCAAACATGGTGCATTGCTACCACATTCTTTTTGTGCAATCATATGTGGTCCAAGTGGGTGTGGAAAAACGAATGTGATGTTGGCATTACTTTTTGACCTGAATGGCGCTAAATTCAAAAATGTTTACCTTTATTCAAAGTCGCTGTTTTAACCCAAGTATCAATTTTTGAAGGAAGTGTTGGAGTCTGTGAAAGAAGTAGGTTATTTTCCATTTAAAGATAATGATGATGTTATAAGCCCAAGTAAAGCTAAACCAAACTCAGTATTCATATTTGATGACGTATCAACGGATCCACAACAAACAAAACGTGAATATTATTGTATGGGTAGACATAAGGATATCGATTGTGCATACCTATGTCAATCATACAGTCGAGCAGGTAAACAACTTTTGCGTGATAATGCCAACCTTATTGTATTGTTTAAACAGGATGAGCTTAATTTAAAACACGTCTTTGGCGATCACGTCTCACCTGACATGGCATTTGACCAATTTAAACAATTTTGTTCTGAATGTTGGATGGAAAAATACGGTACATTCGTCATTGTTAAGGATTTCGATACTTCTAACGGACGATATCGGAAAGGCTTCGATAAATTTATAAAATTGTAGGTATGATCGAAAAACACGCATTGTATAACAATATGTCAGACAAAGAGGTAGCTGCGCGCAAGCCTAAAGTGGCCGAACTAGCTCGTGTCATTCGCAAAAAGTATTTGGCATTCAAGTTAGGTAAAACAGAACAAGATGAGTCGCTAAATAAACTCTTTAAGCCCATAGTTAAACCTCTAAAAGATATTGCGCAATCGTCAAAAACATTGCATCATGCTATTAATAACAAGCTTAGACACGTTAAAAAGGAAGAGGTGAAAACGGAGGAAGAGATAAAAAAAGAAGCCGGCGATGACGATGTATTTTCCGATGCAGTATCAATCGATCAAGTTAACGAACATGAAATGTTTGATCCTAATAATGTTTCGAAAGAGGCTATTGATGAATATATCGAGCAATATCCTCCAATGAGCAATAAGTATATAAAAGAATTTTGGATGAAAGATAATAAAATTGATAAAAACTACGGACCTACTTACAATGATGAAATTGGTTGGATGTTGAGTAAACGCCGAATAAACTTTAACAAAAACAAAGGTAGTATACAAGTCATCAGTGATGGTAGTGGGGAAGGAGGATGGGTGCCGGGAACGCCAGGTCCATACCAACTAATTTTCTATGATAACCCCGAAGATTATAATGATAAAGATTTAAAGCACTATAAAAGTTTATTAAATAGTACAGAAGTTCATCTGGATTCCAAAGGTCGTCTTAAAGGTGCAACTGGAAAAAAATATCATCATATTATCCAACCGCTATTTAAACCTACCGATGAAACAACAAAGAAATCGCCACCGAAAACTCGATCTACTGCATTAAAGAGACAACCTTTCGAAGGTCTTGTTCGTTTAGCAAAAACGACTCGTTTATCATCATCAACGTCGCCTCGAACATCGGTATCTTCACCATCTATCTCCAAAGGATCAGGACTCGTCGATGATTCCCATTTGATCTACAACGATAATCCTATTGAATATGTGTATCGGGATGATCCAAAGAAACTATGCAACATACTCAAATTGCTGATTGCTTCCCAAGAAGCAGGAAACACATCGCACAATAACGAAATTGTTGCCATTTTCAACGAATTACGTGAAGCAGATATTATATATTAATGTTTGGATTATTGAAACATCATTTCCAACATGAGTGTTGACAAATTTGGTCGTCATCATTACCGTTCTAATGAACAAGTTGTTAAAAAGATACGTGAAGGCTGAAAGCAATCCATTTTGGATTTACAAAACCAGATACATGAAGTACTAAAGACATTAAACGAGATCCTCCTGTAGCAGGTATTCATCTTTCCAATAAGAAATATGTAGATGACAGCATTGAAGATAATTTAAGTAAAAAAGGTAACGAGTTGTCTAATGAGAATAAAATGACTGCTTCGAAAATATTTGATTTATCAAAACAAATGCATGAATTTAAAAATGATCTTGATATATTTAAACAAGAAATGACGAAGAATATTACAGATGCTGCCAACCAAAATGCACAAATTATGATGAAAACGTTGGAAATAGAAAAAAAGATTAAAACAGCGGATCTTAATTCACATGATTTAGATGAGCGTCTTAATGTAATGGAAGATTACCTCTTACATTATAAAGCTAACGGAACAACGAATTAGCTTTAGTTCAAAGAATCGAATCGTTGGAAGCTAGACATGGCATTTATCGAGGAGAAGATACAACTAGTTAACGAGCTGCACAAGCCTGCACGAAAAAATTATCCTCGTCGACGAACAATCATTAAAGGATTAGATTATTTGTGGCAAATGGACCTTGCTGAGATGAGACCTTATGCCAGTCAAAATAAATCTTATAAGCTCATTCTTGTTGTAATTGATTGTTTTTCAAAGTTTGTGAGGACTCGACCATTAAAGACGAAAACAGGTGAGGAAATTACTCTAACATTTTCGGATATTCTCGTTCATACTCGACGATGTCCGAAAAATTTACAAACAGACCAAGGCACAGAATTTTTCAATTCCAAGTTTCAAAATCTTATGAAAAAGCATAGTATTAATCACTATAATACCTTTAGTGTTAAAAAAGCAGCCATATGTGAACGAGTTATTCGAACATTGAAGGAAAAACTTTAACAAGTATTTCACTTAATGGAACTTACAAATAAATTGATATCTTGCCTCAAAGTACAAAAGAGTACAATAACACGAAACACAGCAAAATTCGACTTAGACCGATTGATGTTAATAAATCTTACGAAAAGGAAATTTTACGAAAATATTATACTCACTTGAAAATTGGTAGCCAAGAAAATTGAAAGTTATTGACGTGGTTCGCATTAGTAAAAATAAACACATTTTCGATAAGGGATATAAACCGAATTGGACAACAGAGCTGTTTAAAATTACTGAAATTAAAATAACGAATCCCACAACATACTTGATTGAAGATATGACTGAAGCGCCTATCAAAGGAGCATTCTACGAGGAAGAATTACAGAAAACATAAAATAAAGACATATATTTAGTAGAGAAAGTACTGCGCAGACGTGGAAATAAGATGTATGTTCAATGGTTGGAACTCGATAGTAGCCATAATAGTTGGATTAACGTTAAAGATATCATTTAGAATCTACTTTTACATACGTCGCGTAGATATACACTAAATGAGTGGGGGGTAACAAAAAGTATAAATTTCATAAATGCTGCAAGCTCACTCCCAGTTGTTCCTGCCTGTTCATCAATATGAGTTCTCAAGATAGTGGTTATAGTTCATCAGACGATATGGTGGTAGCTGTTGATTCGTCATTAGATGATATCGATTATGATGCTGAATTAGATAGAGTTTTAGCGAGAGTCGAAGAAGCAACCAAAAATGAACCATATTATTTACTAGAAGCATCCTATCCGCTTGACAACTGTATAATCAAAGTTGGCCTTTCCCCAGCTCGTCATTTCTCACCAGCCATTATTTTATGTCAGCACAACAAGAATGCAAGAATTAGTTCAAGCACGTTCGAGTGGGATGATATAATCGGAGTTTTTAAGCAGAAGATTAGCGATTTCTTTAACAGCACCTCTCAAGATGATTACAATCCTATCGAGTTTCAGTGTGGAGACTATTGTAAAATTAAACAAATAGTGTATGATTCAACCAAGTTCCTTGTTATTGAAAAGCATGGTCTGGAATACTATCTAGATGAAAGTGATGTCAACCAAATCCTAGAAGTAAACAGCAGTCTGGTGTGTCATCGTGTATCGTTATTGGATAATTTAAACTTTCATGCTTATTATAGAAATGGTATCAACTTAATAAAATCAAACTTTTGCAGCAGAAGCAGTTTATATGGACCACTTGAAGCTTTAACTGCGTTTTGCGAAATTTCCACAGACACTTTGTTAAGTCATGCTTTAAGAGAATATTTGTATTATTATAAAATTAAAGTTGTAAATGATTTTATGTAATAATCAAAATAAATGCTATTTATGCAAACATGTCTTTTTTATTTTCACGTCGAATGTCTCACAACACTGTAAAAGATAAGCTGAGACATAAATTACAGGAAAACAATGTATATTTTTTAAAGTTTTTATTTTCTACTTATGATTACAAATTGATTTTTAACAAAATTACAATTATCAATCTACATATTCATTTAAAAATAGCCGGTCCATTTTCCTGTGGAGATTGATAAAGCTATAAAAAAAGCTATATTTCCACCAAAAATAGTAAGACTGACTAAATGCATACTCAATGATACTAAAAGTAAAGTCATGTTAGAAGGACGGGTTTCAGATAGCTTTATCACCAATAGAGGTCTGCGACAAGGTGACCCGTTATCAACAGATTTTTTCAATTTGATCTTAGAGAAGATTTTACGAGAATGTAACATCTACACTAGAGGCACAATATATCATCACAGGCATCAATGCGTAGCATATGCAGATGACGTTACCTTAATAACAAGGAGACCTGCAGAATTAAGAGAAATCTTTACTAGAATAGAGAGAATAGCCAGGGAATATGGTTTAGAAATAAACGAAGAAAAAACAAAATATATGGTGACAAGGGGAAAAGAAAATCATCTAGGACAGTCCTTTAAGATACAAAGCCCAAGTAAAGAATATAACTTTGAAGTTGTTAGCCAATTTCATTACTTGGGAGTGACACTAACAAATAGGAACGAAGAGAACCAAGAAATCATAAAAATAATGGCCAAAGGTAGTAAGAGTGCTGGGAGCCTGACTAAGATACTGAGGTCGAAGATAATATCCAGCAAAAAAACGAATATATACAACAGTTATCCGACCTACAGTACTCTATGCTAGCGAGACCTGGACACTAAATAAAGATTTGGAAATAAAATTAGATAGATGGGAACGAAAAATTCTTAGAAGGATACACGGAGGTGTAAAAGAGGGGAACATCTGGCGAAGAAGAACGAATGATGGGCAACCAAAAATAACAAGACTCGCTAAAATTCAAAGATTAAGATGGCTCGGACATATAGCAAGAATGAAAGAAGGAAGAGTTCCCAATGAATTAATAAACACGGAGGCTGGTACAAAATGAAAAAGAGGCCGCCCCAGAAGAATATGGCTGAAGTCGGCAAAAGAAGATCTGAAGTCGCTGCGGGTACAAGATTGGAAAAACTTAGCACAAGATAGACAGTTGAAGCCTTGGGCCTTTGAGGCCTGTTGAGCTGAACTATATATATATATATATATATATATATATATATATATATATATATATATATATATATATATATATATATATATATATATATATATATAGATATAACACGTCGGATTAAGTGGACTCCGTAATAGGTTAAAACACTTTTGGGATCCGTATACATTTCTTTGCGTACACAACTAAACTCCTCCGATGTTGCCAATAATTTGATTAGTCGTAGATTTTTAAATTTTACAGCAGGTACGTTTTAGAACTTCAAATTAATTTAAATATCAGTCAATTTAGTTATCGAGACATTTCACAAATACGTACTTGGTTAATGTAGTTAAATATTTTATGGTGGTAATTTATATTACTTGCTTTCAAAACTTCCACAAAATTTATTTTAAATTCTTATCACTACAGCTGTTTCGGCTAATTGCCTTTCTCAAGTGATCTGTTTTTGGCATGGGTTTACACTTTATAGTCTCTAGTGAAATAGGTTCTAACCTCCGAGAAAGTGAAAAATATCTATTTGCTATACGGATTTAATCTATAGATGAAATATTAGAATGCTATAGAAGAATGCTATTAGCAGCAAATAATATGGCAGATAATATGCTGGAATTAGCAGTAGCATGTACTAACAGTGGCCATACCTAGCCCAATGTTAGTACATACTTTTAGAAAAGAGAAAGCCAACTTATCCAATTCAAAAGCAGACAAAATTAATTCCAAATATGGATCGTAAGCCAATCCCTTATGCAGCGTATGAAAAGCTGCTAAAAGTGGAGCAAAGAAAACCAAAGATTTTAATCAGATTAAATGTATACGAGATAAATACATTAAACTATTTATGCAAGGAAAGGATGTAAAAAATCGCTGGAAGGAGTTCTTTAACGACCAATTAAACGAAGAGTTTGACAAAGCATCTCAAAATGACGACCGCGGAAGTAATTCAAGAGCTACATAAGATGAAAAAAGAAAAGACATAGGTCCTGATGGCATCCCTGTATATATATGATCAGCATTAGGAAAATTAGGAACAAGTTGGCTAACAGGACTATTTAAAAGAATTTTGAAAGTAAGGCGAATACAGGATGAATGGAGAAGTAGCATTTTGGTACCTGTATACAAAAACAAAGTAGATGTTAAACTCTGTACAAACTATAGAGCCCTAAAACTACTCTGTCATACCATGAAACTGTGGGAGAGAATAATTGATAGTAGGATACAGGAAGAAACAGAAATATTAGGAAATCAGTTTAAATTCATGCAAGGCAAATCAACAACGGATGAAATTTTTATCATAAGGCAAGTAATGGAAAACTAATGTTAGAACAAGTGAGGGTAAGACTGATAAATTTCATTTGAGAATAGTATTGCATCAGGGGTCAGTGCTAATCCCTTATCTCTTCTAATTAGTGTTGGAAAAATTAACGAAAACATGTCAAGCAGATATCCCTTAGTGCCTGATGTATGCTAACGATGTGGTGTTAGTAAGAGATAAGGAGAGATAATTGAATTAATGATTGAGACAATGGAGATGAGCGCTTGAGCAAAAAGGTCTAAAAATAAGGCAAACAAAAACAGGGTATCTAAAGTGTGCATTTAAAAATCAACTTCAGCTTTACTTTAAATTAGGTTGTATTTATTTATGTAAGTTAATTAAACCAATAATTAAAAAAAGGGAGCTGATTCCAAACCGATAATTTTTATTCAGAGATAAAAAGTATCCCATGATTAATTGAATATACAGAATTATCGATATAACTAAGTGAGAAACTTGTTGAGAAATACGTTTTAGAAAAAAAAATTGTGCTAGTCTTTTTTGACATAGCTTAGGCCTTTGCTAAAGTATAGCATGGGAGTTTAACCTACAAATAGTATACCTATTAGAGCCTAAACTAAATGAGTCCAAATTAATTCACGTCAAGTTTATACATCTGAAAATCAAAAACATTCATTTTACAAAAAACAATGTCTAAATACCTTATGCATCTTTCACAATTACATGAGACCTGTACTTGAGACTTCTATAGTATATGTTAAAAAAAGGGAGGAACTAAGTGATCAGAAAATGTATCCGCAACTCCTATAGTCATTAACTTGGTACTGATATATCTGCTCCCCGATTTTAGTAAGCAGTCACCACACCATTAAAACTGCTACATCCATGTTTCCTATTATCCAACGATTAGCCAGTCCAGGACTATATGCATAATTATGGTACTGATATTGCTGCTGTCCCTCATAAATAAATAGAATATGCAAGGAAGTTTTTGGCAATTTCATACGGTTTTTGTGTGTTACAATATAATTTCTCCGAGCAAGTAAAGAATATCTATCCGCTATCCGAATTTAATCCATAGATTAAATATTAGAATACTATAGAATAATGCTATTACCAGCAAAAAAAAACTGTATAATAGTAGTAACGATAAAACCAAATAGATATTTATTAACAGAGAAAAGAGATGATGTAGAATAGAGCATATAACGTAACAATAGACCCATATAATTTTGAAAAATTGGGGTGTTTTAGATATCGCAGATAACGTTGTCACATAAGAGATAAAAGGGAAAATTCAGGTAGCAAACTGATATATGTATCACCTCAAAACACTTTTAAATCCAGAAGTGTAATGCGAACTACTAAAATCAGGATATATAAAACAATGTAAGTAAAACTCAGGTATTAATTAGATCAGGATTGCTAGAAAAGCCCTCAGAAGTGTTTTACGACCGGGAACTAATGCTAAGGTCAAACAGGTATATAAAAATTGCACCGTCGTACAAGAAACTAAATCTCAACGCTAAAGTTATTGTTTTGCACTTTGTATTGATTTGTGATCTTATTAATAACATAATTATATATTTCTTTTTGCGACGCTCAATCGGTTCTTATTTTATTTTTTCATTGTTTGTGTTTTACTTATTGTAATTTTTTTGCTTAAAACTTAGCAATTGCCAGCTTGTATTCTGTTGTTATTCTCTTTTGTAGTGTTTTTGTTAAAAGTGCTTTTAAATTCCAAATATTTAGACCCATGAAACATTTCAAAGTGATAATCATATATTTTTTTATTATCGTTGATTTGGAGGACCTTTTTTTGCGCTTTTTTCTATTGAATGTATTCATGTTTTTTGCTTACTAATAAATATTTTCTCTACTATATTAAACTCATCGTCGAAGGTCCGTATAATATGAGCACCTTAATTATTAAACTGTGAGATTTTCTGAATTTGCTTTCCGGGAGATGCTCTCCAAAACGATGATAAACACGATTGGAGACAGGGCATCTTCCTGTTTGAGGTCATTGGACATTTGAAAGTAAGTTGGCAGTTAATTTTCTAATGTATGCCTAGTTCTTCCATAGCATTTTAGTTACAATCTTATAATTATATCATATGTTTGTTGAAAATCTATAAATAACTAGCTTAATGTTTTTTTTTATTCCCAACATTTTTCATTAAGTATATAATAGTGAATATTTAAACAACGGTTCATTAAATTTTCCTAATTTTACATTAATCTTTCCTAATTTCACATTTGTGGTTGCTGGATGTCAAAGAAGACACCATTTTCCATAGCGGGTACTATGATTCCAATGGGGTAAAGTAAAACCTACATATTTGTTGCCAAAATTACTTTGCTGCTGTATCGAGTACCGTTTACTGGTATATGAATTTTGTTACGAATTTATACTGTGTGCTAAACTTTATTAAATCTTTTATCGCGAATTGAAAAGCATGTTTTAACCTTTATTTGTAACATTTTTCTTTAACGTTTAGTGAAACATTTTACGTTTATCTAAATAATTATTTTTGCGTTACATTGATATTTATGTGGCAATTGGTAAAGTCATTAGTCTTTTCTGTCGTATCACATTTTCTTGATTTTTTTGTAGACAAGCGGTTTAGTTTGTGTAATATAATCTCCCCAATTCATTTCATAATATATTGATTTCAAAACAGCTGTTAGGAGAATTCGTTCACTTTTTATAAAGCAATTTGATTTTTAATATTTTGACCACGCATATTTAGGTTTTCCAATATTTGGGATTTGTATAATCTTTATGTATATAATTATCTGTTTATTGATTTTAGTTTTTAAATAGAGTTTGGAATGGAATCTTCCTGTTTGAAATCAATGTACATTTGAAAATAAGTCGACAATTTTCTTTTCTGCCAAGGTATTTCATAGTTTTATTCTTATGATTATATCAGTGTTTGTTTAAAATCTATAAATAACTAGTTTAATGTTTTCTTTTGGATTCTCAACATTTCTCATTAACTGCCTAATAGTCAATAATTAATCAACGATTTATTAAGTTTTTCTAATTCCACACTAATATTCACCTACTTTATAGTTCGCCTATTTACTCAATCGTTCCAGGTGTATTAGAAAAAATACTGTATATCCTAATTATTAATAGAGAGATAGCTTATATATAGCTTATATCGCTATAGTTTGGGCAATACATTTTATTATTCCTTTTCTGTATGGGTATACTTTTCAGCAAGTTGGTACTTGCTCTTACTTCTAAATTGACAGATCAGCTGTTTAACTGCCTGTACTGAACTTTCTTTTTCATTTTGCAAATATATATAAAAATTAATAAAAACCACTCTGACATACCGTTGATTGAAATATTGGATACCCTATACTATTTAATCAACGGAAATACTAAGATCTCACGGGGAGAATATTATGAGTTATTTCTGGTTTCGTCAAAATTTACACTGAAATTACTAACAAGAGAGTGCTCTCACTTCCACATGTTGAAATTAATATATAGTACCAACAGATGCTAGTCATATACCATCAGCACTAGTAAAATGGAAACTATCAAATTAATGTCAATTTCATTTAATCAAACGTACTAACCTTAAAAATGATCATTTAAGGAAACACACCTCAAAAATATTGACAATAAATTAAAAATAGCTTAAGCGTTATAAAAGTTACAGAGCAGCAAAGCTCACAGCATGAGAATAGTGCCTCGTACTTTTATATAGAAATTTGTTGACAGACAAATATTTATTTTTTTATATACTAGGTTCTAAAAAAAGTGTACTCAAAACGAATACATATTATCTAACAAGTGTTTTATTCCAGTTTTATATGAAAGCACCAGATCTTAGATATTATAAATTTCGTCATAGGTGCAAATTTGAAATGAAAACCAAATGTTAGAGCATATAGTGAAATATAAATATCTTAGCCCTCTATTGCCCGACTTTTTTGTAAACTTGTTTGTTTATAAAATGTTTTAATTTGTATATGTGCTCAAATATCCATTGGCAACTAGTAACTTTTTTAGATTTTTTAAATTTCGTTTGGGGAAAGTTTTGGGAGTGTTTAGCAAAAACTAACGAATTAAGTTATATACTTATTTATTATGCCATTCAAAAAAACAAATATTTGTAGTTGTAAAACATAAAGCAACTTTATATTTATCGCACATTACTTTAGAAGTATTACAGCATCCTGGTTTTTTGCATCTTCCCTTTTTTCAGAAATTACTGGCCAGTGGAGGGTTTGGTCAAGCCTAACTTCCTTTGGTAGTACAATAGCAATAGATCCTCTCCTCTGTTTTTTTACAATTTCGTTCTCAATTTCACTGAGCCTGGGACGTCCTTTGTTTTTGATCTGGTCATTGCTTGCTAACAGTACGCTACATAAGTGGGACTTCAACTGTAACAAAGGCAACTGGATTTTATTTTTAATTTCAAAGTAATCGCAATCACGACGATGCAACAACCAGCTGTTAAAAACAGCTAAATCCAGAAGGTGAAAAAATATTTTTAGATACCACTTTTTAGATCTTATAGTAATTAGATTATATATCTAATTACTTATATATCTAATCTTATAGTAATTAGAATATAGTAATTATTTTTAGATCTGTTCAGTAAAGAGCACTTAGTGAATCCATAAGATCGACACCTCCAATAAATTTATTATAAAATTGCACTGAATTTCGACAGCATACAATAATTCTTGATTTTTGTTTCTTATCCCACCTCTTGACTAACGAAGTAGGCTCAGAACCAACAAATGTACTAAGCAAATGAACCGGTTTATTATCGTACCACTTTAACGCTGTTTGTCTTATGCCATCTACTGTAGCGTGCTTTTCTTCTACAGTACATCTGCCGTGTTTCTTCATATTCTTGTCACCAGAAAAATGGCAATAAGGCAATTTGTTTGGAAGAACAGTTCCCAAACATTGCAGTCCACGTTTTTCCATTTCAATCTGCAACTGAATGCTATTGAACCAGTTGTCAAAATATACTTTATAGTATTTGTTTGGTTTGACTATCTCACACAATCTTATTACTACATTACCGCTGGTGTCTACATTAGGTAAATGAAGAGGATGTTTAACAGTTCCTGTATATAATTCCCAATTATAAACAGTACCATTGCTATCACACAAAACAAATGCCTTGTATCACCATTTTTGGGTTTGTTCTTCATATATTGTTTTAAAGAATGTGCCTCTTTGAATGGTATCATTTGTTCATCAATACACAATTTTTCACTCATTGGAATACTTTGAAAATTTTAAAATAGACCGTTGATGAATGGTCTAATTTTATATAACTTATCATTATTGTTGACCATATTTTTGTTATTATTGAAATGCATTTTAGTTTTTATTTCTTCCCAGCGATTCCTTGATATAGTATCGACTATTTGAGCAATACGTGTTTCCTTCTGCCAAAATGATCTTGTCCTTGGCAAACCATATATTGACATCAGTAGAACAGATTCAATAAATGGGTTTAATTCTGCTAGTGTCATATTCAATGGTTTATTTATATTCTTTTGCAGTGCATACAAATTACTTTGTTCTACTATGTTTTGCAGCATATTGGTAGATATCATCTTTTTAAAATAATGTAGAGGGGATTCCGGTTCTAATAATTTTCATTTGGGTAAATTACTTTTCCATTCTGGAATTTGAAATACTGTTCGGGAACCACTCTTCCACTGAATGTTTTTTACGATCATTTTTGACCTTTTGAGCACATTTTGTTCAGTGTGTTTTTCTGTTTTATCGGTATCGCCCTCATCTTCATCTTGGTCTAAATCTAAATTGGTATCCTGGTCTAAATTTGCTTCGTACAAATCGTCTTCATTTTCTATTTTATTTGATCCTGGATCGATTGATATCTGAGTAACTGGAAAATTCATTATCACTTTCTTATTATCACTGTCAAAGTCAGAGTCTTTGGATTCCTCGGATATTTACTGCTTTTCACGTAGAACGTTTTTGTATCCATCTTAAAGAAATAATTTAAAATAATATTGTCCAGTGTGGATTCAAAGCACAGTACTGAAACAACACAATAAAATAAACAAATGTTAACGGTAATCAATATCTAAATGCTGATATAATGCCCCTGTATGTATTTTTATATAAATTGTACACAATTTATAACAATAAATCTCGATCCAAAAAAAAAACAAACTAATAAGGCAGTCATGTCCATTTGACATACTGTTAAACATTTCCATATAGGTTTCATCATAGGTTAATAGAGTGTATTAAAATGTATAACCAAATGTTGCCTGAAATTAACAGAGGGCATACTAGAGTCGGAAATAGCTAGGGTTAAAATAGCTGTATCGAGCGAGGATAAGGTTATTGATGAGGAAAAAAAGACCTATCGCTAAGGAAGTGAGAAAGTAATTGGCAAACGCAAAGAGCACTTTAATTACATTAAATGAAATATGCATTAGAATCTATCATGACACACATATCTTGATACATATGAAACAAGACAATTAATAAACACGTTAAGAAATAATAAGAGATAATAAATAATCTTAAGAAATAATATCCAAAATTTAATTTTTAATACACAAAAGAAATAATGATATACAGAAGATAAACTAATTAAAAAAACGTTATTCCCTTATTGTACGCAAGAGAGATACCTCTAGGAAAAATCAAAACGATCGAAAATATATACCAAAACAACACAATAAAAGTAAAAGTAGAAGAAGAACTAACCGACCCTATTGAAGATAACAATGGGATAAGACAGGGATATTACCTGAGTCCTTTATTATTCAACCTGATTATGGATGAAATAATAAAAAATAAGAACTAAAAAAGGATACCAAATGGAAAAAAAATAAATTAAAATAATCTGCTGTGCAGACGAGGCAATACTACTCTTTCAAAGTGAAAATGATTTACAACGTATGCTACGCCAATTGCATATAACCGTCAGAAAATTTAACATGTTAATTTCCCCAAAAAGACAAAATGTATGGTTACAACAGCAAATTTACTAAGATGTTAATTGACGCTGAAAGGTCATATAATAGAACAAGTGTTAGAGCTTAAATATCTAGGCATCACATTATCTAGCTACGGACAGCTCGAAACTAAAGTAAAAGACCCAGTGAATAGAGCAAACAGAGCCACAGGCTGCCTAAATGAAACATTATGAAGAAATAAAAATATCGGAAAAGAAACGAAAGGCAGAATTTACAAAACTGACTCTTAACAGTGACAGAAAGATAAAATAAATCAGTCATATTAATGTAGAATAGCAGAGGAGAGAGTGTTTAGAGAAAATAATGAATGTCATATTAATGTAGAATAGCAGAGGACAGAGTATTTGTCTTAGCTTTGGACAAGTGCCCAATTGAAAAAAGAACACAGGTCGTTCAAAAAAGACCGAACTCTAGAAAGAAAATAGAATAGATTTAAAAAAATAAAAGCATAAACATGTCTTTTTCTACTTTTTTAATATTGAAGATACGTAAATAGAACATTGAATTAAAATGTAACCTTTGATATCTGTGATAAACCCATCACCTGAACAGTGGCGCCGATGTATGTAGTTAAGATTGTTTACACTTATTTTACCTGTTTATTTTTTTATTATCTATATATGAGTTGTGACAGATACCACAAACTTATTTATTTTTCACAAAGAGGCTCTTTAGAACCTAAAATTATTACTATACAAATCTGATTCGACATAACATCTTCAAAAAGTAGTCACAACTGCTAACATATAATTAATTAATATAATTTATTATTAAAATCCTAAAACCCCTCAGAATCCCGTTTATGAAACGTTTATGGGCAATAGACGAGACGATGCGCAGGTGTAACAACTACAGGTCAGGAGGCGCTCAGCTAAGGTCAGTTTTGGCCAACAACTCACACAGAGAGGTGTATTTCTCCAAGCCTTAACCGGCATCATTTTTTTTGTTTGTCTTAAAATCAGGTAGAAAATCTGGGATTGGATTTAATGTTTTCCTTGAACATCAAGGGAGAAATTGGAACAAATGATAAAAAATCTTGATTGAAAAACCGGCTTCCAAATCTGCAGAAATTAATATTTAAAACCCGGCTTCCAAATCTACCGAAATAATTATTTAAAACCCAGGTGAGCAATTAAATCATTTAGTTTTATAGGCCTATCATTTTATTGATATTTTCATTGTCTTTTGAAATATTAAAAGTGTAAAATCCGAGTTTTCTCATATGTATCATGTGGCCTTGAGCCTAGATCGTAAATTTATCGGACACCTAATTAGTTTTTTTCTGTTTTTTTTTGTATACCTACTCGGTATAAAAACTTTCATGCCTAATTTACTAGATATTCTTTAAATGCGCAGACGCAATAAATAGACAGGATGACAGTCAGCTGATGAAATAAAATGTTTGTTTATTGTGGTAATTCGATGTAAGAGTATGTGTTGACAGTCATCTTTGGGTGCCTTGATGTTTCTCTAAATGTTATTTTTTGTAGATTTCACCCGATTAGGATAACGTTTAAGATTAGAAGTAGTTTAGCCAAACACCTACTTCAACCCATTGGTAACCAGGAACCGATTGTCTCCAGAACCACAGCGTTCTTCTTCATTCGTTTTTTTTTCGGAGCCCCAAGGACCGTCATAGTCTTAAGGGGACTTAACCAGGACAGCTGTAGTACTGTGACAGACATTAACAACAAGTTTCTCAGGGTTAAGGTTTTTCTTGTAATTTACAACTTTGTATATGCACGGTTTTTTAGTATTTATATTCCCTACCTTACCTATCTAGGATTTAACTTTCGTAACTAACCTTAGTGTTAAGATTTCGCTTCTCCCATGGACTAAGATTATATATTTACTAATACACCTTTTTGTTTGGCCCAGTAGTGGGGATCTTTCATTTTGTCGTGGCTTTTTGGTCCTCGCATACCGTAGCCCCACTACTGTAATTATATTTTCTATATATATATATATATATATATATATATATATATATATAGGTGAGTTTTGTTAGTTGTTAATATTATAAATATATTTGTTACAAGTAGTTTTGCTTTTATTTCAGTTCCTGCTTACAGTTATAATATAGCAGAACAAGGTCAATAGTGTCTTTTCGGTTTTTAAACATTATTACAGGGTATTAAATCAATAGTACTTTATTCCTTGTTGTTCATAAATTCATTTATTTTTTTCGTTAATTTCCTTCAGAAATTAGCTGGCACCCATTTTAGTATTTTCCTAGGCATCTCCGTATATTCTCTTATCTTACCCCTTTTATAGTTCCAGATTTTCCGGTGCATTATTATATTGTATTCTTTTGGTTAAAAGATCTCTTTTCCCCTTATCTCAAAGCCAAATTCTAGTGTAGTGAGGCTAGCCCGAATTCGTGCTTGAGGTTTTGTGTCTCTGTGTTCTTTTTAGCTAAGCCATTCTTTTTATTATAACTTCTTTGCTAGTTCTTCTCTAATTTATCACCTTCTCCATATACCACCCCCTAAATTTTATTTAGGTTTCAATACACGGCATGTAAAATTTAAATTTTTAATAAAAAGTAAAAGATTACGCGATACTTATAACTGTTACGGGTATATCTAAAAATCAAGAAACTTTACTTTACTTAAACTTATCAGACATATGAGCTAAACACAAATCTGACTAATTTCTAATACAGGAAACACATATAGGGCCTAACCTAGGGTATTTGGTATATAGCTGATCGCTGAAAACCACATTATAGATATAGACATACTATTTCTATCGGAAAAAAAGCAAAGAATAACTCAAAGTAAGAAAGGACAAAACCAGTCAGCTGAGAGAACCCCTTAACGATTTTGAGCTTGGATCCACCATCTACATATTTAATGAAAAATAATACAAATACCGACATTGAGGATTGGAGCACAAAGCTTATTACTAAATCTGAACCAAAAACACTACAATGGCTTATCCAGATGATGAACAACTGTATTCAAATTAGGAGATAACCAAAGTCTAGAGACAAGCCAAAGTTGTTACCTTGCTTAAACCTGGCAAAAACTCCAACGACCACAAAAACTATCGGCCAATATCTTTATTTTGTCAGCTATTCAAAGTGATGTACATCACAAATACTAAATCAAAGATGGGTACAAAAAATATCGGGTATCAGTGGTGGTATTTTTCAATCTAAATGCCGCTTACGACACCTTAACTTACAAAATATTTTTTCAAAAACTATATGATATCCCCTTACATAACAAACTCACATATATTGTCTGCGTATGCCTACACAAGAGAATATTTTTTGTATCACTCAATGGTAAGAATAGCAGATGAAGAACGGTCTCGCTTGGGGTAGCATAAAGGCACCTACACTTAATATAACATTTACACAAACGAACGATCCATAACGGTAGATACTAGGACTTCTATTATATAGACGATACACCTATTATTGCACAATAAAAATAAACTATGAATCAATTTTCAGCCCAAAACCCCTGTAACGCTCGTGTGTTCCTTCAATTTCCCTAACATAGACGCTTTCACAAAACTGAACATCCAATAATGTCATGAAATTGTTGAACGTAGACTCCCTATAAATTCCTTGAAAATAGTTTGTATCGCACGGGGTCAGTCACAGATTATTGTTTAAAACTAAAAGGTAAATTGAGGACCAGAAATAATATTGTTCGCAAGCTTGTCAGCTAAAAATGAGGTGCACATCCTTCGGCCCTTAAAACATAGACGTTTGCACTATATGCATCTGCTGCCGAATATACTTTGTTAGACAAATTAACCATATTTTCTTTTTGAGCACACTACTATCAATTTTAACACAAAAATATCTATTGTAGCTCTTAACCATATTTATTTTGAGATAACCGTTTATGGAGATATCATAATATGTGGTACACAAATAAGACCAGAACTAAAATAAAAAAAAGCTTTATGCAAGATATCGCAGAAGATTGGATGAAATAAAATTAGTTTTTATTAATCGGATGCTTACATAAAACGTACAAAGACATACTCACGTAAACAAAATATATTACGAAATTTCTGTAATTAAAAAAAAACATCGAGTTGGGCATTGAATTAATAAAATTATATTAAATAAAAGAACATTTTTAAAAATACAGAAAAATAAAATTTCCTATGCAAGCGAATATTCCATTAAATAATAAGCCCAAATCCTTTTGTATCTATATACCTGTTTTTAAAGAACCAGTTACCTTTTAGTACGTAGTTATACCAGGTAATAAGATATCCTCTGTTACTCAGTGTAATGCGTATTAGATTACACTGTCTACGAGAAGTAGATAAAAATAAGGAGCCCATATGAACCGTTCAGGGTATATGTTGAAAATATACGGTATAATCGCACGGTTGCCAAACTCTCAGAGCTTACTTAAACCGATTAACGTATGGTTCAAATATACATTGAAGAAGATCTGTACGACCCCTATAATATATACACGTGAACTAAACGATATACATTTATGATACAGGGGTATTTACGGGCTTCAAATTTTTTTTATAAATTATTAAACTCTACATGTTGATGAATTTACAGAACCAATATTATGGAATGGTCAAGTGAGCTCCGTATATCGGTATCCACTTGACCACGGAGCTCAATTGAACCTGAATTTTAACATGGGCGGAGTCCACTTTATGCCGTAGATATATATATATATATATATATATATATATATATATATATATATATATATATATATATATATATATATATATATATATATATATATATATATATATATATATATATATAGAAATACGAGCAATAACAACGGCAGAGTATAAACCGAAACTATGGTTGAGATACGTTGACGACACCTTCATTATCTGGACACATGGGGAAGAAAAACTAAATACATTCCTAAATCACATTAATACCATCCACCCCAAAATTCAGTTTACTATGGAACTAGAGAAAGACCAACAGCTACCGTTTTTGGATGTTTTAATAATAAAGAAAACAGATGGAACTTTAGGATACACGGTATACAGAAAACCAACACACACCGACAGATATCTACACGCTGACTCACACCACCATCCTGCACAACTGCAGTCAGTCATAAAAACCCTGACTATAAGATCAGAAAGATTAACAGATGAAGAAAACAGGAACAAAGAAATGAAAACGGTCAAAACAGCATTAAGAAAAAATGGCTTCACCACGTACACAATTGAAAAGGCACAAAAATCACAAGGAGAAAAAAGCAAAGAATCAACAGAAGAAAAAGAAAAACCTATTGCTAAGACGATTTTACCGTACGTGAAGGGCACTACGAAAAAAATCAGTAGAGTCCTAAGAAAACATACAATAGAGACAATATTCAACACGGATAAGAAAATTTCTAATATGCTTAACTCCGCAAAAACCAAAATCCCACTAGAAAACCAAGGAGTGTACAAGATTCCCTGTGAGGACCGCGACAAATCCTACATCGGACAGACTTATCGAAGAATTCAAGTAAGACGAGAAGAACATCGAAACGCTATTGCAAAGCAAGAAAAGACATCTTCCCTTGCACAACATGCCCTAACAACAGGACACACAATCGATCTAGAACAGACAATAATGCTAGCGAACATCGAACACAAAACCAAGCGAATAATCAGGGAAGCCATAGAAATAGAAAAATATCCAAATAACCTAAACACTCGAGATGATGCCCAAAGACTTCCAACAACATGGAAACCAGCTCTGCAAAGAACCGTCCAAAAAAATTCAACTTTAGTTAACGCACAGAAAAAACAAACAGCGAGACCGCCAGACAAGGCCCCGCCCACTCGCACACAGGCAGGACCAATCACAAGAGCCCGCGCGCCGCCGAGAGAGTATTTAAACGAGCGCCGAAATACCCAGTCGACCAGTACTAATTGAGTAATATATATATATATATATATATATCCCGCTATCCTTTTAAACTCTTTTCACGTTGTAGTAATTTAGCATAACCAAGAATTGCTATCATTTTCTATTTATAAATTGTGTATGTTCGTTTAGTGCACCTTTGTAGGCTTGGCACTGTTGTCGATTTTTCAATATTCGGATTTTTTTTATATATTTAATTTTTTACGTCATACCTACGTTTTAACATCGAGCGGTAAAATCACTGTATTTGGCATCATTTTAGTGCCAATAGATGTTGCCGGTATTAATCCTTAAAATAATATTTTAGATACCTAAATATCGATCGCTTTGGGTCAAGTTCGAATAACGACATTGAAACTACCTGCTCACAAGTTGCAGTCTCAACGGGTTTTTTTCTTCGTTTAGATGTTATATTTATTCAACCTAGATATTTTTGCCCAGAGAATCGTGTAGGGGAATATTTTACATAAATTTCAATTTACAACCTGTTTAGTCGAAGCTATCGATAAATAGTTTGAGATAAATATTATGGTTTTATGGGATTAAGGCCTTAATTATTGGTGTGATCGTGTAAATGTTTGAAATTTTGATTTCCATTCCGGAAATCGTTCTCAAAAAACGTTTTTTTGTACAAAATGTGTATACACATGTTTACATAATTTGTACAATAAACAAAGTTATTGTAAAATAATAGTGGAAATCAAAACGTTAAATATTAGTTAATTAAAAATGTAATTTTCATCTCAATAACGACCAATAATTGTGGCTTAATCACATAAAAAAATAATATTTGACTTTGACCATGCCATAAGAAAGTAGTTCACGGAACCTCGCTAAATAGTTTAAAAAAATCTTATACAGAAATTTAAATTCTAAATAGTATGAGGGGTAGCTGACGAAAAATTCGTAAAGACGTACAGTTGATTTTGCTTTGTTTTTTTAAACAATCTTAAAAGGCAAAAAAAATAATTTTTTGCTTATAAAACGTTTTTTATACATTCTAAAGAAAAATAATTCAAATAAAAGTTGTAGACCATAAAAAGTTTTTTATGTAGAGAAATACCAAATTTAAATACATAAATAATTGATATAATTTCAAAAAACCGTAAACCTTAAGATATTATGTTTGTAGTAATTTATAAATGTTAATAACTTTGTTTTTTGCCTAACGACAGGTAATATAGCTACTTGAAATTATGGCAATTGATCAGTTATTAAAGTGGGCTAAATATCAAGCAGATCAAAAAATATTTTACAATTTATTCAATTTGTTTATGACAGAAAGCGATTATTTAAACAACCGTACTTGGCACTTTCAGTTTTAGGGTATATTAAAAAAACTTTTACATATTATTAAATTTCTTAATAAAAACCAGTTTGAATATGGGACTTTTTAGTCTTTAGACCACTTCACGTTTTTTAGTTTCTTTGACAAGTGAGGATTGTCTATTCCCTTATTTCTTAATATGGGCTATGAGCAATTATCTAGTCAACACTATTATAGAAGTTACTCATACTTTTCCAGTAGTCATTCAGACGGTTCATCTTAATTGTCCCCATATGGAACATAAGTCCGAGAAAAGTCTTCAATTCTGTTTGTGTTGTCTCTTTCCAAAACGCAATCCTCGATTTTTCTGAACGACTTTGTGCAAATATTTTGTCAGAGTCAATCAGAGTCACTTCCACCATTCATTTACTCGACATCGTCCTCGCCAGATGCTTCTAACAATGATTGTAATTCAGCAGTGGTCAATCTACGTTTATGTTCACATCTAGCTTTTTTAGATGTCGAAGGCATATTATTTACATCCATCTTTTTATAAATACTATAACTCACTTTTACGGAGGTAATTAGGAATAAAAACGTTGTACTAGAAACTATCAACTTACGACTTCCAATACTATAAGGCCACTTGAGGTACAATACGTTTTTACTCAATAATAGTTCCTGTATAAGTAAAATTGTTTTTTAATGTGCTTTATTAAAGCACACTAGACATATTCCAGTTTTGCCATCACATTCTTCAGAGTATGTCTTAACTTTTTTAACTTTTCTATCGTCCTTTCTACTAGTCATGCTTCTTCTTAAAATTGTGTTACATCTTCTACACTTTCTTCTCTTTGATTTATTATCTACATCGCTTTGCCTGAGATGGTATTTTTGGGTGTAACTGGTCGTGAGGGTTACAACATTTCTTTATTTGCAAATGCCTTCGCGAACTCCAGTCTGAACTCAAGGATAGGTTGTCGCTTTTTTTACGTTTTCTATTATTTAGCAACTAAGCATTGACTACTGCGGTATTAAATGCGGTATTAAATATTAATTCTACTGTCAACACTCTTTTTCACCAAGTTATAATCGAGATTAGTTTGTGGTTTTAGTACTTGTGTATAATTTTTCTTTTCATTTGATTAAACCAAGATACAACTATTATGTTTAAATGTTGTAAGGATTAAAACTGGTCTTTTGTCGACCCATTTTATCACTTGTAAAATCAATAATGGGGTTAAGTTTCATCGTGAGTAACTGGTTGCAACTTTTTTAATCAAGATTTTGGTTTTACATGTTTTTATAGTAAAACATCTGCACATGAATAATTCGTTTCTTGAACGATGATTTTAATTCATCGACAAATATTCTAAAATAAGGTTTTATTACGTCGTCTGGAATATTATAAACTGGTTCTCTTTCACAAAGCATTGGAAATATGGTTTACATTCTATATTTAGAAAAATATTTTACTGCAACTCTTGTTAGACCTAAACTAAATTAATACACAAAACAAATTAATCTATTTTTTTATAGAAATGCAGATTCCTCTCGGATTTTTATCAGTGCGGCATAAGTCACTGGTGTCTCGTATATCCGGACCTCTTATCGCATTACAAACATAATTCTCAATTAGCAGTGCGGTACAAGATACATTTAGGTCGTATAATCTTAAAGCCGTAATAAGACCATAAGACCGTATGTTATAAATAAATATATTCCTATAAGAATTATCTTGAAAGATGAAAAAAAATACAATAAAAAAGTGCAATATTAAATGTTATTTAAAAAATAATAAGTCATTCGCGGGCGTACAGTTAAAAACAAAAGTTTTCAGTGTTCTATTGCTTGATTATTATTATCTGTTATTCTGATGATGTTGACATTTTTTCCTGGTCTGATCTTCCCCAACTAACGTCATCTTTCTTAATTGGTGGGTTGTATTGTTCAGGTCTCTTTAAGTGTTTTTGTTGCTATCCATAGTGAATGATCTTCTTTAGACAATGTACTAATGTAGTGTTCAAATGTGGCATTGCGTGCATCATGTAGCGCTGATCTTAATTGTCTGATTATCTATCTCTTGCTCTTCATTTTTCGACTATTAGTTGTATAATATAATTCGGAGTGTTATTTCTGTTTTCTTGATTTGGAATTGTTAATCGTGTAGCTCCATATGAAATAGTAGAAGATGAAAACGGCAGCATATTCATCCATAAAAAAAGAAAACGCGATAAATATATCTGAAACAACTGTTTTATGTTATAAGAGATGAAATAGTCCGAAATTACCAAAACAGGTGAACAGGGCACTATAAAGTAGTAGAATTAGCTATGAAACGGATTGAATGGGGAAAAGAAGTAAGCTTAGACCAAATACCAGCAGGAATTATTCAACTAAGGAAAAAAATAAAATGGATAACAATATTCACTCCATTTACAGAAAAGGCGTTGACCTGCAAAAATTTTAAGAACTTCTTTAATAGTCTCCAGTCAACAGTTTCCTAATCATGTTTAAAAAACGTACGGAATGCACTGTATATACAAACCCAAGTTGTCAACATAGTTGTTGTTGCAGTTATGTATTACGATCAACTTAAAGGTTATGCACGACTCCCCTTGTATAGGTACACAGGTATGCACATTCGGGAGAAAAAAGATTTGTCAAACCGTTACATTATATCACATTTTAACGTTGAATATTTTTATGGTCCCCTTTGGGTTATAAAAGGAATGATCGACTTTTTCTCGCACAGATCCCTCCTATGTAACTTTACAAAGCTAGTCGTTTGCTGGGTATTAAAGAACCGTCTATGGCCATCATATAATTTTACGCTAATATTTCACGTTCTGCGATGCATTCCACGTTTAACACACTGTCTTGTTTAGTTTTCTGTCATTCTATTTGTTAAATCCTATCTCATTCGCGTCACAGCGTCAAGGAGCAGTTAATGTGTGCACTGAACGGGAGGCATATGTCTAACAGTGAACGTTGGAGATTTTTCGAGTTTATCATATCTTCTTCTTTGAGTGCCTCTCCTATCGGAGATTGGATATTATTAGGGCGATTCTAATTTTATTTACTGCTGTTTTGAATAATTCGTTAGTGGTACAGCCAAACCACTTTCTTAAATTTCTCATCCAGGACATTTTTCTACGGCCTGGATTGGTGCGTCCTTGGATTTTTCCTTGCATTATATTTTGTAGGAATGTGTACTTTTGTTCTCTCATCAGGAGGCCAAACTATTCAAGTTTTCTCTTTTTTATATTCAGTATAACTTCTGGATCGTTATTTATTCTGCGTATTACCTCTTAATTTGTAATTTTATCCACCCAACTTATTTTTAGTATACAGCGGTAGCACCACATCTCAAAGCTTTCAAGATTTTTGACATTCTTCTGTTTAAGAGTCCATGCCTCAACAACCGTAAAGCAAAGTACAGAATACATACTAAGTAGTTAACTAAAAGTGGACGTATGTCTATATAGTAATACACCATCGTATTTTCTCCGTTAAAGCGTGTTGATGTATTTGATTTCTACGTCGTAGTATTCTATTGGTTAAATGGTACCATTTGAGGTACTGTACGTCACGATTGGACTAATAAGATCGAAGATACATAACTAAGGCCCTTTTGCCAGGCTACTCTATTTAATTTTTATTTTTCATTGTATTCTATTAGTTAAATTCTATCATTTGAGGTACGAAACGTCATGATTGGACTAATAGGACCGCATATACATAACTAAGGCCCTTTTGACAAGCTGATGTATTTTATGTTTCTATCTTATTGTATTCGATGGGTTAAATCCTATTATTTGAGGTACTATACGTCACGATTGGGCTACTAAAAACGAAGATACGTAACTAAGGCCCTTTTGACGTGATGCTGTATTTGATTTCTGTGTCATTGTATTCTATTGGTTAAGTGCTATCATTTGAGGTATCGTACGTCACGATTGGACTAATAGGGCCGAAGATACATAACTAAGGCCATTTTGACATGCTACTCCATTTAATTTTTATACCTCATTGTATTTTATTTGTTAAATCCTTTCATTTAAGGTACAGCACATCATGATTGGACTAATAGAACTAAAGATACACAACTAAGGCCCTTTTGACATTGTTCTGCATTTGACTTTTCTATCCCATTGTATTATTTATGTTAAATCCTATCATTAGAGGTACTATACGTCACGATTGGACTAATAGGACCGAAGATACGCGACTACGGCCCTTTGGACATGTTGCTGTATTTAATTTTTTTATTTCATTGTTTTCAATTGGTTAAATCCTGTCATTTGAGATACTGTACATCACGATTGGACTTATAGAAACGAAGATATATAATTAAGGCCTTTTTGACATTATGCTATATTTGATTTTTCTGTCTTATTGTATTTTATTGGTTAAATCCTATCATTTAAGGGGAATGTACGTCGCGACTGGACCAATTAGAGCAAAGATGATGCCATTACTTTTAACCAAACATGATGCCAGAATGATTTGTGGATGAAAATATATATATATATATATATATATATATATATATATATATATATATATATATATATATATATATATACATATATATATCTACGGCATAAAGTGGACTCCGCCCATGTTAAAATTCAGGTTCAAGTGAGCTCCGTGGTCAAGTGGCCACCGATATACGGAGCTCACTTGACCATTCCATAATATTGGCTCTGTCGATTCGTCAACATGTATAGTTTCACAATTTTTAAAAATTTTGTGGAGCCCCTAAGTACCCCTGTATCATGAATGTATATCGCTTAGTTCACGTGTATATATTATAGGGGTCGTTCAGATCTTGTTCCGTGTATATTGGAACCATACGTATATGGGTTTAAGTAAGCTCTGATAGTTTGGCAACTATGGGATTAAGCCGTTTATTTCCAGCGTATATTCTAAACGGTTCATATAGACTCCTTACTTTTGTTATCATTCATACGCATTATAGTATGTAACAGATATGTGTACTACCAAATACCTGTTTTTGGTAGGTACGTGCTTTTCTAAAAATAGATTTATAGATACAAAAGGATTTCATTACCAAGTTGGATGTGTTTTTTCATATGCGAAAATTTCCTAATGTATTTTGTTAACGTGAGTATGTCTTTATACGTTTTATTTAAGAATCCGGTTAATAAGAACTTCTTTTATTGTTTCATGATATCTTATATACAGCTTTTTTATTATTTTATTTCTTCTATTTTATTATTTTATTTTTTTCTGGATTCTATTTCTTATTATTCTATTTTTTAATTCTGGATAGAAGGTTATCTCAAAATAAATATTTAAATGCTAAAATAGATATTTTTTTGTTAAAATGGGTAGTAGTGCACAAAAAAGGGAAGAATGATTAATTTTTCTAACGTGAATTATACCACTTCACCAATATTACATATTTCTGAATGTTTTATCTCGTATTTAGGAGTTATATGTAATCAATATAAGTGGAGTTAGTGTCAAATTTGCAATAATCTTTATAAGTAATAGCTTACTGACTGTACTTTACATGTTCAGTTCACATAAATAAACCTTGTCTCTTCAAAAAGAGCGATTTGAACGGTAAAGTTAACTAAGAAAGTGTGATAAGTCTTGTACCACCCCACATGCACATAAGTTAACTGGTGTTTGCAGGCAAGAGTCCTCCTGGCAGATTTAAGGAAGATAACTACCATAAGGAAGTTCCGTTCGAGGGATTAGATGGAGAGGAGCAGCTTATTTTTGTTTGTATATCTTGCAGATGTGTTGATATAGCCAGTTTTTCCTTGATTCTAGTCATAAAATGGGCTGGTATTCGTGGAGTGGATGTCACGAATCTGGACTTTGTTTTTTTTGCTCTCTAGCTACTTATCTTCGGATATTAGGTGAATTGATAGCTACGATATTGTAGAGCTTATGTATGGATGTGAGTCTTAATATTCCCTGAATTTGGCTGACTAATTTATAACTAAATATTTTATAAGTTATTTAAATAACTATTTATAAACGGCATTTAGATTAACAAATACTACTCCTCATACCTGATATTTTTTGTACTTCTCTTCGCTGTGTTGGTCAAGATTTAGTATTTGTGACATATATGATCTAACCTGTCATATATAGCCACTTTTGTCTTTTAATTTGAGTTTTTCTTCTATTATCGGTTTATATTAAGGATCATGTACAGAAGTATTCTGTATAGCTGACAAAATAAATAGATATATTGGCCGATAGCTTTTGTGGTCGTTGGAGTTTTTGCCAGGTTTAAGCAAGGCAACAACTTTGTCTTTGCTTTGCTTGTCTAAAGACTTTGGATATTAGCCATTGTTGTATTTTTAGTTCAAATTTTATAGTTTTGTGCTCAGATCCTCAGCCAGGAGCCGTAATATTGTTCATTATATACGTGGATAGCGGATCCAAGCTCAACATCGTTAAAAGGTTCTCTCAGCTGACTGGTTTTGTTTTCTCTGATTATAAGTTTTTATGTAAAGTGGAGTGTCTTTATCTCTAGATATACTCTTAATATTTATACACATAATTAGAATAGTTGGTCCTAAAAAGGACCGATTTAACAAAAAACATATTGAACGGGTGATTTAAGAATTAACGATTACTTAATTATTCATTACCCAGGGTACGCCCGATTGCGGTGGTCTTATTAGTACTTCAATTTTCGTGAACGCTTCTACTTTAAACTTCATAAAAAATTACTAATCTTTCACTTTGCTGTTACTGTTATTTTAAGACGATATTTCGAGTCAGATTTGTATAGTAATAACTATAGTCAATATATAGTCTCTATAAGTAAATGAGTTTGTGGTATCGGTTACAACTCATATATATTGATAATGAGGAAATAAACAGGTTAAAATAGGTGTAGAAAATTTTACCTACATATATCGGCACCATTGTTCAGGAGATGGGTTTATCCCAGAGATCAAAGGTTACATACTTTTACAGGCGTATTCTAGGTTCTATTTATATATTTTTATTACTAAAAAAGTGTATTTATAATAAAGGCCTTAAGCTATCTGTAGATTCCATGAATATTAGAATCTATGGAAATTAGCAAATTAAAAAATACAGACATAATTCTGAATGACCAACTTGAGACAAACAGTTATCCCCTCCTCAACTTATTCAGTTACAAAATATGACGTGTAAACGCATACCTGTTTAATTGTTAGATAAAATAAATTTCCATCAAGTAACGGTCGAATCTATCACTTACTAAAAGAGTACGAAAAGACCTGCTTATGCTTTAGAGTATGGGTACTTTAGTACAAAGTACCCTTTGCTTTTGCCAATTGCTTTGTCACTTTCTCAGCGATGGGTCTCCCTTTTGCTCATCAATAATGTTCCCGCTCGATATAGTTATTCTAAGATATTCAGATTTCACTATATGATCTACATTTGGCTTTATCTCCTATTAATTTACAACTACGACGAAATCTTTATAATATATCTGATGCATTGATATTAAAGTGGAGTAGAATACTGGGTAGATAATATTTATTTGTTTTGAGTATACTTATTTTACGACCTAGTACATAAAAAAATAAATACTTGTGTGCTCAGTGCTTTCTAAGTCTGTAAAACATAAACATGCTTCCATATTAGATTATACATTTATTAAGAATGTCCACTCTCTGAATTGAAGTTTTTATCTTAAAATATGACTGTGTCCCACAATCTTTCACAAAAGTTATTCTTTTCTGAAATTTTCTGAATAAGGTTCAATAGGTTTTTATATTTTGTTTTACGTTTTAATCTTTAAATCGGAGTTCATTTTTTGAAAAAGTATAAACATGTGACAACAAATTGCTATATGAATGGCGTTATGCATCACTAGACCCAGCCCCAATTTCTTAAATTGTGGATTATGGCGCTTTCTGGTGGAAAAGAGGAACAACAGGATAACATCAGATGTAGACCAAACAAAAGAAATTAGGACACGCATTAAAATAGCACGTGCATTATTTTTTAAACTTTAAAAGTTTCTTTGTTTTCGGGATATAAAGTTAGAGCCTGAGAATGCTTCGATATTACGTGTTCCCTACTTTTCTTTATGGCTTGGAAGCGTGAACACTAAAACAAGTCCATCTGAATAAGTTGGCCGCCTTTGAATTTTGGTGTTACAGAAGAATTTTACGAATATCATGGATTCAAAGAATGTCAAACGTGGAAGTAACTAGAATGATAGGAAATGGGGCGGAAATATTATTAACTATCAAAAGACGAATACTTGAGTACTTAGGACATGTGATGAGAGGGCAAACATACGCATTATTACAACTTATTATGCAAGGCAAAATCCGAGGAAAGCGAAATGTGGGAAGACGAAGAATATTCTGGCTTAAAAACTTAAGGGAATGGTTTGAATGCAGTAGTGCAGAACTTTATAGAGCGGCAGTCAACAGAGTCCGTATAGCCATGATGATTTCCAACCTTCGATAGAAGATGAAACTTAAAGAAGAAGATAGAAAAAGGCATAAACTATCTACGTAATAAATCCCATTAACCTGTTAGTAACGGATAACCAGATATATTTAAAAAGATTAAGTACCTTTCTTTTTATTTTGGATTTTGAATTTTGCATAACTAGAGCAAGCGACTAATTTTTGTGTATTAGTTTTGGACCAAGCGCCTCTTGCGAGCGTTTTAATGATTGTAAATCGAATATTTGGCAACATATGTACATAAACGTGGTTAACAATGGTGACGTTGGCAACTTGTTGAGGCGTTTAGGTTAAGAAGTAGTGGCAGTTATTGCTTAAATTTTTCTATAATAGTCACATTACAGAAGAGCTAACACAGAAAGAGTATACTTAACAAAAGTCATAACATTAAGTAAAATGTATGAATTGTATATTGAAGAAGCAGACAATGACCTTGTTAAATTTTCGTTATACAAAAAAATGTTTTTTAACACGATTTAATCTTCAAAGAAAAAAGTTGAAAAAAGATACTTGTAGTAGATGTGATTGTTTCGAATTAGAAATTAAAAATTGCGCAGATAACGAACAATTAAGCGTTAAAAAAAGAAAAAATGTGCACTTAGAAGAAAGAAAGCTAGACATGAAGATAAGCAACGATCAACCAGAAGTGGAAACCTTTTGTTTTGATTTAAAGAAAAACTCTTTCCCTTTCGAGAATTCTAATAAATATTGTATATTATAAGCGTCAATTATGTATTTACAACCTTGGTATCCATAGCGCCAAGGATAAAAAAGGTCATTGTTATATTTGGATAGAAGGTGAAGCTGGTCGGGGAGCCCAGGACGTAGGCATTTGTCTTAAGAAACACATTGAAGAAAATGTTACTTCTGCAAAACATGTAATTTTGTGGTCAGACTCTTGTGGCGGCCAAAACCGCAGCATTAAAATAGTTGATTCTGAAAATGATTTTGGAAACTCATCCTACCATTGAAAAAATTACATTACGCTATTTCTTTCCTAGTCATAGCTTTTACCCAATGGTAGTGATTTTGGAGATTTTGAAAATGCCCTAAAATTTCAACAACGTTTATATACCGTTGATGATTACCTAAACGTGATGAAAAATTCCGTAAAAAGAACCCAGTAGTAGTTCACAGACTGAAAAAAAGAAGAATTCGTCAAGCTAAGAAGAAATACAAGCGAATCAACAGAAGAGACCAATTTAATAGATCTTGATAAAATATTAAAGTTAACAACTACAATTTCGTAAATATGGAACACTTTAAATATCTTAGATAAATAATCACGGTTAATAATAATGCCACTAAAGAAATACAGATCATAATTTAAACTTTTTACCCATTTTAATACATAGATGCTAATCATGGACAATGACTAAAACAGATAAGGAAGAACTACGAATATTTGAAAGGAAAATAATAGGAAAATTGTTTTAACCTCATTATCATATCGCTACAAATCCGTATAGAAGAAGAACACATACTTAATAAAGAAAGCTCTTATAACGATATTGTTTAGGCAAATAAATTGCTTAAGGTAGATCGTACACATGCATAGACGCCAAGATGTCAAACTTTTAAAACTGTTATGGACGGAAGTTAGCACAGAAGAATACCACTTGGGCGTCTCAGTATGCAATAAAGAGGAAACATCCAATCATATCTCAAAAAATTAACATCGTGAAGGTTCTTCTCTGAACCCCATAACAAATGGCTAATCTTTTACTTTTCATTAAAAATTTAAATTTTAATAAGTCACGTAAATAACGTTTTAAAAGTGCCTTTCCTGAGATAACTTTTTTTAAGCCTGGTTTGTTTGATTACATGTAATTGATTTGCCAGTTCCCAACAGATGAGTATTGACTATAGGTAGGATAGCAGGTAGTTGAACAGGCATGTGTTGATAAATATGATGGGTCGGTAGATAGTCTCATTATTCCTAAATCTGACCTCATGTTACCTTCCCCCTTCATTTGTGGAAGTCCTAAAGGCATTTTTTCTCTTGGGGCATTCTCCCAATTTAACTTGGCAATGTAGTTATTATAGAGCCTTTGGATATAGCCAGCGCAACTTTAGCATTGAGATTTAGCTTCTTACACGACGTTGTTGTCTTTATATATGTGTTTGGCCTTGGCATTAGTTCCGTTCGGTATTGGTTAGTACGCGGACCTTTGTAAGTCGGAAAATACTTCTGATGGCTTTTCTAGCGATCCTGATCTAATTAATACCTGTGTTTTACGTACATTGTTTTGTTAGCGTTCTGGCCACATATCCACACATTAGCACTGGTTTAATCACTGTTTTATATATCCTGATTTAAGAAAGTCGTATTAGACCTCTGAATTTAAAAGTATTATAACAGTTATATATACATCAGTTAGCTACCTGAATATTCCCTTTTATTTCTTATGTTACAACGTTATCTACGATATCTAAAATGTTGCAATCCTTTAAAATTATATGGGTCTATTGTTACGTTATGCCCTACTCTACGTCACCTCTTTTGTATGTTAAAGAACATTTATATGCTTTATTACTGACAATTAGACCGTTTTTTTTATGCTAATATCATTATTTTATAGTATTCTAATAATTTATGGATTAAATCCGGATAGCAAATTGATATTCTTCACTTTCTCGGAAAAATAATATTCTAACACACAAAATCCTATTAAATTGCCAAAACCTTCCTTGCATATTCTATTCACTCATGAGGGGCACCAGCAATATCAGTACCATAATAAGGCGTATAGTACTGGACTGGCTAATCGTTGGAAAATGGGAAGCATGAGTTTTAATGTTTTCGGGACTGCCATCTGTTAGCGGAGAGCAGAGATATTAGTACCAAGTTAATGCATATAGTAATCGTTGCTGGAACTTTATTATTATTAAAAAACACTATATTTTCTAGTAAATCATCATGACTTTACAGTAAGACAAATTTTCGAACGTTGGTTATGGAAACATCATGTACATACCACCAGGTTCCCTATGTCGATATCCAGCAAAATCGTTGTAATAAGGAGACGGCAAACAAAAATCCAGAGATAAAAATATGCACCAAGAAAGTCTGTTTTATTCAACAGTCGAATAAACTACAGACTCTTGATTCAAATAGTCAAAAAATCAATAAACAGCTTAGTAAAATAGAAATAACGCATATTTAAGATGTAATCCATTAACGGGCCAAGGTACAAAGCACTCCTGGCATATGCTAATGATATGGATCTCATAAGAAACTCTCTCCGGTCCGCAAACATCTTTAACAAAGTGCACGAAAAATGTTTCACTTAAAATCAATGAAATGAAAACCGAATACAAGCGAATTAACAGAAGAGACCAATTTAATAAATTTAGAACAAACATTAAAGTCAACAACTACAATACATTGATATTTATGTGGCAATCAGCTGTAAAAGTCATTGCCTTTTTCGTTTCGTATCGTATTTTAGCATATCATATTTTGAGTGAAATTGATCCTAAATGCGTCTAATAATATTAAGTTTGTAAAACAGCTGTCCGTTTATGCTCATTTGTTCACCTTTTGTAAAACAGTCTGTGTAAATATAAGGGATTTATATAATCTTTTCATTTCGTAATCTTTTCGTTTTATAATTATAGTTCTCTTGCTTTTATTTTCTATGGTAATACATATACATACCCAATTCAAAAGGGAGAAAACCTGAGAGTTCTAAATTAAACATAAACATTATTCTCTCTTTCTCCTTATATGTTATATAAAGATCATCGTCATCGTATAGTCAGAACGGAACAAGATTCTATTGCCTTTTCTTCTTTTTGTCTTCCCTTTCCTATTGAAAATACAGTCAGGTAAATGACGTTTTTAAAATTTATGTCAATATTTCTGAAGTGCCTTTCCTTGGATATTTTTTTTAAGCCCAGTTCGTTTAATTACATGTAATTCATTTGATATTCCACAACAGATAAGTATTGATTTTAGGTCTCATTATTCCTAAATCTGACCATATGTTACCTCCTCCTTCATTTGTGGAAGTCTTAAAGGCATTTTTTCTCTTGGGGCATCCTCCCAATTTAACTTGGCAATGCAGTTATTATAGAGTCTTTGGATAAAGGTAGCGCAACTTTAGCACTGAGATTTAGTTTCTTGTACGACGTTGCTATCTTTATATATGTGTTTGATCTTGGAATTAGCTCTGTTCGGTATTGGTTAGTACTCGGACCTCTGTAAGTCGGAAAATACCTCTGATGGCTTTTCTAGCAATCCTGGTCTAATAAAGAGGGTTATATATACATAAACATCAGTTAGCTACCTAAATATTCCCTTTTATTTTTTATGTAACAACATTACCTACGGCATCTAAGACGCTGCAATCTTTCAAAATTATATGGCTTTATTGTTCCGTTATGCCCTACTCTCGATCCTCTCTTTTGTATGTTAAAGAACATTTATTTGCTTTTCTCATTAGTGACTATTAGACCATCAGTCAGACTATCAGTCAGACTATCAGTCAGTCCCTTGGATTCTGGGGGGGGGGGGGCAAAATTCTGACATATTTTAGAAAACCATCTAACAGATATATATCTCTAAAAATTGCAACTTTCAATGCAAGAACCCTGCTATCAGAAGAAAAATTCATAGAAATGGAATCTGAACTTGATAAAATCAATTGGGACATTGTTGGAGTCGCTGAGGTCAGAAGAAAAAAAGAAAGCCTAACCACTTTAAAATCCGGTCACATTTTCTATCATGTCGGAGAAAACTATGGGAATGGAGGCATTGGGCTCTTTATTAATAACAAACTAACTGAGAATATCATATCAGTAAAAGCAGTTTCCACAAGAGTTATACTTGCAAAATTACAACTAAACACCCGTTACTCCATAAAGATCATTCAAGTCTATGCACCAACATCGAGTCACGCTGACGAAGAAATAGAACAGTTCTATGATGACTTGTACACAGCTGTTTCAGAAGACCAAGAACATTTTACGGTAATATGTGGCGACTTTAATGACAAAATAGGAATAAGCACTGACCCAGCTGAAAATGCCCTCGGAAATTTTGGCACACCAGGTAGAAACGAAAGGGGCGAAATACTCTTAAATTTCCTATAAGAAAACAATCTATATTTAATGAATAGCTTCTTCTATAAGAAGATCCATAGAAGATGGACTTGGAAGAGCCCCTATGGTAAGACAAAAAATGAGATCGACTTCATCATCACTGACAAAAAACATATAGTCAAAGATGTTACAGTCTTAAATCAATTTTCGGTTACAAGCGATCATAGAATGGTCCGAGCAACTGTAGAAGTCAATATTAAGCAAGAAAGACTGAAGATGATAAAAAGTAAAAAATTCAAACCTTGGATGCGCCCAACGAATGAACTTGAGTTTGAAAAATATATCACCAGTAACTTACTCAGAAATACAACAAGAGAAGACATAAATAACCTAAACGAAGAAATAGTAGATACATTAACACAAGCTCAGGAAAAATTTGGCCCTAAACATGGAAAAGAACAAAAAAATAGTAATGAAACGAAACAAAAAATGGAAGATCGTAGAATACTGAGAAGTGAAGGAAATGTTGACTCACAAGATATAAACAACATAAATAAAGAAATCTCTAAAGCCATCAGACGGGATATTAGATAATACAACAACGAGAAAATTATAAAAACTATAGAAGACAACAAAAGCATGAAAGCATTGAGGAGAAAAATAGAAAATGACAAAAAAGAAATCTTCCAAGACAAAAATTGAAATATTATCTCAGATAGACCAAGCATATTACATATAGTGGAAAGTTTCTATGAAACATTATATAAAAGTCAACTTATTCCAGAGCTCATCGAACAACCAATACAAAAGGTACATAATGTAGGATCGGAGGATATACCAGATATATCACGAGAAGAAATTCAACATGCCCTCAAAAATATGAAAAATAATAGAGGTCCGGGGGAAGATGGTGTAGTCATTGAAACAATTAAACTAGGAGGTCCACTTTTGATGTCCCGAATCCAAACACTTTTTAATCTATGTCTGCATAGTGAAAACATTCCAAGTAAATGGAAAAATTCGGTTACAATCATCCTCCACAAAAAAGGGGATAAAGCAGATCTCGAAAACTATAGGCCAATTAGTTTGCTTAACTACCTATACAAGCTCTTTACTCGAATACTGACAAACAGATTAGAAGCAAAACTCGATTTCTATCAATCAGAAGAACACGCAGGATTTCGAGCGGGACACGGAACAAACGACCATTTGCAATGCCTTAAAACTCTAGTTGAAAAGCCTATCGAATACAACAGACCCCTTGCTCTTATCTTTGTCGACTTCCACAAAGCATTTGACACAGTCGAAACAGTTGCTATCTTAAAAGCACTATCAGAATGCAGAATATATCAAAGGTATGCAAATATTATTCGAAATATATACGACATGCGACAAATGCGACAACAACCGTTAAACTCCATTGCACTGAGAAGATAAAAATTGGCAGAAGGGTGCGGCAGGAAGATACCTTGTCGCGAAAATTATTTATAACAGTTATGGAGTACGCATTTAAAAGGCTAGAGTGGGAATCAAAGGGTATTAGAATCGATGGAAAGATATTCAATCATCTCAGATATGCCGATGATATTGTTCTCATAACAGACAACTTAGGAGAAGCCAGAGTTATGCTACAACAACTACAGCAAGTAACCCAGAAAGTCGGTTTAAAAATAAACTATGGAAAAACAAATGTGATGACCAATATCGTCCCCAATGAGCTAATAGAAATCAAAAAGTCGCCCATAGAACTTGTAGAAAAATATGTGTATTTGGGTCACAAAATAAGGTTAACGCGAAACCAAACATGCGAGCTACTCAAAAGAATAAGTCTGGGTTGGGCTGCATTCGGAAAAATGAGAGACGTATTTAAAACAAATATACCGATCCATTTAAAAAGAAAAGCTTTTAACCAGTGCGTTTACCAGTCCTCACATACGGAGCAGAAACCTTAACTCTCACAAAAACATCAGCCGAAAAATTAAGTAGGACACAACGAAATATGGAGAGATAAATGCTTGGAATAAACTTAAGCAATAGAATAAGAAACGAGGAAGTTCGTAGAAGAACCGGAGTGGAAGACATTATCGAACATATTACAAAAAACAAAAAAGGAGATGGACAGGACATGTTGCAAGAATGAAAGACAACAGTTGGACAAAAAAATTGCTTGAGTGGAGACCACGGGCTGAAAAGCGAAGCCGAGGAAGACCCCCAAAGCGATGGACCAACTACCTCAAAAGAATCGTGACCAATTGGATACCAGAGGCGCAGAACAGAAGCAGATGGAAAAGTCTAGAGGAGGCCTATGTTCAACAATGCACAACTCAGGGCTGATTGATGATGATGATGATGACTATTAGACCGCTTTTTTTTGCTGCTACTAGCATTATTTTAGAGCATTCTATTATTTAATTTATGGATTAAATCCGGATAGCAAATAGATATTCTTCACTTTCTCGGAGAAATAATATTCTAACACACAAAATCCTATTAAATTGTCAAAACCTTCCTTGCATATTCTATGCACTTATGAGGAGCAGCAGCAATATCAGTACCATCATAAGGCGTATAGTTCTGGACTGGCTAATTGTTGGATAATGAGAAGCATGAGTGTAGCAGTTTTTATGTTTTCGGGACTGCTACCTGGTATCGGGGAGCAGAATTATCATTACCGAGTTAATGCATATAGGAATTGTTGCTTGAACTTTATTATTATTAAACAACACTATATTTCCTAGTAAAATAATCAAACATTTACAGTAAGAAAAATTTTTGAACGTTGGTTATGAAAACATCATGTACATACCACCGGGTTCACTATGTCCATATCCAGCAAAATCCTTGTAATAATGATACTGGAAACCAAAGATGAAAATATGCTCCAAGAAACTTTGTGTTATAAAACAGTCGAATAAAATACAGATTCTCGATTCCAATAATCAAAAAATTAATGAACAGCTTACTAAAATAGAAATAACGCCTATTTAAGATGTAATCCATTAACGGCCCAAGGGACAAAGCACTCCTAGCATATGCTAATGATATAGAACTCATAATTTTAATGAGAAATTCTTCCGTCCACAAACTTCAATAAAGTGAAGAGAGCACAAAAAATGTTTGACTTAAAATCAACGAAATGAAAACCAAATACAAGCGAATCAACAGAAAACCAATCAACCAATTCAATCAATTTAGAAAAAACATTAAAGTCAACAACTACAATTTCGAAAGTATGGAACACTTTAAATATCTTAGATCACTAATCACGGTTAGTAATAATGCCACTAAAGAAATATAGAGCATAATTCAAACTTCAGACCTATTTTAATACATGGATGTGAGTCATGGAGAATGACTAAAACAAATAAGGAAGCACTCCGAATATTTGAAAGGAAAATAATCAGAAATTTTTATTTAACCCCATTGTCATAACTACTATTTAAATGGGAATAAGCCACAATTAGAGGTTAAAGTTAGTTTATTGACGTTTCAATTTCCACTTCGGAAATCATTCTCACTAATGTTTGTATTTTGAGAACGATTTCCGAAGTGGAAATTGAAACGTCAATAAACTAACTTTAAGCTTTAATTGTGGCTTATTCCCATTTAAATAGTAATTACTTTAAAATGCCACGAGAAAATAGCTTCAGAACTCATTATCATATCGCTACAAATCCGTATAGAATAAGAAAACATACTGAATAAAGAAATCTCGCATAACGATATTGTTCAGGAAAATAAATCCCTTAAGGTATATCGGACACGTGCATAGACGCCAAAATGTCAAACTTGTAGAACTGATGTGGAAGGAAGTTAGCACAGAAGAATGCCACTTGGGCATATCAGTATACAATGGAGAGAAAACATCCAATCATATCTCAAAAAATGAACATTTCATTTGATTGCAGATTCGTGGAAAATCGATCAACTTGGAGATAAGTTGTAGTCAGCGAAGACCTACCCAATGTTGTAGCGCTACGTATTGATAATGATAAAGAGAAAGGAGAAACAGTGACAAAAAGCAACAAAAATGGACTATGGAGCAAAGCTACTTCAAAATCTTTGATTGGAGAGGATTTAAATGAAAGTATAAGAAATACAATGGATGATTGATGGATTCGAGAAACCTGAGACTTGAGAAGGGCACTCTCCGAAACAGCTGTAGTGATAAGATAGAAATAATTTTGTAGAAGTTTTGCTGTTTTATTGTTAAACAAAAAGGAATTAACATACGACATTATATAAATATACTACTAAAATAACTAGACAACTTATATGATACGGACATATGAGGAGAAAGTTTAATGATACAATAATCTACCCAATATTTGTTATGAGTAAAAACGATATGAATAAACAAAATAAAGAAATCCATGGCAAAAGGCAAAAAAAAAATGATTTAAAAATGAGAGAGGTATCCTGTGGATAACATGTGCTTAATTAGGAACGAATGGAGATGAAGATCAGAAGACAACAAATAATGTTTTAAATTGATAAATGTATACAATTTTTAACAATGTATATTTATAGGTCATTATTAGGGCCAACGTGCTAATTTTATGTAAAATAACACTTTTCAAGTCGGATCGGTTACAGCACGGTGGAATCAAATACACCCAAAGTTAAAAACTATCGATGTTTATATGAAAGATGAAACCTTATGGCACATGACCGTGCAATCTTGACACCTACACATTATCACATAATTGTGAACGGTATATTGTACCTAATTACTAAGAAGTTTGTTATTTTATTCTAAGAATAAGTTTAATAATTTACGGGAGATTTAATGTATTTAAAATTTTACGGGATCCGGTATCGTAATAAGAAGTCAAATTTCACTACAACTCCATAAAAACGTGTTAAATTTTACTTAGGATATTCTTTTTGTGAATATAATAAGTAAAAATACAGTAAGTTTCATCTTCTTATTGTGCCGTATTCTAATTAAGGAAAGCGATTACTTCTTTAAACGCTTCCCATAAATTATTATAGTTTAAATTTAACTACTTTATGAAACAAATATTGCACGTAATAAATTGCAGGAATTGAAAAATTACAAAGATCTCCTGTTTACAGAGTTTCTTTTAATTTTATGTAGTTTATTATAATCCTACCGAAGGGCTTCTACTTTCTTAAACTGTTACACGACTACTCTACTCGATGTTAGTACATTTAGAGACTAAATGTTTAAGTGCATATTCATTTTAACAAAAAATAATAATAAATAAAACGAAAACTAGCCATTTCCAAGCTTATAATAAATACTTTTTTAAGTTTGAAAATAATTAAAGCAAGTAATATAAATAACCACCATAAAATATTTAACTACATTAACCGAGTACCTATTTGTGAAATTTCTCGATGACTAAATTGATTGATATTTAAATAAATTTGAAGTTCCAAAACGTACCTGCTTTAAAAATCTACGACTAATCAAATTATTGGCAACATCGGAGGAGTTTAGTTGTATACGCAAAGAAATGTATACGGATCCCAAAAGTGTTTTAACCTATTACGGAGTCCACTTAATCCGACGTGTTGGTCGGAGTCCACATAAAGCGCTACCCAGATAATAATATACACGATGTATATTCGCCTGGAGTTAGTATAATACCGTTTTAGTACGGAGCCCCCATTAACCGCTAGATCTATATATATATATATATATATATATATATATATATATATATATATATATATATATATATATGTATATATATATATATATATATATATATATATATATATATATATATTCTTAAATTTACTATTTCGTTGTGGGTAATATTATATTCGACAGCGATGCCAAATTTCTGATGCTAAAATGATTGATAATGAAAGTGGGATATACATTTTCATGTATATAATGGCAGCGAGTAAACGGTAAAACCCTGAACTAAATATATATAATATTTTCACTGTACCATCATTTTAGACTCAAACATTTTCTGGAATAAACTTATATAACTCAGTAAGGGATAAAAAGAGAAAGCGGATATTTTAAAATACCAACACGGTATCAAAACTCTAATCAATGAGATGGTTAAAATTCTTGTAAAAAGTACGGGAAAACAGTTATTAAGGTCTTGTAAAGTAGCGTCGATATACAGATGCTACTTTGCAAGACGATGCTAAATTGATGGTAAAAGCATAATGTATCGATGCGAAAATGATAGTAGGATGTATATATATATATATATATATATATATATATATATATATATATATATATATATATATATATATATATATATATATTGATTTAGAGTATCAGCAATCGGTCAGGAAATAAAACTCTATTTGTTCAGTCTCAATATTTCGTCACGATTTTGTGACTTCTTCAGGAGAAAACTGTAAATTTATTAGAATAATTAATGATTATATGTAAACAAAATGAATATTTTAATACTTACAACTATAAGAATGAAAATTTAAATTTTTCTGGCATATCTAAATAAATGACATATTTTTGTTTGATTTTATTAAGGAGTTATGGTAACCGCAATATGTTATAGAGTGAATTCCCGTTGTACAATTTTCAGCGAGTAGGTTAAAATTGAAAATTGTACAACGGGAATTCACTCTATAACATATTGCGGTTACCATAACTCCTTAATAAAATCAAACAAAAATATGTCATTTATTTATTTAGATATGCCAGAAAAATTTAAATTTTCATTCTTATAGTTGTAAGTATTAAAATATTCATTTTGTTTACATATAATCATTAATTATTCTAATAAATTTACAGTTTTCTCCTGAAGAAGTCACAAAATCGTGACGAAATATTGAGACTGAACAAATAGAGTTTTATTTCCTGACCGATTGCTGATACTCTAAATCAATATTTAAAACAGTACGGTCGAAAAAATCATTTGAAAAATATATATATATATATATATATACATATATATATATATATATATATATATATATATATATACATATATATATATATATATATATATATATATATATATATATATATATATATATATATATATATATATATATATATATATATATATATATATATCTACGGCATAAAGTGGACTCCGCCCATGTTAAAATTCAGGTTCAAGTGAGCTCCGTGGTCAACTGGACACCTATATACGGAGCTCACTTGACCATTCCATAATATTGGCTCTGTCGATTCGTCAACATGTTTAGTTTCATAATTTTTAAAAATTTTGTGGAGCCCTTAAGTACCCCTGTATCATGAATGTATATTGCTTAGTTCACGTGTATATCTTATAGGGGTCGTTCAGATCTTTTTCACTGTATATTGGAACCATAGGTATATCGGTTTAAGTAAGCTCTGATAGTTTGGCAACTCTGCCATTAAGCTGTATACTTCTCGCGTATAGTCTGAACGGTTGATATGGACTCCTTATTTTTGTTATCGTTCATACGCATTACAGTGTGTAACAGATATGTAGACTATTAACTACCTGTTTTTGGTAGGTACGTACGTGCTTTTCTAAAAATAGCTTTATAGATACAAAAGGATTTCGTTACCAAATTGGATTTTTTTCAAATGCGGAAATTTCCTAATGTATTTTGTTAACGTGAGTATGTCTTCATACGTTTTATTTAAGAATTCGATAAATGAGAACTTTTTTTATTTCATCCAATGTTTTATGATATCTTGTATACAGTTTTTTATTATTTTATTTCTGGTTTTATTTGTGTACTACATATAATTCTGGACAGAAGGTTATCTCAAAATAAATATTTATTTGCTTAAATAGATATTTTTGTGTAAAAATGGATAGTAGTGCACAAAAAAGGGAAGAATGCTTAATTTATCTAACAAGAATTATACCACTTCACCCATATTACATACTTCTGAATGCTTTATCTCCTATTTAGGAGTAATATGTAGTCAATATAAGTGTAGCTAGTGTCAAATTTGCAATGATCTTTATAAGTAATAGCTTACTAACTGTACTTTACATGTTGAGTTCAAATAAATAAACCTTGTCCCTTCAGAAAAGAGCGATTTGAATGGCAAAGTCAACGAAGAAAGTGTAATGAATCTTTTATTACCCTAGATTCACACAGGTTAACCGCTGTTTGCAAGAGTCTTCCTGGCAGATTTAAGAAAGATAACTACCATAAGGAAGTTCCTTTTGAGGGTTCAGATGGCGAGAAGCAGCTTATTTGTTTTGTATATCTTGCAGATGTGTTGATCTAGCCAGTTTTTCCTCGATTCTAGTCATAAAATGGGTTGTTATTCGTGGAGTGAATGTTACGAATCTAGACTTTGTTTCTTTTGTTCTTTAGCTACTTATCTTCGGATATTAGGTGGATTGATAACTACGATATTGTAGAGCTTATTTATGGATGAGAGTCTTAATATCCGCTTAATTTGGCTGACTAATTTATAGCTAAATCTACGTGTCAAGTATGTATTGATGTCACCCATACAAGCTAGGTATATTTGGCAGCAGAAGCATAGAGTTTAAGCGTCTACGTTTTAAGAGTGGAAGGATGTGCTTCCCGTTTTTAGCTGACAAGTTCGCGGAGAATACTATTTTTCTGTTCTAGTTTTTTGCCATTTAGTTTTAAACAAAGTTCTGTAAATTACAAAGTGTGTTTAATGATTTTATGACACTATTGGTTCAGGTATATGTTCAAATTTGTGAAAGCGTCTCTGTTAGGGACATTGAAGGAGCACACCTGACTTTTTCCAGGGTTTGGCTTAAAATTGATTTATAATCTATTTTTATTGTGTTTAAGATATGATTTAGATTTTTCTCCACTTCAGCAACAAAAGTTTGTGCTTCTGCAACAATAGATCGTCTACATGTATCGTCTACATAATAAAAGTCCTAGTATTTACTGGAATGGGTTGTGTAAATGTTATACAGTGTAGGTACCATTACGGTACCCCAAATAAGACCGTTCTTCTACGTTCTCAATCTTCATCTTTTCTTACCATTGAGTGATACGGAAAATCTTCTGTTGTTCTATTACCTAAGGGGATATCACATAGATTTTGGAGAAATGTCCTTTAATTTAAGGTGTCCTAAGTAGAATTTAGATTGACAAATACCACTCCTTATGTCTGATATTTTTTATATCCGTCTTCGTTGTGTTGGGCAAGATTTAGTATGTGTGACGAACATGATCTACCCTGTCATATATAGCCACTTTTATCTTTAAATTTAAGTTTTCCTTCTATTATCGGTTTATATTAAGGATCATATGCAGAAGTATTGTGTATAGCTGAAAAAATAAATAGATATATTGGCCGATAACTTTTGTGGTCGTTGGGGTTTTTGTCAGGTTTAAGCAAGGCAACAACTTTGTCTTTACTTTGCTTGTCTACAGACTTTGGGTATTAGCCACTGTTGTATTTTTTTGTCCAAATTTTATAATTAGTTTTGTGTTTAGATCCTCAGTCAGGAGCCGTAATATTGTTTATAATATACGTGGATAGTGGATCTAAACTCAACATCGTTAAAAGGTTTCCTCAGCTGACTGGTTTTGTCCTCTCTTATTTTAAGTTTTTCTTTGCTTCTTTGCCGGCATTTATTATGTTTATTTCGTTATTTTCAGCGATTAGCTTATTACCAAATACCCTAGGTTTGGCCCTCTATTTGCTTCCTGCAGTAGAAGTACGTCACATTTGTGTTAAGCGTATATGTTTGATAAGCTTAAGTAAAGTAGAGAGTGTGTATCTGTAGATATGTCCTTAATATTTCTAGACATAAGTAGAATAGTTGGTCCTAAAAAGGACCGATTTGACAAACATCATATTGAACGGGTGATTGAAGAATTAACCGATTAAATAATTATTCATTATCTAGAGTAAGAGTACGCTCGATTGCGGTGGTCTTATTGTAAGGCTTCTACTTTGAACTCCATAAAAATTTAAATTTTACATACTGTTACTTATAGACGATATTTCGAGTCAGATTTGTTTAGTAATAACTGTACTTATATAGTCTTCTTGTGAAAAGTAAATGAGCTTGTAATATCGGTTTACAACTCATATATGGATAATAAGGAAATAAACAGGTTAAAATGTGACAACAAATTGCTATATAACAGTACGAGACAATATTCATATGCTGTGGCAAAATCATCATATTTGGGTTTCATATTTCAATTATCATATTTACATTGATATTTATGTGGCAATCAGCTGTAAAAGTCAATTGCCTTTTTTTTTGTCGTATCATATTTTAGCATATCATATTTTAAGTGAAATTGATCCTAAATTCGTCTAATAATATTAAGTTTTTAAAACAGCTGTGTTTTTATGCTCATTCGTTCACCTTTTGTAAACCAGTTTGTGTAAATATAAGGGATTTATATAATCTTTTCATTTCGTAATCTTTTCGTTTCATAATTATAGTTCTCTTGCTTTTATTTTCTATATTTTCTATATAAAGATCATCGTCATCGTATAGTCAGAACGCAACAAGATTCTATTGCCTTTTTGAAAATACAGCCACGTAAATGGCGTTTTTAAAATTTATGTCAATATTTCTGAAGTGCCTTTTCTAGGATAATTTTTTTAAGCCTAGTTCGTTTGATTATATGTAATTGATTTGATAGTCCACAACAGATAAGTATTTATTGTAGGTAGGATAGCAGGTGTTGATAAATATGATGGGTCGGTAGATAGTCTCATTATTCCTAAATCTGACCATATGTTACCTCCCCCTTCATTTGTAGAAGTCCTAAGGAAATTTTTTCTCTTGGGGCATCCTCCCAATTTAACTTGGCAATGCAGTTACTGTAGAGTCTTTGGATAAAGCCAGCGCAACTTTAGCATTAAGATTTAGTTTCTTGTACGACGTTGCTATCTTTATATATGTGTTTGATCTTGGAATTAGTTCTGTTCGGTATTGGTTAGTACTCGGACCTCTGTAAGTCGGAAAATACCTCTGATGGCCTTTCTAGCAATCCTGGTCTAATTAATACGTTCTCGTCACGTCTCCACATATTAGCACTGGTTTGCTCACTATTTTATATACCCTAATTTTAGGGATTAGAATTAGACTTCTGGATTTAAAAGAGGGTTATATATACATATACATCAGTTAGCTACCTGAATATTTCCTTTTATTTCTTATGTAACAACGTTACCTACGATATCTAAGACGCTGTAATCTTTTAAAATTATATGGCTGTATTGTTCCGTTATGACCTAATCTAGATCCGCTCTTTTGTATGTTAAAGAACATTTATTTGATTTTCTCATTAGTGACTATTAGACGGCTTTTTTTGCTGCTACTAGCATTATTTTATAGCATTCTATTATTTAATTTATGGATTAAATCCGGATAGTAAATAGATATTCTTCACTTTCTCAGAGAAATAATATTCTAACATACAAAATCCTATTAAATTGTCAAAACCTTCCTTGCATATTCTATTCACTTATGAGGAGCAGCAGCAATATCAGTACCATAATAATGCGTATAGTTCTAGACTGGCTAATTGTTGGATAATGAGAAGCATGAGTGTAGCAGTTTTAATGTTTTCGGGACTGCTACCTGGTATCGGGGAGCAGAATTATCATTACCGAGTTATATACCGAGAATATAGGAATTATTGCCTGAACTTTATTATTATTAAACAACAATATATTCCCTAGTAAAATAATCATGAATTTACAGTAAGAAAAATTTTTGAAATGGTTGGTTATGAAAACATCGTGTACATACCACCGGGTTCACTATGTCGATATTCAGCAAAATCCCTGTAATAATGATACGGGAAACCAAAGATGAAAATATGCTCCAAAAAACTATATATATATTTAGGGATTCTACAGTATTCACTGCCTTCCCTCGCTTAACCGTTTCCATCTCTCTCTGTTGTTCCATTCTCCATCGTTTAGTCCTCTCTTACTCATGGCGTCGTCTACTTCGTTCCCCCAGGATTTTCGGGGTCGTCCTCTTTTCCTCCTTCCTATGGGGCTCCATTCGGTTATTCTCTTTATCCATCTGCTGTCGCTAGTTCTTCTTACATGTCCATACCACTTTAGTCTTTTTTGTTCTATATATGTTAGTATGTCTGTTTCTATTAATGTTCTTTGCTTTATTTCGTCATTACTTCTCCTATCCATTCTTGTTACTCTGCAGCATCTTCGCAGGCATTCCGTCTCTGTTGCTACTATCTTACTGCTGTTTTTCTTGTTTATGATCCAATTTTCAGCCCCATATGTCATAATACTTCGCACTAATGTTTTATAAATCTGCGTTTTTGTCTTCATATTTAGGTGTCTATCCCACCATACTGAGTTAAGTTGTCGGATTGCTGTTCTTGTTTGTCCTAATCTTTGTGTAATTTCTTCCTCTGTTGTTGCCTTTTTCGTGATTATAAACCCCAGGTATTTGAATGTATCCTTTCCTTTGATTGTTACGTTGTCATCAATCTGTAGATCTTCTATGTCTTTTTCACTTGTAGATAGGTACTCTGTTTTCGCGAGGTTAATATCTAGGCCAGCCTTAGTATATTCTTCTTGTAGTTTCTTCATCATGTAGCTGAGGTCGTCTTGGTCTTGTGCAATCACTACTTGATCGTCTGCAAAACTTAATGTATATAGGTATTCGTTCCCTACCGGTACTCCCATGCCTTCGCATTTTCTTTTCCATGTAGTCAAGGCTTTCTCTAAGTATATTTTGAATAGGGTTGGAGATGTGGAACAACCCTGCAGGAGCCCTTTTGTTGTGGTGAAGTCTCCCATGATTCTTGTTCCCATTTTAATGGACACTTTATTTTCTTTATACAGAGCTTTTGTAGCTTCTATGAGTTCCGTCTGTATTTCTAATTTGTACATTGCCTCCCATAGTTCTGACCTTGGTACAGAGTCATACGCCTTTCTCAGGTCCACAAATGCCAAGTGTATATCTCTATTTTTTGCTTTTTTCTTTTCCAACAGTTGTTCCAGTGTGTATATGTGGTCTATGCATGATCTTCCTGCCGTGAAGCCTGCCTGATCCTCTCCGATTTTGCCTTTTATCGCTTGCTCTATCTTTTCTCGCAGTATCTTCCCATATAATCTTCCTATTGATGATATTACGCTTATTCCTCTGTAGTTTTCGCATCGTTTTCTATCTCCTTTCTTAAATATAGATGTCATATATGCCGCCGTCCATTCCTTTGGGAGCTGTTCTCAAAGAAACTCTGTGTTATAAAACAGTCGAATAAAATACAGATTCTCAATTCAAATAGTCAAAAAATTATTGAACAGCTTACTAAAATAGAAATAACGCCTATTTAGGAAGTACTCCATTAACGGCCCAAGGGACAAAGCACTCCTAGCATATGCTAATGATATATATCTCATAACTCTAAGAAACTCTCCCGTCCAAAAACTTCAATAAAGTGAAGACAGCACGAAAAATGTTTCACTTAAAATCAACGAAATGAAAACCAAATACAAGCGAATCAACAAAAGAGACCAATTCAATAAATCTCGATATAATATTAAAGTTAACAACTACAATTTTGAAAATATGGAACACTTTAAATATCTTAGATAAATAATTGTGGTTAATAAAAAAACGGGTGTGGCAGTCCAGTGGGACTGCAGGTAGAAGTTATACTTCTATACACGCGTTCGCCGTTACAAATTTATATGGGAGTCAATCTGCACAATCATTACATATTTAATGCTATAGGTAAGAGAGAGCAGAAAGAGAAAAATAATTAGGTATATAGGTATATGGTGCATCGTTTGCTGTATATAAACATTTGACCTGTAATAGGAGTATAGTAAATGAAGGATTGTATCAATATTTTAATAAAAATATATATTTTTATTTTGATATATGTATAAAACGAGTTGAATGCAAAAAAAGTTTTTTACGCATACTCTGCAGTAAAATGCATTGTTTATTTTGTTATTAATATAAAAATTACAATACAATACACTGCAACATAATTCAATATAATAATACAATACAAATTAAAATGCAATATTCATAAGTATTTAAAACTGCCAATATACATAACTTACTTTACGAAGATAAAAATAAAAAACCAACAACTCGGATTATGTTGTAAATTTTCATTTAATTTTAAAATTTAACATTTTTGCGTATATTACATATATTTAATAACATTAACGTGAGGTTTTTAAATATTTCAAAAATAAAAAAGGAAATTCATATTGGGATTCGAACTCACGTACACCAGCGTATGAACCAAACACGTAAAAGATTTGCCAACTAGACATGATACTAACGGATTTCAAAATTGACAGTTGTCTGTCATACAGTGATTATTTTGAAATGCAAAAGCCTAAAATAATTATGAACATTTAATAACTAATACAAAACATATCACATAAATAATAATATTAATATATATTATATTATATAAGTATATAACATTATATAATATAATATAATATATTTATAATATTAAATATATATACAAAAGGAACATTTTTATTCCCGAGGTAGGAAGAGAGAGAAAATATATCTTATGTCTCTCTCTTACTCATTATCTTACATATGTAATGGTTTCACAGATTCACTCCCGTGCAAATTTCCAACGCCGACCGTGCGTATAGAAGTATAACTTCAATAATGCCACTAAAGAATCACAGAGCATAATTCAAACTTTAGACCCATTTTAATACATGGATGCGAATCATGGACAAAATAGGAAAGAACTACGAATATATGAAAGAAAAATAATAAAAAAAATGTTTTAACCTCATTATCATATCGCTTACCAATCCGTATAGAATAAGAACATATACTGAATAAAGAAAGCTCTTATAACGGTATTGTTCAGGAAAATAAATCGCTTAAGGTAGATCGGACAAATGCATAGACGCCAAGATGTCAAACTTGTAAAACTGGTATGGAAGAAACTTAGCACAGAAGAATGCCACTTGGGTGTCTCAGTATACAATGGAGAGAAAACATCCAATCATATCTTAGAAAATTAACATTTCATTGAAGATTCGTGGAAAATCGATCAACTTGGAAAAAGGTTGTAGTTAGCGAAGACCCACCCAGTGTTGTAGCGCTACGTAATGATGACAATAAAGAAAAAAAAAGAAACAGTGACAAAAAGCAACAAAAATGGACTAATGGAGCACAGCTGCTTCAAAATCTTGATAAGAAATACAATAGATGATTGATGGATTCGAGAAACTTGAGACTTGAGAAATGCACTCTGCCGAAACAGCTGTAGTGACAAGATACAATTAATTTGGTGAAAGTTTTGAAAACAAAGTTTTTAGTATTTTGTTGTTAAATAAAATGGAATTAACATACGACATTATATACGCTATAATAACTAGACAACTTGTATGATACGGACATATAAGGAGGAAGTTTCATGAAACAATAAACTACCCAATATTCGTTATGAGTGAAATCGATATGAATAAAGAAAATGAGGAAAACTATGGCAAAAGGTGAAAAAAAGTAGTAATTAAAAAATGAGAGAGGTACCTTGTGGACAACATGTGCTTAATTAGGAACGAATTGAGATAAATAATCAAGACGACAAAGAACATTTTAAATTGATAAATCTATACGATTTTTAACAATGCATATTTATATGTCATTTTCAGAGCCAACGTGCTAATTGTATGTAAAATGAAACTGTTTAAGGTTTTTAATGTTATAAATCTCTTTTAAAAGAATACTGCACCTATACATTATCACAATACTGCATATTATAATACTAAGAAGTCTGTTATTTTAATCTAAGAATAGGCTTTATAATTTACGAGAGATTTAATTTAATGTATTTAAAATTTTCCAGGATCCGGTATTGTAATAAGAATCAAAATTTCACTACAAGGCATGAAAGCGTGTTAAATTTGACTTTAGATATTCTTTTTGAGATTTAAAGATTTTGTCTTTCTTCCCAAGACTTTTCTTCCCTCTACTCTTCCTTGCACGATGACGCATAGAAGAGAGTATTTATCGTTTCGAACTATGTGGCCCAGATACGATGTCCAGATAGACAATTCGTCTTAACGCTTTTTCGTTTGAGACTTTTACAGTCCAAGGAATTTTAAGAATACGTCTATATAGCCACATTTCGAATGCCTTTAATTTGTTTACAGATTTGGCTTTCAGGGTCCAAGCTTCTACCCCATAGAGCAGTTGCGACCATACATAACATTCGACGATCTCAATCTAATAACCATACTTAATTTCTTATTTGTAAACATTGACTTTTATCTGTTTAGTTTAGTCCTATCTTTTTGCTTTATCTGTTAATGATTTATATAAGAATTTGTAAATCATCTATATTTTCTGTCATAATTGGGGTTTAGTATGCAAATTTTTTGTTATTAATGATGCTCACTCCATTCCTTACTTCTTTCCCATAGTGTCTCCTAAAATATTAGTTGGGAGTACACATTAAATAATTGTGGTGCCATTTCAAATCACAACACACATCTCTGGCTGACTCCTTTTTGAATTTCTGCTTGATTTGTCTCATCTTTCACCCGCATGACCGCTGTTTGATTTTAGTAGATTTTTTATTAAATTAATATCTTGGTATCTAGGTTTATGTGTTTTAATGCATGTATGGGCTTACCAGGTTGAACTGTGTCAAATACTTTTGAAAATCTATATTAGATAAGAATACGCTTCATTATAATCTCTGCATTTTTGTAATAGTACCACCATTGCGCACAATTCCTCTTTTGTTCCCAATCCACCTCTAAATCCAAACTTTGTGTTGTCCAATAATTGTTCTTCACATTTTTTATTGACAGACGATTTAATGTTGTTATTAACCGGATGACATTTATGACTTTTATTAAATTTTGACAATCGTTACAAATCAAGACTTTTAGTGACATATTATTGTTTTAATTTTTACTTCTCATTTAATGTCTCTATTTTGTTAGTTATTTTTAGAGTAAATATATGATGACTAAAAACGAATTGATCAAGAGTAGTGAATCGATGCCAAGAGCCGCTATTCTATGAAGATACCCTTCACGACGCCATCTTGTGGCGCTAGTTCCGTGACGCTCACCTCAGCATTTTACTGTAGAGAGAAAAAGTAATATAATGCCAGTATAGAAGCTTTGTTTTAAAAATATGCCATAAGGAAAGATATAAAAGTATTCTTGTCATTATATTATATTGCATACTGTATTATTAACAAAAATTTTCATAATACATTCTGATATACGCTTTCTCTTGCCGCTAACGAACAGAAGTTTTTATTAACTTTTCGGTAATATAATTATGTAGGTATTTATATTTTTAACTTCATACCATAATGCTAGAGTACAAAAGTAGTTATACTCTACTGTATTTTTTTCGTGGGGGTTCTATTTTTTAACTGTGTGATGGATTCTTGTATTTCAGTTCGTACGATTTGCGTTAATTAATTTAATGATATTTCTGGAGTTACAAGTGTATACTTAGTTTCTGTTGTTCCGTTTATTTATCTGAGATATGTTATTCATTCTTCTCTAGGGATGTACTTAATCTCAATCAATTCTTTGATTTGGTTTTTGTCCTCTTTTACATCTATTTCAAACCCTCCGGCGGACTTTTAGGTCTTCATTTTATATAAGCACTTTTTTTTCTTAGCATTTTACTTTTACCTCTTTTAATAAAGTGTGTCTATTTTTCTTTCTCAAAGAGCCTCTTTTATTTTTGTTTTTATGTTGGTATTATAATTTTTCAAATTAATTCGACATTATTCCCACTTGGTTCTTTTGTTTCAGTTATTGCTCTAGCCTAATTTGACATTTTTTTCCTTCAAATCATCAAATTTTCATAAATTGTTTATATTTCGTTGTAGTAAAATTCATATTTTCCAATAAGCCTAACATATGCAGCAGCGGTGTCATGAAACCGAAATAATCCAGTTCTGCATAATGTTTTTGCTGATCGATTTACAAATAAATTTTCAAACACATCAAATTAATCATCCTTTTTACTTTCGTATACGCTCATACTTATCCAAATTAAATTTTCAATTTCCAAAAACTTATGATACCTCCTCAATCCGCAACCCTGCGCCACGGACAATGTCTATTCCGGCTATCGACATCAGTCTAACAAACCTATCTTAGTTAGTTTCAAATTGTCGTCAATTACAACCATCTTTTCGGCTGAATTATTTGCAATTCTAAAAAGACAACCCCCTTATACTTCTTATTAAAAAAGAACTTAAAAACATTTCAAATAAGAACATCCAAGTTCATTTTTTATGGGTGCCTTCTCATGTCAGAATTGAAGGTAACGAAGTTGTAGATAAACTAGCTAAAAACGCACCAACTAACCTGATGTCCGAAGAAAGTAACATAATGGTACAAAACGATTTAAAACCATACTTAAAACAAAAAATAATTCAAAAATGGCAACAAACTTGGAACAACACTCCATTAAGGCTATACAAAGTTAACAAACATCCATATCTTTGGAAACCAAAAGTAAAAGACAGAAGAGAGGATGTGATGCTTACCCGTGTCGTCTCCGGTGTAATTAATAAACGTATGAAAAGTCGATAGCATCTTGGTGCAAGTTTCCATATTTATTAATGTCTCCAACTATTGCGCGATATGTTGCAATATTGCGTAGTTAGCCGGTACGCCCTTATTGTGGTATTGTCTTGAAAAAGACAATGCCTTTATGGTTTATTTACTTTTGTAGAAATAAAACACAGGTTTTCTAAGAAGAAAAATACTCAGCTTCAGAGTCTTAGAAAATTCGCAGAGCCCTTCGAGCAAAGTGCTCTAGGGAGCTATCCTAGACGGGTAAAACCATACTGACTTGAGATCCGAAAATGTCCCATATTTAAAGATAAATTAACTTTTATATGATACTTTTTCATTTCTCAACCAATTAAATTTAATTATAAGTTCCAGAAGGAAGGGCGATGCACATCGAGGTGCGTGATTGGTGGCACCTAATGACACCCGTCTCCGTATCGGCCAGACACGACTTACTCATGGCTATTTACTACAGCGCAAAAATAAACCAGTTTGTGAAGTGTGCAACCATGTTCTAACGGTAAAACATTTTTTAATACAGTGTCCTAAATAAACAGTGAACGACTCAAATATAGCATACCCAACTGCCCTAGAAGAAAATACAGATACCCAAAGAATAATTTCTTATCTTAAAGACTGTCAACTTTTTCATGAGATTTAAAACATACATTGTAATACACATACATATTATTACTATTAATTGTAAACTAATATATATATATATATATATATATATATATATATATATATATATATATATATATATATATATACACTATTTGTATCAAGTGTAACATTAATCTAAATACGCTAATGCCTCTGTGTAGTAGATGCGTTTAAAAAAAGGTATTTTTATTTGATTATAGATTATATTAGATTTATATTAGATTAGATATTCAGTTTTGTGAAAGCGTTTGTCTTAGACAAATTAAAGGAGCGCTCCTAAGATTTTTCGGGGTTGGGCTTAAAATTAATTTGTAGTTTATTTTTATTATATTTAAGGCATCATTTAGATTTTTTTTCACTTCAGTAACAAAAGTTTTGGTTGTGAAATGTATCGCCTACATGAAAGTCCTAGTATCTACTGGTATCGGTTAATCATTTGTGTAAATGTAATACAGTGTAGGTGCCATTACGCTACCCCAAGCGAGACCATTCATCTGCATTCTTCATCTTACCATTGAATGATACGAAAAATTTTCTGTTCTGTAGATATACGCGGATAAAACACGTAATGTTTTTATCTAAGGCGATGTCATACAGTTTTGGAGAAATGTCCTCTAATTTAATATGTCGTAAGTGGCATTTAGATTGACAAATACCACCCCTGATACCCGATATCTTTTGTACCCGTTGTTGCTTTTTGCAAAAACGGGTACGTTATTAAGTACGTTAATAAGTATTATGAATAAAAATAAATAAGCAAGAAGAATATAAGTGATCTATATTTAAACCAAATGACAAAAAAAAAGAATATTATATATACATTTACTTCTAAAAATTAAATATTAAATTTTGATATGCCTGACAGTGAAAGATACAAAAACACAATTATTTAAAGTTGAAATAATGATAGCTTGTATAAGCACAAAGCATTTAAAACAATAAGACCGAACATATTATATGTAATTGTAATAGATATGTTGCCGAGAATCAAGTTACACTAAGGTACCGAAATATTTCTTTTTTTAGTATCTGCCATAAGTGTATCTATGTGTTTATGTGTATCTAAAATATAGTATATGGGATATTGAATTCCCTACATCTAAAAATCGAAATACTAAAATTAGACAGTAAAAAATTGGAATTTTAAGAATGATTTATAAATTGTTATAATTCAAATTTTACTACTTCATGAAACAAATATTTTATTCGTCATAAACTGTAGCAATCGAAACATCGGAACATCGATTTATAATATAATAAATGTTTCAGTGCCAATGCATTAAAAAACATACTAGTACATAAAAATGGACCCTTGCCTTTTCAAAGTTTATAATAGACACTAATTTCAGTTTATCTATAATTAAAGCAATTAATATAAATTACCACCATAAAATATTTAACGACAATAACTAAGTACGTATTTGTGAAATTTCTCGATGACTAAATTAATTGATATTTAAATAAATTTGAAGATCCAAAACGTACCTGCTGTAAAATTTAAAAATCAACGACTAATCAAATTATTGGCAACATCGGAGGAGTTTAGTTGTGTACGCAAAGAAATGTATACGGATCCCAAAAGTGTTTTAACCTATTACGGAGTCCACTTAATCCGACGTGTTGGTCGGAGTCCACATAAAGCGCTACCCAGATAATAATATACACGGTGTATATTCGCCTGGAGTTAGTATAATACCGTTTTAGAACGGAGCTTACATTAACCGCTAGATGTATATATATATATATATATTATTATCTGAGTAGCGCTTTATGTAGACTCCGACCAACACGTAGGATTAAGTGGACTCCACAAAAGGATAAACCATTTTTGGGATCCGTATACGATATTGCATATACTTCTAAACTCCTGCGATGTTGCCAATAATTGTATTAGTAGTAGATTTTCAAATTTTACAGCAGGTACATTCTGGAACTTGAAATTTATTTCAATATATATCAATTTAATCATGGAGGAATTTGAGGACTATTTGGCTAATTTATGTAGTTAAATATAAATTGTTAACCGACATATACCTTTATTTTACTTTTTAGTTTTAATAAGCAAGGCGGTAATTTATATTACTTGCTTTATATATTTTCAAACATAAGAAAGTATTATAAACTTGGAAAAGAAAAAATTTCCGTTTTTATTAATTAGTATTTTTTATTAAAATGCATTGGCATTAAAACATTTAGTACATAAATGGACGTATATCAAATAGAGTAATCGTGTAACAGTTTCTGAAATTAGAAGCCCCTTCGGTAAGATTATAAAGTTTGTTACCACAAAAAATCTACTAGCATGCACAGAGATGAGAGAGACCTACACAGAAGAAGATCTATTTTTAGCGAATGACAGGGCCATCTATGTAGCCAACCATTGGAAATACAAAATTTAAAGCTGTTGGTGTTCCGGACACGGAAAGTAAAGTAAGTATAAAAAGAGGTAAAAGTAAAATGAAAAGAAAAATAAAACACTTATATAATATGTAGATCTGAAAGTGCGCCGGAGGGTTTGAAATAAGAATTTACCTAAGTAATGAAATAAGAATTTACCTAATATAAAACAGATCTGAAAGAGAACAAAAAACAGATCAAAGAATTAATACAGATTAAGTACATCCTTAAGTAACATATCTCAAATCCGCCTGCAGTTTTGTTGGGTAGATCGAGTAGCTCGACAGAACTGTTGCCGGTCCCAAGCCCAAATAAAGGAGGAGGGGGTCTACAGCCCGTTTAGCACTCTACTGATAGACTTTAAAACCATACAGCTCATAGAAACAGAATTATGCCTCGGGACAGGAATGATTTCATTACGACGACTAACGGGAGAAAGAGGACAACGAATTTGTGGTAAACGAGAAATACACTTCGCATTGGTGCTTTGAACGTAAAGTCTCTACAAGAGAGCAGAAAATTACAAAAGAGCTTGTAGAAAAAAAAATATAGACATGTGTGCGCTAAAAGATACAAAGAAAAAAGGAAAAGGGTCAAATTATTATAGATGACCATCTCATGATTTACAGTGCTGTTGCCAAAGAAACCAGAGCCAAAGAAGGAGTCGCTCTGTTAGTACACAAAAATTTTTTACACCAAGTATAAAAATAGTAAGTGTAAAAATTAAACTGGATGTCAAACCTCTGAATGTGATAGCAATTCAGACACCAGAGAACAACAAAGATACCACCACAAGGGAAAACTTCTACGAACACCTTCAGACTGTAATAAACGAGACCCCAAATGATAAATATAAAATCATTATGGCTGATTTTAACGCCCGTGTTGGCAATGATTTAGTTCCAGGGATAAAACAGCGATATAACGAAAATATCAGAAATGAAAACGGAAACCTTCTAACAGACCTCTGCAGCAAAAACCAGATACGTAATAATAATACATTTTTCCCTCACAAAGAACAATACAAATACATTTTTGAAAACAGTAGAGGACAAAGATCTATTATAGACTATATTCTATTGAATAGAGAGCACTAACATCAGCAGAAATAGAAAGCGATCACAAATTGGTATTGTGCCAAATGAAAACACATATATGTGATAACAAAACACCGAAATACACCACAAAGATAAAAGTCGAAAGCTTACAGGATGACTCCACATGATACCTATTCCAGAAAAGAAGAACCGAAAAAAACAGAAAAACATATATCACAGAAAGTGATGGAGTCGAAGAAAGCTGGGCAAAAGTTAAGTCTAATATCTTAGCCTCGGCCAAGAAAGTTCTTGGTAAAAGAAATATAAATAAAGTGAAGGAAAAATGTAAAGAAAACAAAAAAGCTTACCTGAAATACATGTCAACCAAAACACAAGAGGCTTAACATAATTACAAGACAATTAGAAACGAAACACATGCACTTATAAGAAAAATAAAAAATGGTCACTGGGAACGTTTTTCGAAAGAAATGAAACATAATTTTTCTCGTCTGCAAAAGGAAATATAGCGCTTCATCAGACGTCAAAGAACGGAGGTAAAGTAACTAATAGAACTAAAATACATAGAAAATGATACGTGGATTGACTACCTAAAAAAGCTATATACAAGAGAAAAAGAAACGACGCTAGAACCGGAAACATCAGAAATTACAACATATATAAAGAACTTAATATAAATGTACAGGAAGTTCGGAAAATACTTGAAAACCTGAGGAACAGAAAAGCAGCAGGTAAAGACGGGATACCAAACGAATACTGAAATATTGTTGAGCAGCAATGACAAATGAATGAAAAATTAACAACATTAATTAATAAAATTATAAAACACAATAAAATGCCGGAAGAATGGAGAAGGAGCGAACTAACTCTACTATTTAAAAAAGGAGATAAAAACAGACAAAAAACTACAGAGGTATAAACTTGTTAAATACTACGCTAAAACTTACAACTAAAATTTTACAAGTGCTAATTAATCACAATATAAGTTTAGCAGATGAACAACCGGGTTTTTTAGTTGTAGATCGTGTACAGATGCAAAATTCGTGATAAAGCAAATTACTGAGAAATCACTGAAGTATAATAGACCAGCATTCCTGTGTCTGATTGACCTAAAGAAAGCGTTTTACAGAGTAAGACTGAAAGATGTAATCCATCTTCTGTATAATAGAGAAGCTCCCCTAAATATTATAAAAACTATCGAAAACATCGACCAAAACAACAAAATTGAAGTCAGAATAGAGGGACAACTTACAGAATCTATAGAAATAGGCAGCAGAATAAGACAAGGGGATTCGTTGAGATTTAGCCCCATGCTCTTCAATTTGATCATGGATCAAATCATCAAAAGCGTTAACAAACGAAGAGGATACAGAATGCGAAACAATGAAATTAAAATACTCCGTTACGCAGATGACGCAATATTAATAGCCCAAGATGAAGATAGTTTGCAAAGACTGGTCCACAAATTTAACATAAGAGCAAAAGAATTTAATATGACAATCTCATCTCAGAAAACTAAAACAATAGTAGTCAGCAAAGGACCACAGATGTAAAATAGAAATTGATGGCATTAGCAGAAACAAGACCCGACCCAGCCACAACGCAAAGAATAATGGACGTGGCAGAGATGAGAGTACTGAGAAGAATTACAGGAAATACTCTAAGAAATCGAGAAGAAAATGTAACGTATAGTGTATAAATGAATGGATACAAAATAGAAAAAAAGAATGGAATAACCACATAGGTAATGGAAATAAAATACCTGGCATTATGAATTTATTATGACAATTTCATCTCAGAAAACTAAAACAATAGTAGTCAGCAAAGAACCAACTAGATGTAAAATAGAAATTGATGGCATCAGTATTGCACCAATAATGGAAATAAAATACCTGGGAATTACACTGTCTAGCTACGGAGACCTGGACAAAGAAGTGAGAGATCAAGTACTAAAAGCAAATAGACTGGCAGGATGCCTTAATAACACTATATGGCTAAACAGACACATTAACACTGAGATGATATCAATTTATAAAGCCAGTGTAAGACATACAATGACATATGCCTCAGAAACAAGACCCGACACAGCCACAACGCAAAGAATAATGGAAAAGGCAGAGATGAGAGTACTGAGAACAATTATAGGAAATACGCTGAGAAATTAAAAGAGAAGTGAAGACATTAGAAGAAAATGTAACGTAAAGTGTATAAATGAATTGACACAAAATAGAAAAAAAGAATGGAATAATCACATAAGCAAAATGGAGGAGACCCGTGACGTCAAAATTGCAAGAGATAAGTCACGAATCGGCAGAAGAAGTATCAGACGATCGCGCAAAAGATGAAGTGATAACCTTCCATAGAGGTATTATTCCGCCAATGAACAAGTAAAATTGCTTATAAAGAGAAATAATAACAAGAAAAAAAGTAACATCTCTCAGATAAATAAGCGGAACAACAGAAACTGAGTATAAACGTGAAATTCCAGAATTAACATTAAATAAATTACCGCAAATCGTACGAACTGAAATAAGTGTTATTTTCTGCACATATATATATATATATATATATATATATATATATATATATATATATATATATATATATATATATATATATATATATATATATACAGGGTGGTCCTTAAGTAATTGTACAAAAAGAAATAGTAGATTCTACTTTAAAATATTAGGATTTAAGCCAAATTGCTTTAATAAAATGTTGATATTAAGAAAGATACAGGGTGTTAAACTGCAAAATTAAAATTTTATTTTTCGCTATAACTTTCACGTTTGTAAACATTTATATATTAAAATTTATAACTGGGTACTTTTAAATATGAGAAATTATAATTTGATGCACATTTTGATGTAACTGATAGAGGGCGCCACTTATGCCACATATGTTGTATAAATTTGCACTTAACTTTTTTGCTCTTTAAGCTACCTGTATTTGGGATAAAAAATATTAAAGATACATTATTTTAACAAAAAAAAGGTATACTTGTTAATAACTTCAAAACTCAACTGTTTTCGAGATAATCTCATTTTAAAAATGAGCTGCATAATTCTCATCTATGGCAATTACTCCAGGCAACGAAGAAAAAATAGACAAAAACATTAATACTTCTGAATTTTGGTATAAAATACCTTTAACTGAAGTTAATAGTTAACAAAATATTAAATAAAATAAATATATCAGCAGGATAATTAATAATAGGATTTGACAAAATAACAGAATAATAGGATTTTACATCAAACATTTTACGTTTTATGTTAAATTAAAGTCATAATCAAAACATTTTGTTTACAAACCAAATTAAGAAATAGTTAAACTATATAACATAACTTTTTGTCAAAGTAAGTGTTAGATATGTCCACCATTTTCTTTAATTCATTTGTCAATATATTCCATATAAGATCGTCTCATATTAAATAACATTATTGGTTCTAAATAAATTGCTACAGTATTTATTTCTTCCCATAGTTGGTTGCGAATGTTTATGACACACGTTGTTTTAATGCGCCCCATACACCAAAATCAAGCGGAATGAATTCGGGGCTACGTGGTGGCTATAATGTATAATGGATGAATATATCGATGACATTACTTATTTATATGATTACGTTACAGCTTACGAGTAACTATAATTACATCTCGAACAAATGGACTATTATGATTTACTAACTAACTAATATTATGCTGAATTAAATTGCCTGTGTGTTTACTATATTTATAACAATATCGGTTATTAGGACAACAATGATGTTTTTGTAAAAATGCTAAGTCTTTCAGGTTAGATTTGTAGCAAAAGTATTATGAAACAGGACACATATGTGTTATTCAATTCCTGTGCTCTAGTTCCTATTTATCCTAATAAAAATGGGTAAACAATTTACGTAATGAACAATAAATATTCTTTTCGGATTTTTTATAAATTAAATAATTATATCAATATCTCATCACATTGCCAAGGAATATAACTACCACCACCAATCCAACGTTCAGAAAAGTTGTATTTAAGTAACAGTGTTCTAACTGCCTTCTCTCTAGAATGTGGTTGTGTACCATATTGCATAAACCACATATTTTGGGTTTGGGTAGAGAAAAAGTAATACAACGCCATTATCGAAACTTAAGAAGCGATAGCAAAGGGACATTGTAAACATGATGACGGCCAACGTCTGAATACGGACATGGCACCTAAAGAAGAAGATGAAATATCTTTTCTCCAATAAGATATTTAGCACATATAACAAAGCATTTTGTGATGTTACATTATCATCTTTGAGTTGCTTTAATAAGAATAAACTATGAATTATGCTTATCTACAGGTATTCAGTGCTTTACCGCACAAATATCAAACTAAGAATTATTGTGCAGCTGACTTATAAAATGCATTTATCTCGAAAACGGTTGAATTTTCAGGTTACTTACAAGTATACCTTTTCTTTGTAAAAATAATGTATCTTTAATATGTATTAACACAAATAGAGCTAACTTAAAGAGCAAAAAAGTTAAGCGCAAATTTATGTTACACATGTGGCATATGTGGCTACATTAAAGCTACATAAGCTACATTAAAGTAAGTATAAAATTATGATTTATCCTGCTCAAAGGCATCCAACTGTAAACTTTTGTCCAAAAATATTTACAAACGTAAAAGTTATAGCGAAAAATAAAATTTTAAATTTCCACTTTAACACTCTGTATCTTTCTTAATATCAACATTCTATTTAAGCGAGTTGGCTTAAATCGTAATATTTTAAAGTGGAGAATCTACGGTTTCTGTTTGTACAATTACTTACGGACCACCCTGTATATATATATATATATATATATATATATATATATATATATATATATATATATATATATATATATATATATAAATATAATAAGAACTTTATTTAAACCAAGTGACAGAAAAAAAATTATATATACATTTACTTCTAAATGATTAACGTCTATAAAATTATTATTACAGTTAAAGCTTATACAAGCGACAAAATTTTTAAAACAATTAGACCGAACATAATATCATAACTGTAAAACATAATATATACGGAAACAATAAAGAAATATATATGTTTAGTGGTTATGAAACCGCTTGTCGTCTGCCATGAATTTTATTACAGAATCAAGTTACCATAAGACACCGAAATATTTTGTCTGAGTAATGACTTACTACGATAAAAAGAAATAGAATACTTTTATAATACACAACGTTATAAAGGTGAAACTAAGGTTCAAATCGCGACATAATATGAAATAATTCAACAGCAAGTAAAAGTACTTTTTCTTTACCTATTTCTTTGTCGTCTTCTGAATCTTCATTTCCATTCGTTCCTATCTAAGCACATGTTATCCACAAGGTACTTCTTCATTTTTTATTCACTACTCTTTTTGCTATGGCTTTCGTCATTTTATTTATTCATATCGTTCTCACTCATAACACATATTGGGTAGTTTATTGTTTCATTAAACTTTTTCTGTTTATATCCGTATCATATAAGTTTTCTAGTTATTATAGCGTATATAGTGTATGTTAATTCCATTGTATTTCTTATATTTTCAATATTAATTCTTTCCAATCAAGATTTTCGAGCAGCTCTGAACCATTGGCCCATTTTTGTTGCTTTTGTCACTGTTTCTCCTTTCTTTTAACTACAACTTTTCTCCACGTTGATCGGTCTTCTACATATCTGCAATCAAATGAAATATTAACTTTTTGAGATATCCGAATATCATTATAAGAGCTTTCTTCATTCAGTATCTGTTCTTAATCTATACGGATTTGTAGCATTATACTAATAAGGCCTTATTTGTTTTATTCATTCTTCCTAATTTGCATCAATATATTAAAATAGGTCTGAAGTTTGTATTATGCTCTTTATTCCTTCAGTGACGGTATTATTAACTGTGATTATTGATCCAATAATATTTAAGTGTTCCATACTTTCGAAATTGCAGTTGTAGACTTTTTTGTTTTATCTAGATTTATTTAATTGGTGTCTTCTGTGTATTTGCTTGTATTTGGTTTTCACTTTGTTGATGTTTTAGTTTCTTATAAAATCGATATCATCAGCATTATGTTAGAAGCTGCTTTGTACATTGGACCGTTAACGGATTACATGTTAAATGGACGTTATATCTATTTTGGTAAGCTGTTCGTTAATTTTTTAACTATTTGAATCGAGAATTTGTATTTTATTAGATCTCTGGTTTATTTATTTTATATGTCTGATGTTTTGTTTCCTGTATCGTTACTACAAGGATTTTGCTGGATACCGACATAGGGAACCTGGTGGTACGTACATGATGTTTTGATTACCAACAGTAAAAAATTTGTCCTGCTGTAAAATCATGATTATTTTACTAGAAAATATAATGTTGTTTAATAATAATAAAGTTGTTTCACTTTGCTTTCTCCATCGAGGTCGCAGTGAGACTGCTACCATTATACCTTCTGGTATTTAATATTTTGCCGATCAAGCAACACTTCCTATAGTCATTAACTTGGTACTGATATCTCTACTCCCCGACTTCAGCAAGCAGTCACCAAACTATTAAAACTGCTACATTCATGCCTCCTATTCAGAGGCGGCTCGTGGCTTGAGAGACAAGGTCGGCAAGGTATTTTTTGTCTCCTCAGATAGGTATACCGTCTAATAAAGACTTAAGTAAATCATCATAGGAGATTTTTTGTTTTCTTGTTTTTTGTTTTTTTTTCCTATAAATTTAGAACCTAAACATGTTTATAAATTAACTCAAGTCTACGTTGTTTGGAAGTAACAAAATGGGTTATAACGTCATCGTAAAATTTATTAGAGTTTTGGAGAGATTTTAAAAGTTTTTTTTCTATTGACATTTGAGACAAGCTTGACATTCTCTCTTGTTTCATGGTATTTCGACAATAAGTTTTGATTCTTTTGAGGCAAGAGAAATCTCGTTCATTTGAGGCAGACGTTGGTGGTAATGAGATAATTAATGACAATAATTTATTAATTTCGGTAACAGTTTGTTGTAATGAATTGCAGTATACAAAATTATATATATCTTGTAACTTATCCCATCTTCCGAAAATATTTGGATCAGCATATAAAACTTTTAATTCATTTTCTAATTTTATTTTATTAAAGAATGATGAATAATTTTTAATTAACCTGTCTAATAAATATCTTGGAAATTCTTTGACGTAACTTTTAAATTTTGAATCGTCAAAGAGGTCAAAAATTTGCAAATCTTCAAAATTCGAAAAATGAGTATCTATTTGCATAATAATAGTATCCAAAATACTCGTTTTTCGATGTCTGTTTCTGTGTCATGCCTTTGTCTTTTTTTTGGGGGTTCGGAAATATCAAGCGAGTCCAAAACTTCACTGCGTATATACTGGAACTTACTATCATTACGAAAATCTCTGAGATTTTGCACCAGTCTTGTTATTCTATTTTTGGAATGAATAATGTCAGTTAACTGATTTTGAACAACATTGAATATCAAATCGGTTTGGGTAAACACTTTCTTAAAAATATTTAAAAGTATGTTAAAAGAATAATCATTTAATAAAGTTTTCAAACCGATTGCTTCACAGATCAAGATATCATCACTTTGAAAATCGTCGCATTCAATAATAAAATTAAAAACTTCCAAAAGCTCCAAAAATTTAACTTTTAATACACAGAAGAAATAATTATATGCAGAAGAAACACAAATTAAAAAACGTTATCCACTTATTGTACGCAAGAGAGATACCTCTAGGAAAAATCAAAACGACCAAAAATATATACCAAAATAACACAATAAAAGTAAAAGTAGAAGAAGAACCAACCGACCCTAATAAAGCTGATAATGGGATAAGACAGGGATATTTCCTGAGTCCTCTGTTGTTCAACCTGATTATGGATGAAATAATAAAAAAGTAAGAACTAAAAAAAGATACCAAATAGAAGAAAAACAAATTAAAATAATCTGCTGTGCAAACGACGCAATACTACTCTTTCAAAATGAAGATGATTTACAACGTATGCTGCACCAATTTCATATAACTGCCAGAAAATTTAACATGTTAATTTTCCCAAAAGAGACAAAATTCATGGTTACAACAGCAAATTTACTAAGATGTTAATTGGAGCTGAAAGGTCAGATAATAGAACAAGTGATGGAGTTTAAATATCTAGCCATCACATTATCTAGCTACGGAAAGCTCGAAACTAAAGTGGAAGATCCAGTGAATAGAGCAAACAGAGCCGCAGGCTGCCTAAATGAAACAATATAAAGCAATAAAACTATCGGAAAAGAAACGAAAGGCAGAATTTACAAAACAGTCATCAGACCAATGGCATACGCGGCAGAAACAAGACCTGACACAGAGAGGACAAAAAGAATATTAGAAACATCAGAGATGAAAACACTTAGAAAAATTGATGGTAAGACACTATGGGACAGAGCTAGAAGTACAGATACACGACGTAGATGCAAGGTGGAGAACATCAAGAACTGGTTAAGAAATAGAAGAGTAGAATGGAACGATCATATAAGCCGAATGACAACAAATAGAGTAGTAAAGACGGCAAGAGACGGTTAACCCGTAGGAAGACGATCAGTAGGAAGATCACGAAAACGATGGAACGGCAACTTACTGGAGGCACATTGAAAAATGACAGTCATGTCTATATAAAAAGAAGAAGAAGAAGACACAGGATAAACATTAAAATTGCTGCAAGAAAGATAAAATAAATCAGTCATATTAATGTAGAATAGTAGAGGACAGAGTATTTGTCATAGCTTTGGACAAGTGCCCAATTAAAAAAAAACAAAGGCCGTCCAAAAAAGATGGAAATCTAAAAAGAAAATAGAATAGATTTAAAAAAATAAAAGCATAAACATGTCTTTTCCTACTTTTTTAATATTGAAAATACGTAAATAGAACATTGAATTAAAATGTAATCTTTGATAATCTGTGATAAACCCATCACCTGAACAGTGGCGCCGATATATGTAGTTGAAATTGTTTACACTTATTTTAACTGTTTATTTTGTTATTATCTAGATATGAGTTGCGACCGATATCACAAACTTATTTAATTTTCATAAAGAGGCTCTTAGAGCTCTCAGAGCATGTAAAATTTAAATTTTTAATAAAAAGTAAAAGATTAGGCATTACTTATGGGATTCAAAGAACGAGCGTTAAGGAAGATTGAAGTACTAATAAGATCACCGCAATCGGGCATACCCCGGGTAATGATGAATTAATTAATCGGCTAATTCTTCAGTCACCCCTTTAATATGATTTTGTCAAATTGGTCCTTTTTAGGACCAAATATTTTAATAACATATGTCTATAACTGTTAAGGGTATATCTAGAGATCAAGAAAGTTTACTTTACTTAAACTTATCAGACATATGAGCTAAACACGAATGTAACTTACTTCTAGTGCAGGAAACACATATAGGACCCAACCTAGGGTATTTGGTATATAGCTGATCGCTGAAAACCACATCATAGATATAGACATGCTATTTCTGTCGGAAAAGAAGCAAAGAATAACTTAACGTAAGAAAGGACAAAACCAGTCAGCCGAGAGAACCTTTTAACGATGTTGAGCTTGGATCCACCATCTACATATTTAATGAAAAATAATACAACTACCGACATTGAGGATTCGAGCACAAAGCTTATTACGAAACCTGGACCAAAAACACTCTACAATGGCTTATCCGGATGATGAACAACTGTATTCAAATTATGGAGATACCCAAAATTTAGAGACAAGCCAAAGTTATTACCTTGCTTAAACCTGGCAAAAAAAAGACCGGGTACGAAAAATATCCGGTATCAGGGGTGGTATTTTTCAATCTAAATGCCGTTTACGACACCTTAAATTACAGAATATTTCTTCAAAAACTATATGATATCCCCTTAGATAATAAGCTCACTTACATTGTCTGCGTATGCCAACATAAGAGAATATTTTTTGTGTCACTCACTGGTAAGAATAGCAGATGAAGAACGGTCTCGCTTGGGGTAGCATAAAGGCACCTACACTGTATAACATTTACACAAACAAACGATCCATACCGGTAGATACTAGGACTTCTATTATATAGACGAGACACCTAATATTGCACAATAAAAATAAACTATGAATCAATTTTCAGCCAAAACCCCTGAAAAACTCGTGGGTGTTCCTTCAATTTCCTCAACATAGACGTTTTCACAAAACTGAACATCCAATCTTGTCATAAAATCATTGAACTGTAGACTTCCTATAAATTCCTTGAAAATTGTTTGTATCACACCGGGTCAGTCACAGATTATTGTTTAAAACTAAAAGGTAAATTGAGGACCAGAAATAATATTCTTCGCAAGCTTGTCAGCTAAAAATGAGGCGCACGTCCTTCCGCCCTTAAAACATAGATGCTTGTACTATATGCTTCTGCTGCCGAATATACCTTGTTAGACAAATTAACCATTCTTTCTTTTTGTGCACACTACTACCCATTTTAACACAAAAATATCTATTGTAGCACTTAACCATATTTATTTTGAGATAGCCTTTTATCGAGATATCATATGTAGTACACAAATAAGACCAGAACTAAAATATTAAAAAAGCTTTATACAATATATCGCAGAAGATTGGATGAAATAAAAGTAGTTTTTATTAATCAGATGCTTACATAAAATGTACAAAGACATACTCACGTAAACAAAATATATTACGAAATTTCTGTAATTAAAAAAAACATCAAGTTCGGCATTGAACTAATAAAATTATATTAAATAAAAAAACAACATCTTTAAAAATACCGAAAAAATAAAATTTTCTATGCAAGCGAGCATTCCATTCAATAATAAGCTCAAAATCCTTTTGTATCTACATACCTGTTTTTTAAAGAACCAGTTACATTTTAGTACTTAGTTATACCAGGTAATATGATATCCTCTGTTACACAGTGTAATGCGTATGACATTACACTGTCTACAAACAGTAGATAAAAATAAGGAGCCCATATAAACCGTTCAGGGTATATGTTGAAAATATACGGTATAATCGCACAGTTGCCAAACTCTCAGAGCTTACTTAAACCGATAAACGTATGTTTCAAATATACAATGAAGAAGATCTGAACGACCCCTATAATATATACACGTGAACTAAGCGATATACATTTATGATACAGGGGTATTTACGGGCTCCAAAAAATTTTTATAAATTATGTATTAAACTCTACATGTTGATCGACTGAACCAATATTACGGAATTGTCAAGTCAGCTCCGTATATCGGTATCCACTTGACCACGGAGCTCAATTGAACCTGAATTTTAACATGGGCGGAGTTCACTTAATGCCGTATATATATATATATATATATATATATATATATATATATATATATATATATATATATATATATATATATATATATATATATATATATATATACGCCGAGAGAGTATTTAAACGAGCGCCGAAATGCCCAGTCGACCAGTACTAATCGAGTAACGACGAGAAGTAGATCCACCAGGCTTGAGAATGGCAAGTGAGACCTTGCCGAAACGTCGCCAAAACAATGGTTTTCAAGAAAACCAGCATTTTACAACGAGGAGTCAAACCCGGAAAAATAGTGACAGCACATATAGCTCCCGCAGAAACCTCAAAACAAACATAGTTTTGTCTTAGTATAGATATATATATATAGATATATATATATATATATATAGATATATATATATATATAGATATATATATATATATAGATATATATATATATATATATATATATATATATATATATATATATAGATATATATATATATAGATATATATATATATATATATATAGATATATATATATATATATATATATATATATATATATATATATATATATATATATATATTGTTATGATGTGTTTTTTGTGTTTGAATGATGAGCAATGAGTATTTTTAATAATATAATATATAGGGTTTTTATCGCGGTTCTCAAAGAATTAGCTTGTAAGTACTTTTTTAAATTATCTTTATTATAACTATTATGAAACACACATATATATCTAACCTAGTCAATGTAAATTTAAAATAAACTATCTTTAAACTGATATTCTTATAAAACTAATTAAATTCTATAGACAATCTAAAATTTAAACAAACTATCTTCAAAATTGAAATTGTTATGACACTAACTAAATTATATTAACAAAATTTTGTACCTTTCTTTCACTGAATGCCTAAATGAACTATTTTCCACTAAGTATATAGATTCTAATCACCACTGAATGTCTTCGTACTTCAGTTCTCCTTGTTTTTTGTGAAATTACTTTTTTCAATTATCAGCTTCTACCAATTTAAGATATATTTTTCTTCACCAGCATCTATACACTACCAACCAAATCAGCAAACAGCATTTATATTTATTCTTCTTTTCAATATACCAATATCCAATTATTATAAGTTGATTTATACTAATCTCCAACCATAATATAATTTAATTTCTTCCAATATACCTTTTTTTATCTTCAATAATTATTTGTGTATAATTATAAATGTGCATTAAATTATATGCATAATTTTTAATCTTCATTTAACTCACTATATTAAACATTTTGACTATTTGTACTTGATTCACTGACTCCAACTAACTTTCATAATAAACTGCTTGACTTCTGACTAAAAACTTCCAAAACTGACCTAAAAACTTCTTAAAACTCTTCTGACTGCACTATCTAAAACTTTTCTGACTAAAAACTTTCAAAAACTGCCAAAACTGCCATAAACTGCCATCTTGAATCCAAATCACGGGTATTTATATGTTTTGGACATTCTAGAACCATCTCGTAAGAGATCATGTTCTATTCAGTTCTATTTAATACATGTCTGAATTTTCTGGAACAAACCATTTCGCAAACATGGCCATCTCCGGAGATCCAGAGAATTCCATTCTTTTCTATTAATAATTTTGTTTACATTTAGGCTTTTCAGATCAGAATATATAATTAAATTAGTAACTTAACATTCTAATTTAATAAAATACACATTTCAAACAATATATTATTATAACCCACTTTATATTTGTAAATATTCTTAAACGTCACTTCAGAGTATAAATATCTGTCAATCTCCGAGAGTATTTTTGGTTGCCTAAGCACATGGCTCACTTATATATATTTACAATATTAAAATTACTAAATACAACTTTTTTACAATTATTATATGCTAATTTATTAAAAATGCCCTCACATAAATATATTTTTATTAAATTCTCTAGTATATAACTTATTTAAAACAACCAAATATCTAATATTATGTAGTATATAACTTATAAATTATTTTCTATAAACCCTAATTGTCACAATACCCCAAAAATAATATTTAAAATAAATAATTTACTTATTATTTTTTTAAATATTAATTTTCTCATACCTTATTAAATTTAATAAATCAAAATTTTTTTTTTTTATTTAAAATGTGTTAAATACATCCCTGTTCGCTGTCTATGTCACAACAGAGAACAACGGATCACAGTTCGGCTATTCTATGGTCAAACTGTCATGTCAAATGGAGCAATGGATGCGATATCAGAGAATAAAATATAACCTTAATTAAAAATATAATCTATATTGTGTTCTGTTTATTTATAGACAAAATCTAGGAATTATTTCCATTCAAAATAACTTCATCAATATAAATTGGTAAGTTTTTTTTTTAACTTTATTATATTAGAAAGACATTTTTATAGCAATTATAGTATCAATTTTGTGTCTAACCCCAAATTATGATTTTTAGGGTACAAATTAATTTCCATATATACAAAATTCAACAAGTATGATGTCAAATTGATTCAAAATAATGAAATCTACCATCTACCATTTAACAAATCAAGTCTATTGAATAAAATGGATATATCAGTAAGTTATTAGTGTTATTATATTTGTGTTAAAGGTATAGAAATCATTATTCAATCTCTTCATGATATTGAAAAATGTCGTTGATATGAAATATGCCTCTTAGTCTGTTCTCTGCATCTATTAACACATAACTATTTAGTCCATTCTGATTTTCAATTGTATATGGACCTTCAAACATTGGTTGTAATTTCTTACAACGGTTTTCTTTAACATTACTTTTTCTAAGTGAACGAATTAACACTTGGTCTCCTTTTTGAAATGTGATTGGTTTTTTTATATTTCGATTTTGTCTTCTGATATATTTTTCAGCTTTCCTCCTAATTCGGTTATTCACTTTCTGCATTACTTGTTCTAACATATCCTGATTATATTCACTAATCCACTTTCTGTTTCCTATATGGCCAAACATTAAATATTCTGGTACTTCCTCTGTATTCAAATTATGTGTATTATTCAAAAAATATTCTACTTGTGGTATATGTTGCTGCCAAGTTTCATGTTGGTTTTGGCACAGTATCCTTAAATATTTTATAACTTCTTTAATATATCTTTCTGCAGGATTTGCCTGAGGATGTCTGATACTTGTAAAATGAATGTTGATTCCCTTTTTCTCACAAAATGCCCGAAATTTTTGGTTGTTAAAATATGTAGCATTATCTATTATGCAATTTCTAAATGGTCCTATTTCTTCGAAAAATTGATTAATATATAATTTTAATGTTTTAACATTTGTTCTAGAGCAGGGATATAGTTTAATAAATTTTGTATATAAATCAACTATCACTAGTATATGCTTTTTTCCTGTTGGACTGAGAACTAAATTTGAAATAAAATCCATGGAAACTGTATTTAGTTTTTCATATACAACATTAGATTTATATGTGTTCTGGTTTTTGAAATTCTTTTCTTTGTTTAGTTGACATATTGGGCATTGGGTAGTAATTTCCTTTGCTATACTTATGTCATTCTTTGCAAAATAATTGTCCCTAAATAGCATCCATAGCTTTCTTGAACCAATATGCATATAATTGTTATGTAAATTTTTCAATATTTTCTTTGCTAAAGTTCTAGTTATTACATATACTTCTATGCCATTTATTATTTTATAATATACCCCATCTTTCCTAAGGACTTTTTGTTTTTCACTCAAATTGATCTGATCTCTTATAATTTCTTCTTTAGAATATAATCCAGTATTTTCTACTAATTGATTTAATCCAATTTTTATTGTTCGCTGCCCTTTTTGTGGTGTATTTTCTAACCTTGATAAAGCATCTGCCACTATATTGGATTTTCCAGAAATGTATTTGATTTCAAAGCAGTATTCACTAAGTATTAGACTCCACCGATGTATTCTACTGTTTCCATATTTGTTATTTAATATAGACATTAAAGCTTGGTGATCTGTTTCTATTGTAAATTCATTACCCAACAAATAAAATCTTAATTTTGTGACACAGTGTATTATACTTGCTAGTTCTAATTCTGAAACTGAGTAACCCTTTTCATGTGGCTTTGTGATTCTTGAAATGAATTGTATTGGGTATTCGACCCCATCATGTATTTGTAATAATACCCCTGATAATCTCTCTATTGATGCATCTGTTCTTAGTATGAATGGCTGTGTATAGTCAGGATAGTATATTTTCAAATTTGACAGAAAAATGTTTTTAATTTCTTGGAATGCTAGTTCTCTTCTCTGATCCCATCTCCATTTTATACCTTTTCTCAGTAGTTCAAGTAATGGAATTTCTTTTATACTTAGATCTGGTATCATCCTTTTATAATAATTAATTATTCCAATAAATCCTCTTAAAGTTCTTAAATTGTGTGGTGTTTTATATTCCTGAATGACTTGTGTCCGTTCTGGATCCATTTCGATTCCCTTAGTGTTAAGTTTATAACCTAGATATATGACTTCTTTTTGAAAAAATGTACATTTTTCTTGATTTATTTTTAGTCCCACTTTGTCTAATCTATTTATTATAATTTTTAGGTGTTTCTCATGATCTTCAGCCGTTTTAGAAAAAATTAAGATATCATCAATGTAGTGAATTACAAAATGTTCATATTGATCCAAAATATCATGAAGACATCTACATAGAGCACTGCAAGATGATTGAAGTCCAAATGGTACTACTTTGAATTGATATACTACTCCATCTATCTGAAATCCTGTATACTGTCTACTTTTTCTTTCTAGAGGTATTAACCAGAAACTATGCTGTAAATCGATTTTAGTGAAAAATGACATTCCTGTAATTCTTCCTAATATTCCATCTATACTCATTGGTGCTTCAAATTGCTTTTCAGTAATCTTGTTAATATTCCTTGCATCCAAACATAACCTGATTTCACCTGATCTTTTTCGTACTACTACTATGGGGTTAATAAAACGTGTGTCTGCCTTCTCAATGATCCCATCTTCTAACATATTATTAATTGTTTTGTTTACTTCTTCTCTGTATTTATATGGTATTGGGTATGATTTTGTTTTAAAATCTTTTTCTTCTTTAACTTTTATACTATGGATATAATTTTGTGCAATTCTATTTTCTTTATTGACAAGTCCCTTGTGTTGCTGCAATATGGAAATGACTATTGATTTATATTCTTCAGGGCAATTTAAAACTTTCATTATATCTTCTTCTTTACAAATAACATTATTCTTCATTATGTACTCATTATTCCTTGCTTCCAATTTTACGCACTCCGCCTCGTAGGCATCCATCTGCTTAAAACTTCCATTCCTTAAATATTCACTACAATAATTATTCTTTACATTCTTTTGGGACATTTCCCTATCATCAAAATACATTTCTTCTTCATAAACATCATTATTTTCTTTTAATAATATCCTATCAACTCTTATTCCTTCTTCTACCTCATCTTTCTGCATAAATTTAATTATTTGCCCTTCCAAAGTTACCATTTTTTTTTCAAAATCTATCTTTACTTTCTTCTTTTCCAATTCATCATTTCCCATTAATATATCAACACATAAATCCTTGACAATAAATCCTTGCATATTAATTTCTTTATTAAGAATATTAATTTTAAAATTGGCTAGTTTATCAATTTCACCCAACTTCTTATTATTTGCACCAATAATTTTAATTTTTGGAATCTTTATTATATCTGATAGTTTTATTGTATTAAAAATAAAATTCTCCGAGACTAATGTACTTTCTGAACCAGTATCTATCATAATCTTAATCATTTTATTTTTGGCCAAAGCATTTATATAAATTAAATTAATAGATTCAATAATTTTATCTTCATCTAGAGAAATAAATTCAGAAGGTTTTTCATAATAGCGATGGCCTAACTTGTAATTCAGAAAGTTTACTGCACAAAATTTTGATTATTAGAACTGTCAGATTGTATCTGACCACTTGGATCTGATGTCCTATGTCTTTCCCTACTATGACTTCCACTCACATTTTCCTGCCTTGTACTACTTCGTTCCCTGTCTTCGCAGCTTCTATTCCTTCGAACACAATTTACCTGTCTGTTATAGTTAGGTCGCTCTGTATTTCTTCTATTATTAAAATCTTGTCTATTATTATTAGTACTGTTATTAAAATGTTGTCTATTATAATTAGTATTATTATTAAAATTTTGTCTATTATAACTAGTATTATTATTAAAGTTCTGTCTATTTGGATTACTGTTATTATTATTAAAATTTTGTAAACTATTACCATATCTATAATTATTATATGATTGTTGATTATCATTTTTATTATATTGAAAGTTATTATTGTTTTTTCTGTTGTTATTATTACTTGTCATATTGCCTCTTTGTATTCTTTGAATAAAATTAATAAAACTATCTATTGTTTGAATATTTTGTACAGTTACGGTTTGCACAACATCAGCATCAAAATGTCTAGATACATTTAAGACTGTTTCATCCTCTCTAAGTGGTGGTTCTAAATATTTTGCAACTGTTATCAATTTCAATGCATAATCTACCATATTTGATTTTAAATTTTGATTATACTTTCCAAAATATAGAATTTCTCTAAACTTGGCTTGCTCTAATTCACCCCAATAATAATTTAAAAATTTATTTTCAAATGTTTGAAAATTATCTAAATCATTCTCAATACTAGCAAACCAAGTTGCTGCATTGTCATTTAATGTCACTCTAATATAATCTTTAATATCATTAATATTATTCACAAATCTTAATTTATGTTTTAAACTATTTATGTATACTCTAGGATGCAAATTTTTTATATTACCAGAGAATTTAATCCCAGTCTCATTTGTTAAATTTAAGTAAGGTCTCCCTATGTCTCTCATTTGTGAAATATCATCTATTCTCTGTTCCACATTTCTTATT